>NC_080558.1:19431276-19797943 GCF_030253575.1 Rhododendron vialii | reverse complement strand
ATTGTATCTCATAGTTTCTGGTAGTGGTTTAGTCATACTTGTTGTCTGTAGCCACATAAATGTATAGCAAGATTATTAATTTGATACTATTCTTGAAAGGGATTTCTCAAGATTTCAGCACATGGTTTCTTTCTTTGGATTTGGAAAACAAGAACTTGTTGCTTAATGCCTCTTAATGTCTATCAAGATGGAAATTTCTGTGGTAGAGAAGCTAAATGATAGTTATCTCGTCTATGATGTCCCATTGACGGTTCTTTTGGTATGGTGTTGAGTACTTTTGAAATGACTTTCATGATACTTGTAAAGAAGCAAGAGAAAGATATTTCATGAGAAAAAATATTTTGAATAAAATTTGAGCAAAGATATTTAAAGCCTTTGTAATTCCTAACGGAAATTAGGTTGTAAGTGTATAGAAATTCCTTCGGGGTCATTCCATAGAGAGTATTTGCTCTCCGCTAGTGGACGGTGGGTTTATCATCCCTTAGGATTAGTCGTGGTGCGTGTAAGCTGTCTATGACACTTGGCTTTTAAATTTTTTTTATATAAATTTACAGTATTTATCATGAGTAAAAATATTTTGAGCGGGGATAGTGTTTGTACATATATCTTAGTTATTACCTCTGTAAATGTAAGTAGGTAGGAACTACAACACATTTAGCGCGCGTAATAAACAATTTATTGACTTAAGCTTTTTGCATTAAAGAACATCATTAACTACGCTTAACCAAGTGCCCCAAGGGAACTTTTATTCCCTTCAGCATTTGCCAAGAAAATTTTCTTTTGTCAACTTTGAATTAGAGGACAGTACAAAAAACAATTGAAGCATGATTGTAAAAATTTGGGGATCATATTTGGCCCGGGTTCACGTGGTAGCGGTAGTAACATGTCCACACGTGCGTCCAAGTAGAATTTAGCGTCAGAGAGGGAGAGGCGCACTGCGTGCGAAGGAGCCAACACAGGTCGGGCATTTTTGTCTATTCGTGGACTTTAGACTCTAAAAAGAATGCATTAATGTCCTCCTTACCTTACAGAAACTTAGGTTGGGAAAAATGCCTCATTGGGTTGGGCCTCTTTTTTGGACCTTAGCCCAATTTTCCGCCGCCAAGTCAATATCGACCAAAACGATAGGTGAAATGTCACAGAGATTGTTGATAATGTCTGGATTCTACCGCCCTATGCCATCTCTGATTCCAATCAAAAAACCCCTGCGATTCTCTTCAGTGTCGTTCACGCGACGCAACTAATAGCCGGGAGCAGGGAAGAATGAGATCTCCAGTGGCGGCCACGAGTTGTTTCGCGTGAACGACACTGAAGAGAATTGCGGGGGTTTTCTAATGGGACTCGGAGATGGCATAGGGTGGTAGAATCCAGGCGTTATCAACTATCTTTGTGACATTCCTATTGTTTTGGTCGATATTGAGGCCCTTGTGTGAATGTGTGTGTGTGTGATAGAGATAGGGGGTGAGAGAAACCGACAGTTTTGGTTAGAGATTGATGGTTTTGGAGGCTTTCACAGTGGAAAATTGGGTTAAGGTCCAAAAGATATTAATGCGTTCTTTTAAGAGTCTAAAGTCTACAAATGGACAAAAATGCCCCAACTCTGTCGGCTCTTTCGTGCGCGGTGCGCCTCTTCCTCTTTGACGCGAAAATTGAACTTGGCCGCACGTGTAGACAGGTTATTACAGCCGTTACCGCATGAACCTGGGCCCCATTCAAAAAAGATCCCCAAATTGTTACAGCGGTGCTTCAATTGTTTATGTCCTTTCAAAGTTGACCAGATTTAAACACCAAACCCACTCCAGAAAACTCATATTACAGGGATTTAATTCATGGTAGATGAATTCAAATATTGGGTTTGGAAAACCCTCCACCTGTTATACATTCTGTAATTTTGGGTTCTTTTTTGGCTTCTCAAGCTTCACAAGTTTATTATGTCAAAGATCCAAGAGATAAAGAATGACTCGTTGCGGTTAGAACAAAAGCTAGGGATGTGTTAGATGTCGGTAATGGTGAAAGGGAAGAATATGATGTCGGCAAATGAGCCTTATGAGGTGATAGTTGAAGACATCCATGTTGATGGGAATTAATGACAACCAATTGGTCTAGAAGTGATGCAAGCGGAACTACCATAACTGAAGCACTTACATTTGAAGACCAATTGATTGAAAACTCCGACTTCGACTACGATGTCTAGTTGTTTCGAAGAACTCTACTTTAGGCAATTTGGTTCAATGACTACATTTTATTTATATTTGCTATGTGTTCATTATATTTTGTTTATGCTTTTTTTGGAGTTGTGTTGCTCTTAGTAGTATGATCCTTCTAAAATAGGTGCGCTCCCAAGACGGGAGCTCGAATCGGCGCTCCTAAGATGGGAGCTTGACGGGAGCTCGTTCCCCTCGAGATGGGAGCTCGCTCCCAACTAACATGGATGCTTATTGGGCGGTTAAGGCAACTATTCTCTTACTCTTAAGGAAGTTATGCCATTGTGGTAATAAAAATATGAAGATCTTATCACTCAAGAAGTTTTGCAAATTGAAAATATCTAACTTCCCATAAGTACCCTTTAAGATCGTGAAAATTCTCATAAGTAATCACTTTTCCTTCAATGGTTAAGTATTTAAAGATACTTTATATACATAGTTATATGAATTCTATATATGCTTCTTAGGCGCTCCCAACCTTAGGAGCTTCTAGGTGCCTCCGCTCTCCCGCACCCGCTCCCGCCCCTGCTCCCGCTTCGTGCTACTAAGGACTGTTGCTTCTTATTTCAAGCCAATTGTTCTTTGATAGGTTCAAGACGGTGTTAGTGGCGCTCATGATCAAGTTTATTCCCAAACTCACCAAGGATCATCTTGTGTAAGTCATGAAATATAACATTGGGGTATGGGTATTGACTTTCCCTTTTACATGTAATGGTGCAGACAGTTAGTGTTACTCGATTGTGCTTTGATAATTCCGATTTTGGGCTTCAAAGAAATCCGAGATCTTGTTGTTTTGTTGATACTTGAATCCACAATTGTGTTAACCTATAAATTTGTTGTGTTGACTTTAGATTTAAAAAAAAAAAAAATGCAACTTTAGGTTGTGATTATCCAGATATAGGAATTTAGGGAGTAAACACCTTCATTCTTGTCAGACTGAAATCATTGATTAACTAGCCCTCTGTCTTTTTTGTGAATAAAAGTAAAGTGAAGATGTGATTTTGTACTCTTACACATAGTGCCTACCCATACACAGTGCTTTACTGCCTCCGCTATCACAAGAATCTTCACAGCCCTCACATCCAGTTAGAGCCTTGTGGTATGGGTGTTCACTTTCCACTTGACATTCAATGACCTGCTAGTTGCTATTGTTTCTTATTCACTTCTAGTTTGTTGGTCCTGCTTTTTGGTTCTTGTTGGTTTTGGTTTTGGCATGGTTCAGTCATATGCTGGTCCTACTCTTTCTATTCATATTGTGGTCTGCTGTTGGGTCATATTCTGGTTTCATGTGGTTTGCTGGGTGGTTGTTGACGTGTATCTCGGATGAGTTACTGATAACTTTTTTTTGCTGCTATTGGTTTCTGCATCGCTATTGTTGCTGGTTTCTGTTTCTGTCGCTGAGGCTGCAGCAATTTTTTGCTAGTTTGGGCTAAAATCAGTTTGCTTTTCCTTTGCTTGCGCCATGCATTAAAAGGGGTATTCCTCTTCTAGTCAGCATGTCTGAGCCTTCAACTGCATGCGTTAGTACTAATGACTAAAAGCTTTTGCTGCAAGCTGAGCTGCTGAGCTCCACTTTCTAGACTCTTGCCCAAGTGAGGATAGGTTGGGCTCAAGAGTCTTCCCCTTAGATCTCGTTTTTGGATGACACTAAGGGCGATCCCTTAAGGTGACTGCTAGCACCTGAAGTGAATTTTCAGGATCCAGCATTCAATCCCAACGAATGACTTATTTATTCAATTAAAAAAATAGATGTTCTTTCATAGAATGGGTGGTTTAATTGAATAGGTTGAAACCTGTCTTCTTTTTTTAAAGCCCGATTCCACAATGGCGATTCCTATTCTGATGGCTAGGAGAGGGCAACCTATATTAAGTCTGCTATTATCCATTGTTCTTGATTGTCTATGAAAGCATGGGAGCTATCTCCATACGTACTTTGTATGTACTTGCACAGTTGCATGGTTTATATTCTCATGTCAATTCTTCCTTGAATGACTTGGGGTTCAAGATGGTTCTAGTGGCATCCCAGATCAAGCTTCTCCCCGAACTAATCAAGGATATCATCTTTTGCAAGTCATGAAATACTAGAACTTTTGGGTATGTATTTTTTGATTTTCTGTTTTTATGCCTCGTGTCTTCAAACTTTACGTGACAACTTCCTTATGTCTCTCTCAATTTGATTAAATAAAACTTGATTGAAGAAATATTTTCCTTTGGATCAAAGTCAGTTTGACACATTGGAACGTTAGAAATTTTTTAATGCACTCGCTAATGACATTAGTATCCAAGAGCATATATAGTAGCAAAAATGACATCACCACCCTTGTGACAGAACATAAATGCAAAAAGACTGGCTGCAGGAATGACAAAATGTTGTATTCACCAATATTTGCTCCTCAATCACTTGTACCCAATAGCTTCTACTTTTATTCACCAAAGCTATCACCTGGTTGTTACCCACACACAGCCATGTTTCCTTCTAATTATTTTTGAAGTTTCCTCCATGTTTGGCATGTTTGTCTCATGAGGAATTTTAAGTGTACATTGAGTACTTGAAGTCCACAATATGTTAAAGGTTGAAAATTATATTTATCATCTTTCTTTGTCATTTTTATTGCAGATAATAAGACTATGTAGAAGCATTGAGTGCTAGATATGTTCATTCTATATGAAAAAAAAGTATCTTGACGCCAGCGATTGTCTTCCTAACAGCTCGTTTGGATTGAAGAATTTCAGGAGAAAAGAAAAGAAATTGAAGGAGAGGGTACTCTCTCTCGTGTTTGGATGATCAAAATGGTGAGAAACGGTGAGAGGAGGGGGAGGGTGAGAATCAGGAACCCCTTAAAACCCCCATTTCGTTTCTCACCAATATTGGCGAGATTTCGTGAGTGAGAGAGCTTCTTCCGATCTTACCCCTATGCGCCGCTCCCGTTGCTGCCGCTGCACCCACCACTTCTCATGTCCTCAGCCCACCATGATTGCTGCAACCCACTTGCTCAAATCGCCGATGCAACTCACGGGAACACCAACTGAAAAATATTGGGCGATGCAACTCACAGGAACACCAACTGAAAAATACCAGAGAGAGAGAGAGAGAGAGAGAGAGAGAGAGAGAGGATCTAGGGCTTTGAGGTTTTTTTTTGAAGCTTGTTAAGTTTTCAAATAAGCTTTAATAACGACTGTTCGGCTCGTTCCACTTGTTTATCACCATAACGTTAAGAATATTGTTGTTTTTATTTTTGATTGGAAAGAATATTTGTCATTGAGGTTGAAAAATAGTAGTGTACAACACCATCTTGGATTTTCAAATTCAAGAAGTGGGAATTCTTATTTTGACTAGAAAGGTGTCTCCTAAATTGAAGGCATGATTAAATATGAAACATATGTTTTGGACTAGTACTAATAAGTGTGTTAAATGGATAGACCAAATGCAACATATCTTAAATTCTTCCTTGCCAAGATAGAATGACGCTACCAGCCTACCAATATGGGTTCCTAGTCAACATTTTCCAGTCCTATCTTTACTTAGTTTCCCCATTTGATTGGTCTGGGATATGGTTTAAGATATATCCTAGTCTAGCTCGGGACACACACAATGCGTGTGCAAATCATGAAAATGCTATGGAGAATTTTGAAAATTGAAATATGAACCAGCTTTGTAACTGCTTTCCACATTAAGAAGGTGCTCTCTCAAATGTCTCTTAGAGAGCAAATGGATGAAGAGGAAAATATTGAAGAAGGTAATATAGCTCTTAAGTTTTCAATCTAATTTTGTACTTGATTTTAAGATATTTCGCCGTTTAATTTAGTTGTTTACTTAATTTTATGATATTTTGTCGTTTAATTTATCTTTTTTACTTAATTTTATGATATTTGAGTAGTTTCACATGGAAATTAAAATGGTGGAAGACTATGCTAGTTTTTTTTACTCGCTATCCAATATCAATGGACTAAAGTTTTGCAAAGGTTTAGACCCAACATCAAAATGAGCCATATTTTAGTGGCTTAGTTTAAAATTTGGTGTCTTTTAATTTGTAAAAAGAAACCTTGTGGTGGCCCTTAGTTGACAACTTATCAAGACATAACAGTTGATTTTGTAGATCCTAGTGGCGGAGAGATAAAAGTGAGAAAAATTTGATCAATATCTGAAAATGGCCTAACCAAATGTTAAATATGGCAACTAAATTTTAGTTATTGTTTTAGGAATTGGGGGATGGTGTTGTGTAGTGAGGTGCGTAGCACGGTATTGCGCATCTCACTGCACAACACCAACACCAACCCCGAAGTCCTTGTTTTAGCTATGCCTTCGAGCACCCAAAAAGTAGGTGAGTGGCTTTGAAAGTTTTTTCAGCTCTATTGAATTTGCTCCACATCTCCACCTACCTACTTTTGGTGCTTTTTTTACTAATTTTTTGTTTACCTTTTGGTTTTAATTTTTGGAAGTAATCATTTGTCTTGACGAGGGATATAAACAAAAAATTGGACCGAAGTTGAAAAACTCACATAGTACGACACTAAGGACAAAATTTGAGTTTGAATAATAATTTTTAAATTTTCCGATTCTTCTCATATCAATACGAACCAATAATCCAAAAAAATTACTTGAAACTAACAAATCTAATTTTTTTTTAATAAAGACAAAAAAAATTAGCTAAGTAACTTATTTAGCCAAAACACTACAGAAAATTATTCAGTGCCTCTAGGGTGAGGACATATGGTGCCCCAACCCTCTTTTTACCACATATTTAGATGGGCGTCACGTTATTTGTAATGGGGACCACACAAATGTCACCACGTTTTCTTGCCCGTCGGGCATTGAATTACTATGACTCTATCAAAGTGACTATATTTCTGTATGGAGATTATGGGGTAGGCATGTAAACTTGGTTCTCAGTTTGGGTCGGCCCGGAGTTTTGCTAGGCTCCAGCTCGTCCCTAGCCTACCAAGGTCAAGTCACACGTCCCAAGAGAGCCCAATGTGAGCTAAACCTCTATATCAAGCCTAGCCCATCTCTATCGGGTGAGGGCTATTTTTGGCCCGCAAGCCCTCGTATTTGTATCACATTTATGATTTATCCAATCATTTGGGCATCGTGGGCTTAAGCAGCAGCATTTGCAATTTTGGATATGTTTTTCAGATAATCAAATGGATTTGTAGCCCAGTTAGCTCTATGGGGAAGTTAAATAAGGGTAATGTCCCGTAGAGATATTTAAGTCCCCATCTTTAGTGGTTCAAATCATTATGTTCTCATCCTAAAATTTGAAAATCCAACAATACCCTTATTATACACATTTCCCTATAAATCCTAATTAATCACACACATAATTAATCACACCCATAACACACACTCTCTCTTGATATGAAATTGGTTACCCACTGTGTCTCTCCCCTCCCATTTTACACCCTAGCCGGCCTCCCATCATCGGCGGCCGAGAGTAGATCGGAGTTGGTTACTTTTCCCTTCAGATCTCCAGTCGCCCCCTGCTTTCGATCTCCAGCCGTGAACAGGTTATATTTGATCAAGAGGTTCATCCTAGTCTCAAGTTGTGTTCATTATCTCTCTTTTGTGCTTGATTCCGTTCAAAGGTTTTTGTGTTTTTTCATCTATCATTTATTCCATTACATGTGTCTTTGTTTCCTTTTTTCTGGTTTATTATCTTCAACCCCTTTTCTCTCTCGACTTGATTCCAATTGGAAAATCCATGAGATGGGCGCACCATGGGTTTTCAGACCCGTGTTGTGATAAATTGATCATATATATTTTTTAAATTGATCATATTTGATTATGGCAGATTCAGTTATTCAATAACTATATCATTACAAAAAAATCCATAAAAATATGATCGATTTGAATACATAGTTAATTTGAAAAAATATCTCTTGATAGGCATGATAGATTTGAGTACATGCATAAGATTGTGCAAAAATTTCTCATGATAATGCATGGTATATTTGTAAAAAATACTCATCAACTGGTTGTTGAACTGCCATTTACCATAAATACAAAACATGATAAATTTGTGAAATATGATGAATTTGTTACAATCGACTATGAATGCAACCATAAAAAAATAAAGTTATTATATAAGTTTATCACAATTCTTGAAATTTATCAAATTTGGAATCTTGGTAGGTAAAGTAGTAAATGGGGCGTAATAAATAAGAGCTAATAAATAAAGAGAGAGAGAGAGAGAGAGAGAGAGAGAGAGAGAGAGAGAGAGAGAGAGAGAGAGAGAGAGAGAGAGAGAGAGAGGATAAAATAAAATAAAAATAGCGAGAGAGAGAGAGAGAGAGAGAGAGAGAGAGAGGATAAAAAAAAATAAAAATAGCGAGAGAGAGAGGGAGAGAGAGAGACCCGAGAGAGAGAGAGAGAGAGAGAGAGAGAGAGAGAGAGAGAGAGAGAGAGAGAGAGTTGCAATTTAATGAATGGGGAGAGAAATTAATTTTGGAGACAGAGAGATATTTAATTAATAAGGGCATTATAGGAAACTATGCAATTTTAAGGATGGGAACTTAATAATTCAAATCACTTAGGATGAGAACTTAAGTAGAGGCTCCAAATGTGATGGTTATTATTGCTTCTAAGCTCTATGGGTAACGGAACTGAATTGGGCTCACCTCATTCGCAACTCATCTCCGGCCTATATGGGCTTTTGTATTCTTGTTTTGGATCAGGGCCTATGTAGGCTCACACTTCGACTTCTTTGCAAGTTTTTGTGCATGGCATATGGGCCTCAAGCTCAACCCTTTTTAAAGAAAAAGTCAAATTTCATTAGACACATTTCAGGTTTTCCCTAATGATGAATACTCCCTCCGTCCCCTTTTTAATGTCCAGTATTTTATTTTGGGCTGTCCCTTAATAAGTGTCAATTTTGTAAAGTTAGTGGGTACATTTTCCATTTTGCCCCTAAAAGTAGATTTCATTTTGAAAAGTTAGTGAGTAAAAGTGTAATGATGATGTTTCCATAGAGGGTAAGTAGGGAAAGTGGAGGTAAAAGTTGATGTGAAAGGTGTAATGATGATGTTTTTTTAATAAGTTGGAGTTACGAAGCTGGACACTTAAAAAGGGACGGAGGGAGTACTTCCTTCACGTAAGAGAAAAGACAATGAACCCCATGTGGTTTCTACGTGCGTATCGTTAATACCCCAAATCGTCGGTTGTCGTCCACCTACATGATAGAATGAGCGAAAAATAACATTTATAAAAATTCATCATTTATGATAATAAAGTTTACTAAATACTATCAATTCTCACTTATTTTGAAGAAAAATGACTTTTTTTAAATCATGTATATCAGAGGATGACAAAAAACAGATTCCACAGGGCTCATGTATATATATTACTACTTGCTAAGTTTAGATGGTTTTGATGTGTGTGGAAGAATTATTAGTACGTTTGAATAATATGTGTGTTATGGAGTATGATGTAAGTAATGATGTTGACAAGATATATTCTTTTTTGCAATGATTATATATATGTACGCTAATCATTCGCATGATCTATAAATCATTGATAACTTGAAATTGTACGATTAGGGATTTGCAGGGGCCAATCACATGAAAACTTTGCAAACTAACTTGAAAAATTAGTATAACTACTGGGATAATTTGGGACAAACTAACTAACCCCTCTTGTCTTTTCTGCCCTTGTCAACGGTAGGGCTAGGATTTATACTTGTCTCAGTTGGTCAAAACTCAAAAGAGAGATCATATTAATTGAATGCCGTTACGTTTCATGTTTCGCACCCCAAATTCTTGGGAAGGCTAACGTGATTTTAGTGCACGACAGCAACCTGTTATACTACTAATCAGTCCAATTGCAGGTTCTTTTCATTGACTTTTTCATGATTCAAATCAGAAGTCCCTTGCAACAAGCAAACCATTTTTTAACTTTCGTCATAGCTTCAAGTCTTTGGATAATTATCCACACATCACAGAATTTTCCTTGTAATTTGGCTACACGCACGTGCTGGATAACCTAGCAACTTCTACGCAAAAGATTTATTTATTTATTTTTTTGGTTTTTTGTTTCGACGATAAGGGGTGTTCAGACCAGCCTACGCGATCCCATCCCCGGTCTGGTCAAAGAAAATCAATTTGTAAAAAATTGATTTACAAATCATCATCTTTTATAGGTATGAAAAAAGTCGTCACTAGAGTAGATCCGAACTAGGTCTTCTATCACCCATGTGTGAGTGTTTTTTGTTGTTTTCTGCAGTGCTCCGACTGTTTGGAGCGATGGAATGGGTTTAGTTGGAGTTGGGTGCAATCTTTGGACTGAGTCTCCTCCTGTGTAGTTTCTTGATCCCTTATTTAGGGATAGAGTTTCCTCTTGATGTATTATTTTTTGAATCTATAATATCATCTGTTATCGTTTTGAAAAAGAAGAAGAAGAGTAGATCTGATCTACAGCGGGTCGGCAAAGGTCCGGCCCCATCCAAATTTACGTGAACTACTAGTAACATCTAAAATCAAGTATAGTTTTGAGATCGGTTTGTGTTTGGCTCGGTTAAAATTCGTTCGAGATGTTGCCGTATAATACTCCCTCTGTCCAATTTTCATTGTCCATTATTCTGTTTGTCTCTTTTATGCCTTTTGCTTATATCTTTTAGTGTGAATCTTGAAAATATGCAATATGTATCTTATTTGATAGATCTCGATTAGTTCTATAATATAAAGTTTGCAAAATTATGAAAAATATTTTAGATTGAAAGATATAAATAATTAAAAAATGGACAATGAAAATGAAACGGAGGGAGTAATAGCTAAGGTGGATTTGGTGGATGCTGACAAGGAAGGGCAGCTGTTGCGTAGTGTTGATGGTCGATTTGATGACTGTGGCTCATGTGCTAATTCCTATTTTGGTCAGCTCAATAGATGTTTGGTATACTTCCCTTTCTATGGGCTTGCTGGTTTCTGTATTTGCTATTGTAGCTTTTTGATTTGTTTCTGTTGGTTTCTCACCAACGTGCTTTCGGTTGCGAGCGGCATACGATTGGCGGGGTTTGAGGTGCCAACATAGTTGGGATATCAGTTTCTTGTGATGAGGCCTAGTTTTTGTGATCCTTCTGATTATTGTAACTTCCTTCAAGAATTAATAAATTCAATTTGCCGATAAAAAATCGTTCAGAATTGGTTCGTCTCATAAATAAGCTACACATGTTTTGAAGCTTGTTAAGTTTTCAAGAGAACAAGCTTTAATAATGACTGTTCGGCTCATTCAACTTGTTTATCACCGCAACGATAAAAATATCGTTATTTTTGTTTCGAAAGAATTTTGTTATTGTTGAGGTTGAAAAATACTAAAACAACACCTTTACGGAAAGTTTTTGGATTTTCAAATTCAAGAAGTGGGAATTCTTAAAACACCACCTTTACGTCTGCGTTCTCTTGAATTTAACTTAAATCTGCGAGTTTTGTCTTTATTTGAATTTTTTTCGCATTTGTTAGTTTTGCGCCAAACTTTTGTGGGTTATTGATTCGTCTTGACGAGAGGAATCGGAAAAATAATTTTTTTTTACTTTTACCCAAGTATTTTGAGAAATAACCACTTTTTAGCCAAAAAGTGTCATTTTTTGCTAAAAAGTGATTATTAACCCACAAAAGTTCGGCGCAAAACTAACAAATGCGAAAAAAATTCAAATAAGGACAAAATTTTCAGATTTAAATTAAGTTCAAGAGAATGCAGTGATTAAATATGGAACATGTGTTTTGGACTAGTACTAATAAATGTCCAACAATGGACAGACCAAATGCAGTACGTCTCTTAAATTTTTCCTTGTTGCCAAGATAGAATTATGCTGCCAATGGGTTCCTTGTCAACATTAATTTCCAGTCCTTTCTTTATTACTTAGTTTACCATTTGATTGGTCTGGATATGGTTTTAAGATATACTAGCTAGCTCGGGGCACACGTAATACGTGTGCAAATCATGAAAATGCTATGGAGAATTTCGGAAATCGAAATATGAACCAGCTTCGTAACTGCTTTCCACATTAAAAAGGTGCTCTCTCCTTATAAAATAGAGAATGGATATACATAAGTATATATAAATATATAAATCATAATAAGTACTCTGTGCGGAAAGGACTAGTGTCACCGGATCTTGTTGTTCTAGCTAGCACGTACATGTTGCAATGACTTGGTTTTAGCACATGTCTCATTATGGTACTTAAATTTGTTCACAATATTGTAGATTTTTAGGCCGGTGTTGATATATCGGTCACCAAAATACGACAACTATGGTTTTTGAGATAAAAAAATTAGATAATATTTTTTTTCTAAACAAATGTGAAGTAATCATCTGGTTATGACTATCAAATCAAGCCAATGGTTACATCATCAAAATGAAATATGGGCCGCGTCAATGGTCGGCTTAGAGATTTGAAAGAATTGGCCAGTCTAATTTAATTTAGAGTATTAATATTAATTAATCAACCACTAGCTACCAAATAGTCTTTCCAAAAAGTCGATTGTTTGACCAAATTAACTAGTAGTAATTGGAGTTAGATCTCCAGTTTCTGTAGTATATACTGTATATTTTTAAAGAGCCAAAGCCTATATTGGTTTTCCACCAGTATTTTTTACTATAATTTGAGATTGTGCAAAGTCGTTGGCAAGGGGTCTGATTTCCTCTGTCTCGAAAATCCTTGTGCCTCTGTGCCAAGGAATTTTCTGGTCATTGAATTTTGTGATTTTTTTAATATTTTAATTCCAACGGCCGAAAAATCCCTCGGCACTGAGGCATAGGTGTTTCGGGATCCTGCCTAACAGCAGAAGGACCTTGAGCTTATAAAACAAATTAGAAATTAGTGAAATCTTTAATAACGTAAACATGGACAAGCATATGTATTATGCAGTTGAGTTGAGCAAGAGATGATGATAAGGTCATCATATGTATTCGCTCTAGTTTCATTCGAGTATTATTCGAGCCGTTTATTAATTTTGTAGATCTCGATGTCTAAATAATTCATGTAAAAATCAACTTGATTCGACGTTATGAAACGTTCGATTGAATGGTTTGAATGGTTCAAATTGTCAACTAGGAGCATATTTAAATCTTTTTCAAAAGAGATGTTGGAAATATACATTAGAATTTCTGCAAACATAAATAAAGGGAGATAACTACAAAACAATAACATGTTGAAATACTCCATCCGTCCCTAAATGTTTGGCATTTTCATGCTTTTTATTGTTTTATATTATTTGTCCATTTTGAAAAGTTAAAAGCAAAATATGGTAAATTTCCTATGTTATCCTTTTCTTTTGGGCACCAATTTTCAAATTCAAATTTTCAAGTATTATTCAAAGTACACTAGAAGGGTAAGATTGAATACTTGATTTTGCATAATACAATAATATTTGTTCCTTAAAAGTTAGAACTCCCAAAAGTGCCAAACATTTAGGGACGGAGGGAGTAATATTTTAGTTAGAGATGTAAGAGAATAGAAGAAACTTATTGATTGAGTCACGCGTAAAGTGCTGTACTAAGAGAAGATATGTCACCGCTTGCACCAAGTTGTGTGACATTCTACTCCCAAAATAAATCGATCATGGAAAGTTTTGTGTGCAGCTAAAGCTTTCCCCGTGAACCAAGAACCGTCATATGCTCAAAAGACTATAAACATATTATCAAAATATCTGTATGATAAACTCTATGTATATATGATCAACCATTTTCTCATCTCTTCCACTCCCACGCCTAGCCACCTTTTTTTATAGTACAACCAATCAAGAATGATATTAATCATTTCATATAATATGCCCTTAAAAGCCCCAATAAAAGTGACTGGGAGTTACAAATGATTTTGACCATAACCGACAATTTTATTAGCAATGGTAATTAACATAATACTTCTTCCGTTCTATATTGAGAGTTCATTACGAAAAGTCGTGTCATTTTTCAAATAAAAAAAATCAACTATTTCCGTGTATAAATTTTTAAATTTTTTCGCACCAAATTAAAGTACTAATTGAGATCTTTAATATTGTGCGAAAAATTTAAAAAATTATACATGAAAGTAGTTGATTTTTTGATTTGAAAAATGGCAAAAGAGAGAGACAGTATGAGACTCTCAATATAGAACGGAGGGAGTAAATTTTTGTACTGTGGTGCCGTTCCGCTTTATTTTTAAAAAAGAAGGTAATTTCAAGCTTAAATATAATGAAAATGAAAAATAAATTTTTAATTTTTTTTTACACCGTTTAAAAGATCTCAATACAATCTATCAAACAATATTCATATTGATAGAAAAATTATTAGCGTAAACACATAATTTTTGAGATCGAAATTATCTTCCTTTTCTAAAAGTTCCTTTTTTCAGAAACCGGAATGGGACCTGAAGTTTTTAAAAAAAGTTGTTTTTTTTTTTTTTTCTAACAAGAGATTATATGGGAGATTGGCAAACGAGAGTATCTCATAATCAGATTCACTGTCTTGTTCAAAGTAAAGTGTTGACTGATTTTTTGGAGGTGTCGACTGATGCAATGGAACCAAGTAAATTATCTTTATGTTACCCAAAAAGTACAAATAAAACACTACAAAATAATAATACCAAACAAGACCTAAATGCGTATGTATATGCTCCAAATTTTCCCTCTTGTTTTGTGATAATAGTTCTAATTTTATTTGTCACAAATATTCGAAACAGTATATACATGTGTTAGGGAAAGGAGTTGAGTCGGGTCAAACACCTTTCAAGGTTCAATCAGGGGCTGAGCTATGTAGGGACCCCGGGCCACGGCTTCCCGAGTTCTCGAATTTTAAAATTTTTGTTTCATACATTTTGGATTTTGAATATTATTGATAATTATTCGTGTATAGTTACTTATTATTTTAATAATTTTTGGTTCGATTTGATAAAAAATTGGTTATCTTACCTTCTTATTTCTCATTTTTTTATGAATAAAAAATAAACACGTGATAGTTGAAGTAGCCTAAAGGAAAAAAAAATAATTGGTATATTTTAACTGTATTAGGCTGGAATCATTTAAATGTATAAAATATGATGTATTGAAAATCAAAAACTTTGTGATATAATAAGTATATGTTTCGAAAAAAACTATATGTCTATTAAGCCGGCCGCTTCCGGAGGAAAAATCATGACTCCGCCACTAGGTTAATTAGTGCTCCTAAAGCAATGCAGCTTTCATTCTATTGATAACGGTCCAGTTCCTCTCCAGTTTAGCTCTTAGGCTTCGTTTGGCTTTTAGGGAAGGAGAAAGCGAAGGAAAAGTATGATAATTGTAAGGGAAAGTGTAGGGAAAAAGTGCTGTGCAAAATAGTTTGTTTTGATCTCTCTCTCCAAACAAAACAATGAAAGAGAAACATGCATCTTTAATTTCTTCTTCTTTTTTCTTCCTTTTCATAAGTTCCAAACTGGCTGTTAGGGATTACGGGAATGTTTACCGGGAATAAGTTCCAAACATGGATCTTTTTGTCCACTTTGATGGTTCAAATTGGTTATTTTTCGAGCTTGTCGAGATACGTTTGATAGCCCTGTCTCTGAATATATGGGTTTCTTATCTTACAACCTAAAATCTAAAAGGGACATATTCGATGGGGGAAAACTACCTTGGAGCACTGTTTTTTGTCCAACTCTATGGCAATTATGGAAAGATCGAAATAGAAAAAGTTTTGATAACATTGATGGTGTGGCTTTAGTTTGCTCCAAGGCTGTTTTTTCTTACTCTACGGAGATTGTGCAGGCTTTCAAATCTAATCTCCATATAGGACAGTCACGACACATTCTAATCGAATGGACTCCCCCATGCGCAGGAATGATCAAACTCAATACAGATGGCTGCTGGTGTACGACGAACAGAAATGTAGGCTTTGGAGGAATTTTCAGACACACGAGTGGAGAATGGATCCTGGGCTATTTTGGAAAGGCTATGTCTGAGACCAGTTTGGAAGCTGAAATATGGGGGATCTACAGAAGTTTAACCTTAATCTTAGAGAAAAACATGTTTGGCATCATCATTGAATCGGATGCTCTCATGGTTGTGCAACTGATTAACGAAGGCAATGCTACTAATCATTCTCAAAGGAATCTAATCAATGATGCCCACGCCATCCTCGCTAGGACGGGATCAACGCTTAACCATATATTTCGAGAGGCAAATTAAACAATGTGTGGATCATCTTGCTAGAATTGGAGCGGAATAAAATGAAGACTTGGTGGTTTCTTTGGCTCAACCACCCTCGGTAGCTTAGAGGGTTTTAGATTCGCAACCGCCTTAACTTAAGGTAGATTCTTGATTAGGGGTTCTTGGTGTTTCATTTTGTGGATTGTAATATTTGAACCATGTATGCACCTATGTTGCAAACTCCTTAGTTGACTATTTATAATATTCCAAAGTACCAAAAAAAAAAGAAGAGAGTGTTAACAATATTAAAAATTTACTCCATATTCATAAGATATCGATAGCTACTATTTTAGAACACATTTATCTCGAGAAAGATAGATGGACAAACTAGATCAAAATTCATTTATCTCAAAGTAAATATTTTGGGATCATCTACTAATTGCCATATGATCGACACCATCTTGGCAAGGCTTTTATTCTTGACGAACTCTAAAAATGAAAAAGTTTCGATCTTCAAATTGGGGTTTAGAAGGACCCATAAATTGATATCAGATCGACACAATTTTTGGGGGACAAATTTGTTTATTGTAACCTAGCATAAGCCATAAGCATTGTCCTCTATTTTTAAGAGATTTGAGCCCTAATTAACTCTTAAGGTGGAGTAACAATCTCGGTATGATTTAACTTGCGAAGCCGGCAAAATTATATGCTACAAAGCCTTAGGCTGTATTTGAGGAATGGGACTATTTGTTAAAATAATAGCGGAGAAAGTTAGCTAGATAATAGATTAATTAGGTTTTAAATAATTAATAGGTTAAATAGGTAGCAGCCCTTAAAATAATAGTAGAGTAACATAGTGGTTAACACGTGACGAGACTCACCACCTTATTATTTTGAACATTGACCCACTTGATTAAGAGGGGTACTATATACACTACATTGTTCCACTACATTTTATGTGGGGTTCATTCTGGGTCTCACAAAATTTAGAAAAATATCTATAAATTTTAAAATATTCTTTTATGGAGCTCTGTAAAATATCAGGGCCAACGAATATTGGTAAATATTATTTCTAAATTAGTAGGGGTGTAACTGCACAGTTGAGCAGTTTCGCCACTACAGATCAAAAGATAACACTTATCGATATTAATTCGTTGGAGCTAATTTTTACAGGCCCCATAAAATAATATTTTAAAATTTATGAATATTTTTTTTAGATTTTTATAGGACCCGGAGTGGGCCCCAGATGAAATGTAGTGTACCTATCTTCGACATTGTTTTCTACTTTGCCCGGTAAAAAGTACTCCCTCCGTCCAGATTTAATAGCCTTTCGTTCAATTCTAACCGAATAAAAAATGAGTTATATCTTTAAATTGATATCCAATATAGATCTTATTTGATAGATCTCAATTAGTTCTATCTATGTCCACTCATTATCCAAAAAAGCCTCTCTCAAAATCTCAACCAAATAAAACTACTAGATTCTCGAACTTTGAAATTTCAAAATTTTGTTATTCATAGTTTGGCCCACGCGTTCACATAATCCTAGTTCGGTACCTGCGTTCCCATTAAAAATATATATATGCCTATTATCTGGCCCCTTCTGGATCAAGATCCTGGCTCTACTGCTGAAAATAAGAATCACAATGTCTTACAGTGAAATGAAATGATCACCTTGAAAAGCTACTTATCCTGAATGAAAAATTCTTATAAAAGTTCTGCCATTGTATTTGGTTGAAATATTATCTAACTGTCGTTCAGTTGTTATGTGAATGAAATATCCTTAATTGTTAAAAAAGAAGAAGTCATTGCAATAATTTATTACTAGTTTAGTGTGGACGAAAACCAAGGTGCTTAAATTAAGGAAAGATGTAAACACGGATCTGGACACGTAAATCTATGTACGTATTATTATCCTTAAATTTTAAAAAAAATTTAACCTAATCTTCGTTTTCGTGAGCTGGCAAAATAAAAATTTCACCCTTCCCACGTGCTTAGTATAGTTTTTTTAATCTTGTCAACTTAGACAACTGCATTGTCATGCATAGAAAAGTCTCAAACCCTAACTATATATAAACCTACATATCTATCTTATGTTTTGGTTAAACCAAAACCAAAAACATGGCTTCTCTCCCCCCTCCCACCACGACGGCCGCCTCCTCGGCCACTGCCACCACCTCTTCCACCCTCTTTTCTTCTCTTTTTATCAAGAAAACATTGCAAGTTCCCACCATTACTAGAAACCACAAGTATTCCTTTAAGGTCTCATGCAAATTAACCAAAGACAATGAGACAAATGGAGAGATTTCCCAAGGGAAGTTTGATAGGAGGGATGTGCTTATCGGGTTGGGCGGGCTATACGGTGCCGCGGGTTTGGTAGCTGACCCGTTAGCACTTGCTGCTCCGATTTCTGCCCCAAATATCAACACATGTGGGGCGGCGGACTTGCCCGCTGGGGCAAGGCAGACAAACTGTTGCCCGCCCAAGTCAACCCAGATCGTCGATTTCAAGTTCCCTCCGCTGCCAAATGCTATGAGGGTTCGACCCGCTGCCCATTTAGCCGATGCGAACTACGTAGCTAAGTTCAACAAAGCCCTTCAACTCATGAGGGACTTGCCCGACTCCGACCCGCGTAGCTTCAAACAACAAGCTGCAATCCACTGTGCGTATTGCGATGGAGCTTATCATCAAGTCGGGTTTCCGAATCTGGATCTTCAAGTGCATGGTGGATGGCTCTTTTTCCCCTTCCATAGGTAAGGTTTATTTTTAATTAAAACCAACTCAGATGTCAGAATTTGCTTATGTTTACCTCAACTAATTCATAGAAAAACAATTACAACAATGTCCATATAGTGGGGTGCCCAATTGAAACGGGTGAGATCCCATGTATACTAACCTCATAAAAGTCAATATAGCATGTCTAGGAGTTTCAAACCTGCTGAGAGTAAAGAAATTACAAACTTCAAGAAGGTATACCGACGACCAGGCCTACATTAGGGTTAGGTAGGGTTTGAATTAATTTAAAACAAGGTTAGTTCGAATATGATCGAATTAGGCTGGCAGTGCATTTGGGTGGGGCCTTGCCAGTTGCCATAAAGCTTAAAATAATTTTTTCGTTATTAACCTTATCAAAATTCAACAGAGAGTTTAATAACCCTTTAATATATACCAAGCCGATTACAAGACTATAATATTGCCTTATGAAATAGAGTACTGGATAGAGGGTTTAAAGTAAATAATACTAGTAAATAATTTCACTTATACTTGATCAAAACACGATACAAGAAAAGTTCAATAAATAAAAAATTCCAGCCATTGTAGAGGAATTTTTGGTTAAAACGTGAAAATGACATCACGATATTTTATCTTAAAGGCGGTCAAACAATGTTGAGCTTCTCCATTGTACGCTTGAAATATTGTTGGAGTATTTTTTTATTTTTTTCCAATATTGTATACATATTACATCGGTATTGGATTTAGCGAGAAATTAGTAGGTTACCAATTTACCAAAGAGGGTTCTATATTTCTCCATAAACTTGAACCTAAACCTCTCCTTTTGGTAGCCAATAGTTAGATCAGATGGACTAATAATAAACCACACAAAAGTAAACAAATAGTTTGGCGTTTTAATTTTTTTAAGATTTAAAGTTAAAATATCAAAATTGTCTTTAATTTGTTTGGTTCTAAAAAGAAAAGGAAATGAAAAAGGCATGTTTGGAAAAGTAATAGAAGAAAGACAAATTTTCTTCTAATTTCTTTTCTCTTCACACTGCATATGATTTTATTCTCTTTTCCTTTTCGAGCCAAGTTGCGTAAAATATACGAAAAAGACATTTTTATTCCACATGTCGATTTGAATTAATCATCCTTATGTACTTTCACTAAAAAAGTGCGCCCGGGCTTTTTCTAGTTGTTCGCTGACTTCCATAAGAAAATAGTTTTGTTCCCACTTTCCTTTCTGCTTCTATGTAGATAAAAAGAGAGAGAAAAAAAAAAAAAAACTTTCCATTCACTTTCTCTTCTTTCCCTTTCCCTTTCACAAGTTTATTATATCGCCTCTTCTTTTTTTTTAACTGTATTTGTTTGTGCTCAACTGCTCATCATATTTGGCTACCACTCGAGTTTCGATTGAAAACCGTTGAGCTCCGAGGTATAACACAAGATGAGTTTTTTGAAACAGGTGGTACCTTTATTTCTTTGAAAGGATTTTGGGAAAATTGATTGATGACCCGACTTTCACTATGCCATTTTGGAACTGGGACTCTCCTGCCGGCATGAAAATGCCCGGTTTATACACCAGCCCGAAATCGCCCTTCTACGACGCGCTTCGCGACGCGAACCACCAACCGCCCACCGTGATCGACCTCGACTACAACGGGAAGGACACGAGCGAAACGGATCAAGCAAAAATAAGCAGCAACCTCAATGTCATGTACAGGCAAGTGGTGTCCAGTGGGAAGACACCTTCGCTTTTCATGGGGAGCGCTTACCGGGCGGGCGATGACCCGGATCCTGGAGCCGGGTCACTCGAGAATATTCCTCATGGGCCAGTTCATATATGGTGCGGCGATCCGAACCAGCCCAATTTGGAGGATATGGGCAATTTCTATTCTGCCGGGTTTGACCCGATTTTCTTTGCCCATCACTCGAATGTGGATCGGATGTGGTCCATATGGAAAACCCTTGGAGGAAAACGGCAGGATTTTACGGATCCAGATTGGTTAAATTCCAGTAAGTGTTGCTTTGTCAATTCGAAAAGTTTTTTTAATTTTTTTTTGAAAAATGGAAAACTAATTGGTCACATGTCTTGTTAATTCAATTTGGCTACAATTAATTAAATTTGACTTCATAAATATGTACTTCAATCTATTAGGAGTATATGAATCCGATAAAAAAAAGTTCTATCTATTATAATTTATAAAGGAGAGACTATTTACTCTTTGTAATTTATTTCAAAAGATTAATAAAATTCTCTTGACAGGCTTAATATTTACGAACCTGTTATCCTAAAGCCGGAGGAGTAGTAGTCTAGAGAACTTAATATTTACAAATCTGTTATCCAACCAAGGAACGCACGGTAATAATTAATGAAGTACATTGTTCGTCGAGACACGCGTAAACTGATTAAGACGCATACTCCTAGTTGGCAAGTTATAAAAAAATTGAAGCACTCTATCCAGGGAAGACTAGATCTCGCCCACATAATTTAATAGCAAGACTAAAAATGCCCCAAAAATAAGGTCATTGCGTTACAGCCTATCAATAATTTCTACTATCTAGGAAAATGCATAATTTTTTATTGAATAAATATTTCTTAGTACGTGAGAATAACAACATTTTGGTTACGTTCTACTAATTGACAGGCTTCGTCTTCTACGACGAGAATGCTAATCTCACAAGAGTGCAAGTCAAAGACTGTCTAGACACCACGAAGCTCGGTTACGTTTACCAAGATGTGGACATCCCCTGGCTCACCACCAAGCCCACACCCCGTACCTCCTCGATCTTTAAAAAGGTCAAGAACGCCGTGTCCGCCATCGGAGCGGCGAAGGCGGCGGAAGAAGTGCCCTCCGCCGCCGTGGTGTTCCCCGGGAAGCTCGACAAGACGGTGAAAGTGATCGTGCCGAGGCCGAGGAAGTCGAGGAGCAAGAAGGAGAAGGAGGACGAGGAGGAGGTGCTGGTGATCGAAGGGATAGAGGTGTCTAGAGACGTCTTCGTGAAGTTCGACGTCTTTATCAATGACGAGGATGAGACGACGAGTGGGCCCCACAGGACGGAGTTCGCGGGTAGCTTCGTGAACGTGCCGCACAAGCACAAGCATCATACGAAGATCAAGACTAGGTTGAGGCTGGGGATAAGTGAGCTCTTGGAGGAGTTGGGAGCTGAAGATGATGAGAATGTGTTGGTGACCTTGGTGCCAAAGATTGGGGCTGGGGATGTGTCCATTGATGGGGTCAGGATTGAGTTTGATTAAAAATAAATAAAGAACAGTTATTTGGACCTCCGCACCTCTTTTCTTTTCAAATCCTGACGGTGTTTCACTCGATAGTTCTGGTCGAAAAACAAGACAACCGAATAAAAGTGGGACACACCAGCTGATCGGAAATAGTTATGGTTTGTCCATGATTTCCACACCTTTTGTTTGTAATGTTTTGTTCTCCTTTTTTTCTTTTCAATTCCTGCATTTTTTTTTGTTTTCGCATTTTCAATCTCTTTTTCTTTCTTTCTGTAAAAGAGACTTCAGATGTATGACAATAAACAAGCTCCTGTTATGTTTTCCTTTGGTAAAATAATTCATCATAAATCGATACCTTAGAAAAGCAGATAACGACAATCACACTTTGAGCCAATACCTACACTGGACACCAGCCTATCACAACCAACCTAAGGTCTCCAAGGACCCGGAAACACAGACACCTCTTCCTCCTCCCCCGGGCACTATTTTTCTCTCTCTTCTTTCCTTCTTCTTCCCCCCCCCCCCCCCCCCCCCCCCCCGTTCCAAGATCTAATCCTATTATTTGTCATTCTCCTAGATCCTCCCACCGTACATTTCCTTTGCTCTTTTCTCCAGTTGAGCACCACCACTTCACCCACCGGTTTCCATCTCTTGGGGATTCCAGTTTGGACTTAACGGCGAGGGTAAAGCTGGTGGTTATGGAGAAGGGCTCGCTAGGTTTCCCAATCGATCTATCCTTGGGAATTTTCGGGCATGCTTAACGGTGTCGGGTCCCTAGTGGCAGGCGGTGGTCATTTGATGCAGGGGTTGCCTTCTTGCAACGTTTGGAGCTTATTGGGTGATAATGGTGCGACGGCCTGGTCGTACTGGCGTCTGGTGGGTTTTCCTTCTCGGCCAAGAGGGGTTATCTGGTGGTGGTTTGTTTCCCTGCTGGGTGGTGGTCGGTGTTCGTGCGGTGGCGACCGGGGTTGGGGGATTAGGGTTAGGTTTAGGTTTTTGGGTTCTGCATTAGGTTTTTTGGGTTGGGTTTGCAGGTTTTGTAGCGGTGCAATTGAGGGAGTGCACATATTTGCGGTGGAATTTAGGGTTTCGACTGCTTGTGGTGGCTTGGTGGCAGCTTGCGTTCGAGGCTGAGGACCGTGAAGGTTTTTGGTGTTTTTTGGCAGCAGGTGGTTGAATGGTGGAGAATGGAGGCTCACGACAGTCCTTGTGGCGGCAACTCTCTGATCATTTTTGGGACAGACAATATACGGCGGGTTCTCGGTGGTCTAGTTTCGCGGCGGCAGCGGCAGCTTGGGGTTTCAGTATCCTGTTCACTACTTAGGGTTTAATTTTTTGGGCTTTACTATTGGGTTAGTACCTTTATATTTGGGCTTTTGGCGGTGTTGTGCTTCATCCCATTTGCTCTGTACTATTTTATCTGGTCTTTGTGGCTTTATAGGTGTTGGGCTTTGGACCTTGGAGTTTTCTTCTTAGTTGACATTTTACCAATCAAAGGTTTGATTCTCGGATAGGCTCTTGTCGCCTTTTTTTTTGCCCTTTTAGCCTTTGTAATCTTTTTCAAAAATTAATAAAATATTTTTGATCTTCAAAAACATAAAAGATAGAGATATTTTCACGTGGTTCTCCTGTCTATGTGACACAAACGCTGCCTCTTAGACCCTGGAACATGACCCACCAAAAGCCTAGAGAATTCTAGAAGCCGTCTGGAACCATCTCCTATAAAAGTTTAGATTACTGTGCAATTTCTAGACTTATACTTTTAGAGAATTCTAGATTGAAATAGTTGAAGAGTTTCTAGAGAGTATTCTAGACTTCTTCATTGGTGTATAAATAGGTGAGGGTCTCAATTGCCCAAACCACTTGAAAGCTTTGTAATCTCTCTCCCTATGTCTCCCTCTTCCTCTCTCAATTGGAATTTTTCCTTTTCAACAAAGCATTAACTCGATACACTCAAGGCCCATGAAATGACAGAAGAGGCTCTGCAAGAAACAGTGTTCCTAAAACTTGGAATCACTTTGCTAGACCAAGTACTCGCTACTCAGTGCTAGTTGGGATTACTCGGTGTGTTGGAAAGTTAGAAAAAAATCAAGAATAAACAGAAAAAATTGGGGCAAAATATAGAATATGATAATTTTAGGGGCCTTAGTGCAATATATACTTACCTAGTCCTACATCAATCAGCATGTATCAATCTGTTTAAGATAGTAGAGACTACTGCTGTTCCCTCCTCTTAGACTACTTCTCTTCAACGATTACAACCTTTTTCTTGTTGCTGCTGTTCCTCTTCGACCTTGGAAAGCTTGTCTCTCTCTTTCCTCTCTCTCTCAGCTCTTCTTTCTCTCTGCTCATTCTCTCTACTCTCCATAGTACTGGTGCAGTGGTGTTATTTTTTTTGAAAGTCCGTGTACTGGTGTTATAGTGATTTTTTTTGAAAGTCCGTGTAGTGGTGTTATAGTGTTAACTGTGTTACTGTGCAAGGCTAGGTAGTTGTATCAAATATCAATGGCTGAATCTCATAATGCATCTTCAGCGGCCTCTACAACGGGCACTTGTGATGTGACCACCTTGAAAAGAAACTCGGTGGATGGCAAATTTATTGAAGGGTGCTAAAAATGATCAACTTATTTTTGTTCCTTGTAATATCGGGTAACTATCTTAATCTTGTTTGTTAGTCCTTGTGTTTCAAGTTGAAATGAATGCCGAGTAAACCTAATTTCCGTGACTTGTTAATTTAGGTTTCATTGGATATTACTAGTCATTGATCTATCATCTCCAACTGTTTACGTACTACCTCGATTCACTTAACCCTGATATCATGAATTTGAATGTGAAGATTATATTTACTGTGTAAGTTCTTCAATTTGTGATTCCATTAGAGCTTTTTGATGCATTTTATTGACTATCGAAATTATTTCTTGTGAAGTGCAATAAAAATCTACGATTCTACGAAAAGTAACACGAGGAGGAGGAGTCTTGATTGGAAGCAAGTTCAGGTATGGGTGTGTACTACTCTTTCTTGTTTGAGGGATCGTTATAGATGATTTTCCTAATAAGTGACAAAATATTTGTGTAGTACCCGCAACAACCCACAAGTGTTGAATATGGGATTTATGTAATGAGATTCATGAAAGAGTTAATTACTGATTAGAGTATCCTGAGTAAAGGAGATGTGAGATAACTTCTCTTTGATTTTTTTTCCTTATAGTTTTCATTAGTTCACTTATAATACCTTAATATGTTTTTTTTTCAACTTTTGTATTGCATTTAGTTCAATGGAAAAAAGGTTTACACCAAAGTTGAGATCGATGAAGTATGAGTTGAGTGGATGAATTTTGTCCGGGAACTTGAAATTTGAGGTATGCAACTTCCTCCCCCAGTTGGAATATTGTGTTATGTATCGTATGATATGGTTCATCTATATGTGGGCCAAATCTATAAGTTCCTACCGCAGTAGAAATTGCCTCCTATGGTACCTAACCTTAACGCTCTATTTCAGATTATATGCCATGTGTATCAAATTTAGGGTCCCCTTGTATTGACACGTCTATCTATCTATATAAGAGAGGGTAGAGAGGATTGGAAACAATTGTTGAAATATTTCGGGTCCCTTTCCTGTATCACTGATTATGCATGTTAGTCACAAATTTTTTTATAGGTGCTAGAACAATCACAGGTGCATCTGATTCCTTGATCGAGTGCATATGTTTTGTCAGACCTGTTACGTTGAATAATCTGCTATATTAGTACTGTAGGTGGAGTAGCGATCGACCTTGTAGGTCCTTGGAGGAAAAACCTATTTGCTTCATATAATTTTTTTTTTCAACTTTTCCATTGCAATTCTCAAATCCATGGATTGTAACCTTTCTGAACTGCAGATTATTTGTACTGAAGAATTTCGTTTTAGCATGCCTGAACAACTTGACGTATTATGTGAAGTGAGAGTGAGAGGTGTTGGCATGAGTGAGATAGTTGTGCTTCTTCAAAGGCCATGAAAATACCCTTCCACTCTTCTATGTGTTGTCGTATTTTCTTAGGCTGACTCTTCTATGTGTTGTCGTATTTTCTTAGGCTGTAACATTTTATCATCATGGGTGGGAATGGTGGTGTATTTGCCATTATTACAAGGGTATATTACAGTTACTACTACTTTTTAGTTTGGTCTGTATCTAAATTTATTGTCATATGCAGGTTTGATGTTGTTGCGTTGTGATGATGTTGTTGCGCTAGATGCCATTGGAAAGGGATTTACGTACCATACAAAATTAGAATCGCTATTGTGTTGAATTTTCTATCTTAGTATGTAGTTTGAATTTGGCTACCGAATGCTTGATTGAATTTTGTATGAAATTCAGAATATTGTTCAAAGATTGGTATATATATATAAATAAAACGATTGGATTTAGCCTTGTTCTGACAGTTCATGCAAAAAATTAAAGTGGCCTGAGTTATAATGAAAAATATATCGTAATATGAGAAAAAAAAAACTTAGCCAAAAACCGAGTTTTTTAAGTAGGCAAAACTGTGATGTTATACAGTCAAAAGATAATTCAACGCTGTAACCACATCACAACAAGCAGATAATTCATAGGCAAAAGATATGGTGTGAAAAACAAGAGGTGACATTTAATAAATAATTGACAACAACAAATTGTAGTATCTAAATGAAAGGGAGTTAATTTGTTCTTAACTTGCTAAAGATGTAAAATGGTACAAAATTAGAATTTGTAAAGTCTGCTAGAGTTCACTCTACTAACTCACGCATTAAAGCATACGCCAAGGTAACGCAGTGCAATTTTAGAGCTAAAATTTGTCACTTCGGCATTACTTACCAGGGAGGGAAATAAAAAAAAAAAAAATGAGCGAATGGGATTTTTAATAGCACCCCCCAAAATTTACAAATTTCCGAGATGAGGGAAAGTTGACCCGACCATTTGAGTTTTTTGAGGTGCGAGAAAATTGGCTCGGCCACCTGAATTATAAAAAAAGCATTCACTCTTTGTTTATTTCAAGCCTTGGTGAGTAATGCCAAAGTGACAGTCGTGTAATGGAACAAGCCGCAAGAAGGTTGTTACTTGTTTACAGGATAGTTTTAGCTTCGTTTGAAACTTGTGGAAAAGAAGAGAATGGAAGGAAGAACTGAAAATTTTCTCTCCCATTATTTGGTTTGGAGAAAAAGAGGAGTAGAAAAAGACATAGAATTGTGAATGGTACAATTTTCCTCATTTTCTTTCATTTTTCTTTCTTTTCTTTTCTCTCACTTTCCTAATTTCGGCTAAGTTCCGCTAAGTTTTTTGGATTTTTTGAGAGTTTTTTTCTCATTAAATTTTTTTTCGTGTTCGTTAGTTTTGCGCTAAACTTTTGCGAATTATTGATTCGTCTCGATGAAATGAATAGGAAAAGAAATATTTTTTACTTTTACCCAAATATATTTGAAAACATCCAAGATAAAGCCCAAAAATTCCAAAAAATCGGCTTTTTGGCTTTATCTTGGATATTTCTAAAACTATTTAGGGTAGAAGTAAATTTTTTTTGGATTTTTGGATTCCTCTCGTTGAGATGATTCAATAGTACACAAAAATTTGGTGCGAAAATAAAAAGAATTTTTTTATATTTTTATTCCTCTAACTATCACTCATTTTTTACTTCGTCCTTAAAGTATCAAAATCACTCATTTCGTCCTTAAATTATCCTAATCTCACATATTGAGTGCAAAGTATGGGATTTGGACTCATTAAAGGACTAATTGGACTTATTAAACGATTCATTAAAGAAGTAATCATTTTATTAAAAGACTAATTAGAGTCAATGAGTGGGATTTCAATAGTTTGAGGGCGAAATGAATAATTTTGGTAGTTTAAGAATAAAGTAAAAAAATGAATGATAGTTTGGAGATGAAAATATAAAAAATTACTCTCCCTGTCTCCATTCTTTAATTCTTTTTGGGGATTTCAACTAATTAAGGGAACAAAATCTTTGCACTTTTGAATTTTTTTTTTCTCATTTTACCCTTCAATCATTACATTTTCTTATTTTTTAGGGCTTGTTCGGCTTAATAAGCTATTTGGTTTTTTTTTTTTTTTGTCTTTATTCAATTTTTTTATATTTGTTAGTTTTTTGTCAATTTTTTAAGGATTATTGTTTTATTGTGATGAGAAAAATGTAAAAAGTTTAAATAAAGACAAAATAAGCCAATAAGTCAATTTTTTTTTGCCTTTACTCAACAAAAAAGGTTTCGATCATAATTTTTTATTTTTAAGATCTCTCTCGTCATGATAAAACAATAATCTTAAAACAAATGATGAAAAATTAACAAATGCCAGAAGTATTTGAATAAAAAAAAAAAGCCAAATGGCTTATTAAACCGAACATGCCCTTAGTACTATTAATTAAAAAATAAAAGGGTAAAAGAGGAAATTTCTTATTCATTACCCATTTAGTTTTGTTATGGGACAATTTTTTTGGGAAAAAAAAAGTGTTAATGGGAACTAATGAATGAAAACGAGGAAGTAACAGACATGTGTTTTTTTTTAGTAAAGAAAAGACAAAAATACCTAAAGAAAAAAAATCCAAAAATCAATCCCCTCCCTCTTCAACCTGATCTCTCTCGCATTGGTGCCCTATATCCTTTGCGCCTCAACTCTCCCCTTCAGTGGAATCCCCTCCCTCTTCAACCTGATATCTCTCGCGCTCTGGTAAGTTCCTAATATCTCTCTCATGTTTTTATCTCTACAGATGTATGATTTCCTTGTCTCTCAATCGGGTCGGTGGGAGACGCGATGGGAGTCGTGGTGGTGGGTAAAGGCTGAGGAATCGGGTGGCCGGTGAGTCGGTGACGATGAGTTGTCCGGTCGGGGATGCTGTGGTGGGTAGTGATGAAGCGAGGAGGAGGAAGATTATGATGAGGGATGGTGGCGGCTGTGAACGGTTGTGGATGATTAAGGCTCCATTATACCTGATTTTTTTGTCTATAAATTTTTTTTCCGGTAAATTTTTTTTTATCTTCGTCACTTTTTGTTGAACTTTTCGTTGTAAATTTTTGGAGTTAATCATTCATCTCGACGAGAAAATCAAAAAAATATAAAAATGTTGTACAATGTTGAGACCATAGTTGTCACGGGCAAAAAGCGCATTGAGGCGCAAAGTCCTGTTGGGACTGAGACGAGAGGCGTAAGGCGAGGCGCATGCCTTTTTGAACCAAGGCGCACCTATGCGGAAAAAAATAGAAAAAATAGCACACACTAATATTTCAAGTAATAAGCACTAAGCCAATGAGTTGAACATCCAAAAGATACATAAAAATATTCATGAAATGTCAAATAGCCACCGATCTTGCATGGAGAAAAACTAAAGCGTCAAAATCAATAAAAGACAAACATCCAAGTACTCATCCTAGTTGCACTTCAATCATCCTAAGGAGGATTTAGTTTACTAATCATCGTCCGTATCAACACCAAGTAAATCGTCGTCATCTTCTTCTTCTTCACCAACGGATTTGTATCCCTCGTCATCTTCCTCTTCTTCCGTCTCTTTGGAACCCGCCTCTTCTTCATCTACCAAATGAATTGGATTGGATGTGGCACTCCTTGCTCGTGCTCTTGACGTTGTAGCTCTATTTACATTGGAACGCTCTCCCACTCCAGAAGCTCTAGCAACATCAGCCCACATTAAACTATCATCACCAAACTCCAGCTCATTGTCTTCATCAGATTCTCCATCCATCCTCCCACGCAACAACTCATTGCTTTCATCAACATTTGTCAAAGAAATGGGATCAATTGTATCTCGCATATCATATCGACATTTTAGTGCCCTGTTATACTTGACAAACACCAAGTCATTGAGGCGTTTTTGCTGGAGCCTATTTCTTCTTTTGCTATGGAGTTGCAAGAATCAAAAGAACTTCTATTTTATACAAGGAGGTGAAAACAATTAATAGTTGTATATGTTATTTGACGTACGTCCTTACATTTTCAAATACACTCCAATTCCGTTCACAACCGGAAGAACTACATGTAAGGCTAAGAACTCTTATCGCAAACTTTTGCAAATTAGGTATCGTAGAACCATATGCAACCCACCAATCAGCTATGCATTTGAAGTTTTGAACTAATTGGCCATCAAGTTATGGTGAAATAAATTATGAATAGAATATACCGTGAAATTGTAAATTACTTGGTGCCCTTGTATTTCTTTGCCTAATTGGTAGTGGTCCAAAAAGTCCCTCAGCTTTCATGTAAACAGTCATCGCAGAAGTGATTTATTTTGTATCTCTTCATTTGCAATCAACTTTGTTATGCAATCGTATATCCCTGTCATAACCTCAACATCTTGCTCAATTTGTGGGTTTGAGTAAAAGAACTCCAGATTCAAAAAATGAACCGCAGCATGCAAAGGACTATGCAACTGGATTGCCCATCTATTGTCAATAATAGCATAGATGTCTTGGTATTTTTCAACCTTTTCGCCAAATGATTTGGCTATGGCTTCTTTTGCCCTATCCATAGCTTTATAGATGTATCCCATGGGAGGCTTTCTCTCGCTATCAGCCAATCTCAACACCTTCACAAGAGGACCAACGACCTTAAGAGCGTAAACGATATTATTCCAAAAAGAAGCGAACATAACATATCTTGCCACTTCTTTGCCTAATTGCTCCTTTGCCCATTTGCTAGATGTCCATTCTTCTGAAATGAACATCTTCCTCAAATTGTTCTTTTGTTGATAAATCCTAGATAAAGTGAGGAAAGCAGTTGCGAATCTTGTTTTTGCATGCCTCACCATTTCCCTTTCTCCGGTAAAACGCCTCATCATATTAATTATGCCTGGATGGGCATAAATATTACCATTAAACCTAATGGCCTTTTCAAAAACCACCTTAAGATGTGGTATCTTGAAATATCTTCCAACATCAAGTCAATGCAATGGGCCGCACATGGTGTCCAATAAAGAGTTGGTCGCTTTACTTGCAAAAACTTTCCTATTAGATGTTGAAACAAAAAAGAAAGTATTACAACAAAGTACAACCTACAAATGTTTAACACTCAGTATGAAATATATTAAATAAAATTCTTACCAACCGATACATTAGCCGAGGCACTATCTGTGACAATTTGGACTACATTGGGTTCACCGACGAGTTCCACATACTTGTCAAAAAGTTCAAACAACCTTTTTCCATCCTTAGAATAGCTTGAGGTATCGATGGACTCGATAAACGTTGTTCCCTTTGGACAATTCACCAAAATATTGATTAAGCTCCTGTGATTTCTATCATTCCATCCGTCCACCATTATAGAGCATTCATATTTCACCCAATCCTCTTTGTGATCCTTCATCAATCTATTAGTATTAATCACCTCCTTCTTCAAATAGGTGACCCGTGTCTCATGGTAACTTGGTGGTTTCATGCTTGGGCTATATTGCCCAATAGATTCAACCGTGGACCCAAAACTCGGATATTTAATTGCATTAAAAGCAATACAGGCATCATACATCCACCTTGCGAATCTCGTCACTGCACGATCTCTTAGTTCTTTCTTGTATGGGTCATTCGCATCAATTGTTGGTTCTTTCCCTTTCCTATTTTTCACCACAACATCTGGATTAGGTGTGAAGAATACATCTATAGGCCCTTTAGTCTTCGGCTTTTTTGGCATAGGTTTAGAAACAGAGCCTTGACTGCTTCCAACGGATTTACCTCCAATAGATTTACCTCGCCCAACAGCCCCAACTGGAATCTCCATAACATCATCTTCATCATCATCCTCCATACCATAATCATCAATATCCGGTATCATTTGCATTTGCTCTTTCAATGTTCTCTTTTTTCCCATATACTCTTGAATCTCTAGTTTTACCTCGGGTGGGCATCTTGGACAACCTAACACGTCCCTATAACCTCCCACAAGGTGTTTCTTTGCCCGATAAACCCCGCCATTTGTTATTTTGCCACAAAAATTACACTTAAATTTATTATTGTTCGCGGGATCTACCAAACTGTGATACTTCCATGCGGGATCTGTTCTATTCGTGGATTCTTCGCTTGACATCTAAAAGCAAAAAAAAACAAGTTCAATTTACATTAGCTAATAGTAAATAGTGAATTCCAAGAACTTATTTTTATTTTTAAAACCCCTGACATTAGGTAAAAATCAGCTACAAATATACAGCTACAAATATATACGTATTTGCTTATTCTTATTCTTATTTTTAAAACCCCTCGGGTGGGCATCTGTTCTATTCTCTTATTTTTATTTTTTGCTTCTCATACATATATACACGTATGACTGTATGAGAGAGAGAGAGAGAGAGAGAGAGAGAGAGAGAGAGAGAGAGAGAGAGAGAGAGAGAGAGAGAGAGAGAGAAGAATGCCTCAGGAGTCAGATGAGAGAGACGAGAGAGTAGAAGAGATGCAGCAGCAGAGATCAACAACAAGCGACAGCAGCAGAGAGATCGACCGTCGACGACAGCAGCAGACCAGTTGGCACAGTGAGAGATCGAGTGAGAGAGGCGAGAGATTGAGTGAGAGAGCAGTCGGCTGAGACCCTTTTGTGTTTTTTTTGGTTCAAATCAACGGCGAGGGTAAGATCTTTAAAATCCTTGGGCTGAGATCAAATTTAAAAAGAAGCGCGCTTTTCTTGCGCCTCTCGCCTTGTCGCCTTTCCTCGCCTACCCTGCGCTTTATTGAAGTCGCTGCGCCTGGGCTACCTCAAGGCGCAAGAGGTGCGCTGGGCTCGCCTGGTGCCTAGGCGCGCTTTTGACAACTATGGTTGAGACGATACTTTAGATAAAAAAATCCAGCTAGTTGGTTTTTTTTTTTTTTCTTTCATATTTAGTGAACTTGTTTTTACTTTTTAGATAATTAATTTAAAAAATATGATGCAAATCTAATAAAAAATCAGAAAAGACAAACAAACACACAAAACGAAAAAGACAAACAAGTTCAGGAGGATGGAGCTTGTGGAGTTCTCTAATTTTTGAGTGTTGCAATAGGGGATTTTTATGTGGCTTTCATGCACTTACATGTTTTGTGTTATTTGATTATTTTGTGAATTTGGGGTATTTACAGATTACAGGGTTTCTTTTTGGTGACTAGGAAATCGGGGCTTCGAGACTGTTGATTATCGATCTGATTCAGTGCAACAGGGCTCTGTTTTTGTGATCCTCTTGATGTTTTGTGATTGCAAGGTATGAATCGATGGTCTGGTCCTCGTCTTTTGGCACCACACATCAAGTATATAGATTCTCTTGTAGTGCAAGTGCTTGTAGATGATGCTATATTTTTTGTCTTCGGTATTTCCTGACTGAAATTTACTTTTGGTAATTTTTGTTTAGTTTTCGCCTTAATCGTTCGTCTTGACAAGAGGAACAATGTGGACCAAAGTTGAAAAAAGTTCATATAAGACGACACTGTAAACAAAAAATACTCCTTAAGTTTTTCATTTCTTCTTCCTTCCTTCTGTATTTGCAGCATAGTATGACTTATTCCTGAAAAAATGATTTGAGTTTAGACTCACAAGGTTGCAGTAGTCTACGGTGAAATTTTTGATTCTGATAGGAGGTGATTAAATAATCAGCTTATATGGTTGTCTTGTTTGTTTCAATTAGATGTGGTTCTTTGTTGTAGCACAAGCATACTATCATGTTCTCCCTTGGATGGGTCCTTTCCTTTTCAAAATTTTCCTTTTTTGGGTCAAACAATTTATTATTTTTGACTGGAAAATCAGCATAAATATAACCTATTGAGTTTTTTTTTTTTTTGGGTAAGTCAAAATTTTATTAACCAACCACAAGAAACCATCTTTCCATGGCCAAACCATAAGAGAAAAAAACGCTATACCATAAGAGAAAAAAAACGCTATACAACAAAACAAAACAAAACCAAAGAGGCCTATACAAACTGCCTCAACCCCTAGATCTACCAAGAATAGAAGAAGAGATGCTCCAGTTATTGCAAACTGCAGCATTTTCGAAAGAATAAAGGAATCTCCCCCAATAACAGACTCTATCTCTAATATTTGCAACAATAGCCGAGGTAATATCAGTAGCAGCACTTTTGAGTAAATATTCTGGAATTCCTTTCCAGCCAGAGATGGTAAAGAGCAGCTGCCAAGGCAAGTTTTGCGGAGAGGCTCTAAAACTATTCCCTTTGTAATGGATGCAAGCCCAATCAATCTCGAATCCCAATCCCCAGAACTCCTCAGAATCAAATTCTTCCGTAGCACATCAGCCCAAACAAGTCGAGAGAAGGAGCAGTCAAGGAAGAGATGAGCATGACTCCCATCACTTCGCTGACATAATAAAGTGATAAAACACAAGAGGCAGTCACAATCATACCCCATCGCCTAAGCCTATCTTTGGCAGCTAGCCACCTAGAACAAGCGAGCCAAGCAATAAAAGCCCATTTAGGCATCAATAATTTGTCTACCAATCCGATTCCTGGGGCTAGGCCACACCCAACCACCATTATGAATTATAGACACCATAGAATCACCAACAAATCTCTTAAACAATGGCCCAAGAGGATGCCAATTGTCCAGCCAAACAGAAACATTCCTGCCATTCCCCACAATATATCTAATAAGAGGCTGGCCCAAACATTGAAGTTTAAACAGTTTCCTGATGATTGATAATGTACATATGGACCCATTTTACCCGTAGAGACTCAGATTTCTTTCTCATAGCCCACAAATGCCTAAGCATAGTGGCTTTATCCCAAATCGTCAAGGGCTTCATAGCCCACAACCTGAATGAGTTGGGAACCAAAATATAAAATCTGGACGGCTCATATTTTTTCTGCATTCCTTTGACAAAATGAAAGCAATAAATGTAAGAGGAAATAAAAAAACACTTACATTTTAATGTTGTACAATGAGTAACTAGATACAATAGGGTTGCTCATTCTATCCTCATGTTCTCCTAAACAAAAGACCCATTGCTTTGACTCCTAATGGTAAAAATATCACCATTGCATCATTTTATTCTAGGATTTCAATTACATTTTATAAGTTGTAATCTGTTATATTTCTGTTATCATGACCAAATTTGACTATTTGAGTACCAACTGGACTCCTATGTTGAATCCAGTTGATGATCGGTAATCATAATCAAATGTGATATTACGAAGGGGTCATCTGGCATCAAAAAGTCCAATTTACAAATCGTATACAAAATAATTGTTAAATGTTTCCTATAAAATGCATCTAACACTTTTTAATTACAAAATGCATCATTTTAATTAAATGTTTCCTATAAAATGTACATAACATTCGTATTTTCCTATAAGCAGGCTTCCTCTTCTACGACGAGAATGCTAATAATCTCATACGAGCAAAGGTCAAGGACTGTCTAGCCAAACCCACGCCACATGTCTCCAAGATCTTCAAAAAGGTCAAAAAAGCCGTATCCAGGTTTGGTATAGTGATGGCGGCAGTAGAAGTACCCTCTGCCACCTCGGTCTTCCCGGGAAAACTCGACAAGACAGTAAAGGTGATAGTATCGAGGCCAAAAAAGTCGAGGAGCAAGGAAGAGAAAGAGGAAGAAGAGGAGGTGCTGTTGATTGATGGGATTGAGGTGGAGAGAGATGTATTTGTGAAGTTTGATGTGTTTATCAACGATGAGGACGAGGCAACGAGTGGGGCCCACAAGACGGAGTTTGCCGGGAGCTTTGTGAACGTGCCACATAAGCATGAGCATCATAAGAAGATCAAGACTAAGTTGAGGTTGGGGATAAGTGAGCTTTTGGAGGATTTGGGAGCTGATGATGATGAGAATGTGTTGGTGACTTTGGTACCAAGAAGTGGGGTTGGGGATGTCTCCATTGATGGTGTCAAGATTGAGTTTGATTAAACCAAGTAAAACTCTTAAAGAAACACATTTCACACATGCACACGCATTCACAAAGGCTGAGTGTCCAACACACACATAATGTGGCCCTCAGTCTCGGTGAATGTGTGCGCAAAATGTGTATTGTGTCACTAGTATTGTTGTTAAACAAATCGCTATTTGGACCTCCATGTCAGCTGTGAGACTGTACCATAGTTGTAGTAGATATGCATGGGAGTTAGTTTGGTAACTTTGGTTGTTGTAGCTTCAGCTACTTGATTTAGGATTTGGGTTCTTCTGTGCTCATTAGAGCTTGTTCCCTTGTTTGGATTGTTTCTGGCGTATGCATGCCCCTTAGCTTATGTACTTTTGGTTGCTTCAATAAATTAATTTATCAAATAAACTTGTATTCTGACCTTCATTTCAGTTTTGGTTCAATACATATTTTTCCAAGGAAGCGAGTATTTACCAGGTGAAAATTCTGAATACATTTAAGTATTCCGTGTATTCTGTGAGCAATTGTAAACAATAAAAAGCAAAATTGATATGATAGTTCGGGGTACGGAAAGAATTTGAAACCAGCTCGAAGGTGCTTTATTTATTTTTTGTTGTATGGATGTCATGGCTAGTTTGGGCGCACCTCGACTAATTTCGTAGACCTGAAGTTTTTGGACTGGGAGAGGTAGTCTATCACTTCTCTGTCTTCTTCTCTTGATTTTGGGGTCTGCTTCTACAATGAAGAGAGCTGTTGCTGCTGCTTCTTGCTATGCTGGGGAATGCGTTCGTGGCCGATATTCTAATCTAAACAATTATGACTAAAACAAATATTCATTCTTATTCCAAGCATGCGGTCACCAAGAGGCGGACATGGGAGGGGAATCAGGACAAGCCCCCGCAAGGCCTTCTTGCAATCTTCACAACAAACAAATAGAAACACAGTAAATAGAGCCAAGTGGACATCTGCTCTCACAAAATCCCTCCTCGAAGCATGTGTGGAAGAAATTGAGGAATCTAGTCAGGAACTAAATGGATTGAACGACCCAGCATGGCTTAGGATCGTCAATGTGTTCTTCGGTAAATGGTGGACTAAGGATCAATTTAAAAACCGGCATGACCGCTGTCATTACATCTCCTATTCGAGTAGTTAAATGGGGAATTTGAAGTAGGTTAATCATACCAAAAGGACGACTGGAAGGCATGGATAATAGTTGCGGAGGACACAAATCAAACGGGACTTGGTAGGGATCTCGAAACGGGGTGCAATGACAGGACCCGATCACTGGTTGGCAAATATGATAGCTGTAAGTATCACTAGCACTGCCGTACTCATACATTTGACTGCAATATTGGCGTATGTATACTGCATGAACTTCACTACTTTATGTCACTCTGTACTGGCTGTTTAGATTCCACAGAAGTTACGTTGTTTTTTTCCTTTCGTTTTGGTCAGTGTTTTTGGGGGGTAATGAAAGGGATTGGCTACTGTTTAGTGTCCGAAATGCTGAAAATGTCTTCTGTTTGGGTCCTCTGTTTCTGCTTCTTTTCGGTATATGCGAAAGTGGACTGAAAAAAGTGGGTGGTTTTTGAAAATTTTACTCTGCTCTGTCCTGTACTCTGGCGAATCTGCTTGAAAGATTTTTTGATGATTTTGTTTTGAAAGTAGAAAATGGGATTCACGGGCCATACAGTGCAACTACAGTCTGCAGCAGATCCCTTTTTTTTTTTTTTGTTTTTCTCCCTTCTGAATGCAGTAAAGTTCTGGGGGGTAATGTGGTATGCACATGGATAGTACCCTACAATTACAGGTATAGGACACAGTAGTCTGCATGTTTTTCTCTATTTATGGTGTGAATTTCATTTGGAGTGCAGGAAGAGTCGCAAAGAACCAACCTTGAACTTGAGTCCTTGAAGGAAAAGATGAAGGAGAATTAAGGACAAGATTAAGCCCAACAAGCAACTACCCTATTTGGTTGGGAACAATGTCGAGGTAATTATCTCTTTTGTATATACTTTAAATCTTTATATTGTTGTGCGGGTTAGGGCTGTTTTACGTGCCACATATCTAGACCATAGCTCGATAACTAGAGCGCTCCAGAGCGTCTCCCTGATAATTTGTTTGAAATCAGCGGGTTTTAAATTAGGGAGAATGAGGACTATCTTGTTTAAACCATATTGGCTTGTTTTATACGCTATAAGTTGATTCTTGTGGGTGAACTGGTACTCTTCTTCCATTATTTTTTCCGAGTGAAACGGAGGGAGTTTAGAAGATTTAGGTGTTACACGATTTTGTGCATCCCGTGGCTTATTTCAATAAGTAGAATATGAAAATGGTTTTATCCATGCGTTTACTACTATCTGATTCTTTCGCTATTGTGTAAAATTGAAACACCGTAGATTCCTTTGTGCATTGCATTGAATTATGTTTATTGCCAGGAGTCTGAAAAGGGGATCTCGGAAATCTTTGGTTCTTTTACAACTTTTACAAATGCTTTAAACGTTTTCCCCAAATATTTAACCATAGAATAATCGTTTTTCTTATTTGAGTCCTAACAATTTCCACACACACTCCACATGGCTTCCGTTGCGTCGAATGCTACCACTACATGGCCCACAAGGCTATGTGTTTGCGGATCTGGTCCTTGCATTCCCAAAATATCTGGCCCCCATGCAGAGAACTCTGGCCGGCACTACTTTAAGTGCCCTTGTGACCCTGTAAGCCCTGCATGGCCCAAATGCAGCCCATACCTAATATGATAGGTCGCGCCATTTCATCAGAACATCCCATGCTTACAACTTCAACGGCAACTACTTAAGTCAACACATGTTAGCCATAGAAAAAGCCATCCGTGTCTTAAATGGTTATTGGGATCGTAATATGTGTTATGCTACTTATCGTCCTAATGCGTGTGTAGTGTAATTTGGTACCTACTCTAGTATGTAATATTCGCTTTACTGCATCATAACACCTTGTAATGTTTTGGACATGCATGTCACATTTGGGACTTGCATTGTGTTTTGGATATGAATGCATCTTTCTTTTCTTATGGAAATGTGTTTGTGCCCGCCATTCTAATCTAAACATTTATGACTAAAACAAATATTCATTCTCCTTCCAAGCATGCTGTCATCGAGAGGCGGACATGGGAGGGGAATTAGGACAAGCCCCCGCAAGCCCTTCTCGCAGTCTTCACAACAAACAAATAGAAACACAGTAGATAGAGCCAAGTGGACATCTGCTCTCACAAAGTCCCTCCTCGAAGCATGTGCAGAAGAAATTGAGGATTTTGGTCGGCCACTAAACGGGTTCAATCACCAAGCATGGCTTAGGATCCTCAATGCGTTCTTGGGCAAAACTGGTAAATTGTGGACTGAGGATCAATTGAAAAACCAGCATGACTGCCTAAAGGACGACTGGAAGGCATGGATTATAGTTGTGCTTGGTAGGGATCCCGAAACGGGTGCAATAACAGGACCCAATCATTGGTGGGCAAATATGATAGCTGTAAGTATCACTAACACTGCCGTACTCATTCATTTGACTGAAATATAGGTGTATATATACTGCATGAACTTTTTAACCAAAAAAATATATACTGCATGAACTTTACTACTTTATGCCACTCTGTATTGGCAGTTTAGATTCCACAGAAGTTGTGTGTTGTTTTTTGCTTTCGTTTTCGTCAGTGTTTGTGTGTGTGGGAGGGTGGGGTGGGGGGTAATGAAAGGGCTTGACCACTGTTTAGTGGTCCAAAATGCTGAAAATGTCTTCTATTTGGGTCCTCTGTTTCTGCCTTCTTCTCACGATATGGAATGAAAAAAGTGGGTGGTTTTTGAACATTTAAGACTCTGCTCCATCCTGTCCCCCGTGGAATCTGCGTGAAAGATTTTTTGATGTATAATAAAGGTTTTGAGTGTAGAAAGATTTCTTGAGGAGAAAAGGTTTGAAGATCCATTGTGTGTTGCATTCGGCTCATATTTGCACCATTTAGGTACTGCATTTTTCCCCTTTGTTAACTACACACTTGCTTTTGTTGTGCCTCTTTTTGGTATGTGTTCACTGCAGCAAAATAAGGACGTCGCAAAGTTCAAAGAGCAGGGTTTGGAACATGAGGATCTCATGGAACGTGTCTTTGGCGATGTTGCCACCATGGGAAACAATGCTATATTTCCTGGTGATGGGCTTTCGGACATCGAGTCTGAGGGATCCGATGAATCGGATGGACTGCGTGTTCGTGGTGACACTATTTCCGCATCCATTGCCCAATTAATTGACCGTTTCAAGTCCCAACCAAGAATAGTCATTAGTCGTCAGGGACGATGGGGCATCGACGACGCAATAAAAAAACTGCAGTCCCTTCCCTTTTTCATAAACGAGGGTGAGAACGATGACTTTTACAGCTGGGCTTGTCGTCTTTTCGTCAGGCAACAACATAAAATCGATATCTTCTGCGAAGCAAACACCGTTAGCCGAACTATTAAATGGCTCAGTGATGAGCACGCTTTGGCTGAAGAATGGTACTGGAAGGCTCCCCCGACTCAACTGAGAGGCATTAAACCTCCCCCGTTCCCTCGTGGTCCTTACCATTAGGGATTTCGGCCACGGAAAACTGCATGTCGTACTTCGTTTTTACGGATTCTTACTATCTATGGTGTGGTAGACTTTAAATTTGGTACGCTTTTAATTCGGTTACTGTTGTGGTTGGTGTTTGCTCATCTTATGAGTTGGTGTTGTTTGGAACTATTTTAATTCGGAACTGTTAGGACTATTTGGCTTATTGTATGTTTCATAAGTTGGTAATGCTATGACTGTTATTTTAGAAGCCGAACATTTTATTTTTTATTTTTCGAATTGCATATAACTATGGTTATCATCGACTGTGACGTAATCTCTCCTCTTTCTTTTTTTTTTTTTTCCAGAAATAAAAAAAAATTACATGTCGAACGAAGGAACTGGCTTTCTCAAATTAACAATTTTGAATTCTGGTCGGAAGCAGCATCCGATCGTCAACAATTTTTTAGAGCGATCTTCTCCCGAACGAGAAAATATTGGCACTACTTTGCTGCCGAACAATATTTTCACACTTGCTTTTGATTATGTTGGGAAAAATATTCCCTCCTCTCCGATATCACTCTCATGATCTGATACCAATACGCAATGGAAGCAGAATCAACAAAAACAAATCACACAAGAGAACAACACAATCAAAGTATGTGGTTTCTTAAATAGAGATTACAATGTGAAACGTAAAACCCTCCTCGAACTCCTAACACATGGCTCTATAAAATGTTTTACACTCACCCCACTACTCTATTTTTCCTCTCAACTATTCTCTCTCTCACACAGCCTCTCACGGTGGGGGAGACCCCTAAAGGGACTCCCAATCTTTCTGCCTTCTCTGCTGTCTCTCAGCCCACACTTCACACACACGGCACAAATCCCTTAAATACATTGCAGCAAAAGCCTCTAGATTTGCCGAGAATATTCTAGAGTTCATCACCGTATTTAGAGCCGGTTTTAGAAACTTTTTTAAAAAATAAGTACTTATTTTGGAACTTCTTAAAGGAAAATAAGAAGGTTTGTTCTACAAAACCCAAATAAGCAGCTTATTTCACATTTTAAACTCAAAAATAATGTAAATGAAAAATAAATTTTTAATTTTTTTTACACCGTATTAAAGATCTCACTGAGATCTATCAAACAAGATCTATATTAATAGGAAAATTATTTACATAAGTATAATTTTTGAACTTGAAATTATCTTCTTAAAAAACAAGTACTTATTCACCATTTTTTAAAACAAGCCTTATTATTAAAAAAAAAAAAAAAGAACTTTAACCCTGGAACGGGCTCTAATGCTCCATGCCAGCACGCTTTCCCCACCATGGTATGCAATAACCAATGGTCCAAAGCTTTTCCAGATTTTTCCTTTGCCCCAAAGAAAAAAGCCACCGACTTTTCTTTCTTGCTTTTTCCTTATTTTTCACATAGCAAAAACCCAACAGATTACTCTAACGACGCGCATGCAACCATCAAATTGAACTATTGAACACAAAGATAACGTTGATAAAAAAGAAAAAGAAAAAAGAACACAGATAATTCCCACGATCAAAGGCAACTTCCTCTCTGTATTTCACATCAAAGGCACGTTTCTTTGAAAAGGGAAATCATACGAAATAGGCCAACATGAAAATTAGGAAGCTGATTGTATTAGAAATATTACAAATATAATGTGTGAGTTAGGGCCGGCTCTGCGATTTTGGAGGCCTAAGACGATTTTCGAAAGTGAGGCCCTTAATAATTGTAAATGAAAATCAAATAAAAAGTCAATCACATTGAATAATTTTGATTCGGATATAGTATTTGTTTGTAATGAGAAGTACCGGAGTAGTAGCGTTTAAGGGGGCAAAAACATGCATCCATACACCCACCACACTGAATAATTTTGAAGGGCCCCAGAGATTTTTGGCGATCCCGTAACCTTTTACTCCTTTTTTTGTTTGTTTTTTCCTGCATTCTGTGTTCCATTTTCTGGGCCATTGAGGCTTAAGTATAAAATATCTTATTGGGTTTAAAATTGATATCTAAAACAACACATATATACTAGGTCCTAAAAATAAGTGAAACCCTATTTTTTTGATATTTTTGGTGGGCTTAAGGCCCATGCCTCTTGGGCCTTAGCCCAAAGCCGGCAGTCTGCCTACACGTATCAGAACTGTCAATGGCCCAGAAAATGTCAAAAAAATGTCCAGTATCAGAAACCTCCATACCCTTTGACATTTTTGGTTGGTCTGATTTGATTGATACGTAATTCTACCTTTAACGAAAGCCCAGTATCAGAAACCTCCATACCTATTGAAATGTCCATTGCGATTCTGCGTGTCATTTTGAATGGCTTATATTTCTCGACGTATGTTATATTTTATATTTTTAAGATCATTGATTTATATTGCATATTTTTAGTAATATAATTTGAGATATATAAGCAAATAAAAATGGCATGCAAAATCCTAATGGACATTTATAGGGACGGAGGGAGTATGAACAAAGAAACTTAATCGATTAATTATTTGATTGAATACAGAGTGAAAAGAAAATAGCAACGAAACATCAAAATCATCCATTAGCTTGACTTTCATGAAGTAAAGTCAGACCTCTCTTACTAGATACCAGTAGCGGATACTACAACATTGACCACTCCCTCTCTCTCTCTCTCTCTCTCTCTCTGCAATTTCCAGCGGGTGGGGGCAATGTTGAGGTTGTCAAAATTCTTAAAATGTCAATAACACGCGGTGCCGGTACAAATATCTCTCCAAGTACAAGCAAGTCCACCCTCGAATTTTCCAAGTAATTACTTCATTGCTATTCTTTTGTTGGAAAAAAAAAAAAATGAAAAAGTCAATCACTCACACGCTATTAAGGCTAACTGATCTGCATCGAAAAATGAAACAAGTTTAATCTAACGATCTGATTTTGAGATTGTAATCCCGACATCGGTATAATACTATTTCTGGGTTTTGATATACTGTAATAAAATAAATAAATCAAAAGATGAAATTTATTTTAGAACCAATAGATGGACTTGCTATAATGGGTAGAGAGAAACTTATTTATGGAGCCACTACAAAATGGCTCTTTACGAAGCTGAGCGATCTCAGCCATCCATTTCGGCATTGGACTGTCCAGATTAAAAACAATCTATACACCGTTAATAAATAAATCTATTACCGTTAATAGATTGTTATTAATTCGAATCATCCAAAATACTTTTGAACCGCTGAAATGGAGCTCCATAAACACTTGTTTATCACTGTTCTATAAACAAGATTTTCTCTAATGGGTACGGTAATTTGGAAGTGTTATCATTACTTTGCAATTGCTGAGCCAGAAAAAAAAGAAAAAAGAAAGAGTGTTTACTCCACTACTTTGCTTTTACTACTAATTTTCTTGCTTTCCAAACAAGCTAGGTTGCCCCCAATACAAGCTCAACACGTATTGGAATTCACGCACCATGCAACGGAACACGCGGCAAATCTAATTGGTACGAACTTTCACTACCATAAAAGAAACACTACTGTGCGTACGCTTACTTTACCCAATGTACCAGATCCAATGCAACCCCATGCATGTTGTAAATTCCGGCTCTGCTACAAGTGGCGTGATAGTCAAGTGATAAACACAAAATAGTTTTTTCGAAAGGATATTTTTAAACTTCGTTAACTGCAACTAACGAATTTACTTCGTGAGGTTGAGAAAAAAATAATCTTGGCTCGGCTGCTTGCCTCCGCCCAATATATGATTGTATATATAGATAATGCCATGACTCTCTTGATATATCCATGAAAAAAGAATATGATCATCTAACGCGTTTGAAGGATTAAACACTATAGCACCGTCGAGAGAATGACCAATTTCAAACTCTTTTACTCTTTTGGTCTGTACCGTCAGAAACAAGTACTTCGTATTTTCTTATTAGCCACTTGAAAACTTCCTTGACAAACAATGTCAATATCCCAAACCATACATATTTAAATACGAATATGCCTGTGCATTCGGATCCCCACGTACAACAAACAACATTCTAGAGAGAGAGAGAGAGAGAGAGAGAGAGAGAGAGAGAGAGAAAGAGAACGCATGGAACGTTCATCATCAACAGCCAAGAACTTGTGCGGACAAATTTTCCGGTACAGGAAACCAGTACTGGAGTCCAAGCATTGCGATGTGTTTATCAGCCATCGGCGGATCGATACATACAGAAACGTTGCAGGGCTTCTGTACGATCACTTGTCCAGGCTAAATTTTAGACCGTTCTTGGATAGCAAGTCCATGAAGCCTGGGGACAAGTTGTTCGAGAAAATAGATGCGGCGATACGTGATTGTCGGGTATGTATCGCGGTGGCCTTGAACCTTTTGTCGTAGGAAAGCTTGAACCTTTTGTTGCGGGCCCTGTTCAGTTGCCCGAGAAAATAAAAAAATGTGGATCGGAGCATTGAAAAATTTAGAATCTCCGACACATAGCCTTATTTATCTTTCTAGGATTATTAGTCTGTCCCATATACCTTTATTTCATTTGGTTCTTTTAATGTCGTCAGAATTTTCCTTCACTGAAGCACAAGATCATTTCCTGGAAATCTTATTTCTCAGCTAGTTCTATCCATAGTCATAGACTCATAAAACTATATCAGTTTTCTTCTAAAAATCTTTGGCAAGTAATCAACTACACCAAAAAAAAGAAGAAGAAAAGACCGTTAATCACCAACTCATTTAAAAGTTTGCTGATAAAAAAACTCATTTAAATTTTAAGCTGTAAAGAGAGCGATAATTTTATTATTTAAGTATATTCTCAATTTTATGAGATGCTCTACATATCCATAATTTACCAGATACAATAATGCTTTTCTACTACGAAAAAATAGCTAAAAAATAATAATGAATACACTTTTGAAAATTTTGTAATATGTACGATAGTAGAACACATGGACAGCTCTGAGCTATAGATATATAAGGAAAACATTAGATTAATTTACTTCAATAGGAAAGTAATGCACATTTAAATTACATTAATTTTTTTACGCAAAGTTATTGACAACTGAATGGAGTGGATTATTATTATTTTTTTTTTTGGGGTCAATCGAAAATTCATTAAAGATTAAAAAACAAGAAGAGTCCACATCAGGAGTACTAACGAGTACGAGAGCATATTACAGATAAACAATAAACTTAATCTAGAATCTACCTAATATTGAGGCTGTCCCTAATCAAGAACTCCCTAATGGTTATGGAAGCATCCGCTATAACGATCAGTGCATCATTTTGTTCATCAGCCCCCAAGTGATCAAGGTGATCTGCACATTAGTTAGCCTCTCGATAGATATGGGCCAAACGAGTTCCCATTCGAGTGAGTGGCATCTCTAATGATTGTGCTCTAGGATGATTCCCTGGATTTCAATTAGTGAATGGAGTCGATCTATAACAATGCCTATATTCCTATAATTTGTTCCTTTTTTCACCATTTGGCCAGTTATTTTAACAAAATTTCCTTTTTTCGCCCAATAAAAAGGTAGGAATCGTGGTGTTTTCTCCAAATTACTGCGACTCCTATTTTTGCCTGCACGAGTTGCACATGATGATGGAGTGCAGGAAGAAGGTTTTACCGATTTTCGTTAACGTGAAACCCTCAGAGCTTAGGGTTTTGGATTGTGGAAGCTGCCCAACAGAAGAACTATTTAGGTTGAGAGAGGCTATTGAGGAGGCCAAGAACACTGTTGGATTGACATTTGACACTTCAAATGGGTGAGCACCATAATTTAATTCCCATCTTACTCCGTCTTTTTTTAATTTTGTCACACTGTGAGGACTTTTAAGCTATTTTTATACAGGTATAATGTAATCATTCAAATGATCATAAAGTACGAATTTATTATCCGCGCGCAAAAATACGTTTGAGTCATTTTAGTTCTCAACGTTTTGATTTTTGAAAAAATTTACATCTTTAGTTTCTTTTGCAGCATTTTTGGGGATTCATACAGTTTGATATTGGCTAGAGACTGAAGGATATAAAGGCTCAAAGCACCTGTTTTAATGACAACTTAACAAGTTTTTGTTGGTTTCATTTATGTACTTTTAATTGTTTTATGTGGGGGAGAAACTCATTTACGGTGGAGCAGTGAATAAGTTTTTCACAGCTCCGCACAATCTCGTCTGTCCATTCGTACAATCAATGGTTGAGATTGCTTTTCAATTTCGATCAATAACAATTAATTAATTTTTACATGTTAAAATTGATTTCCAATCCAGACCGTTCAAAAACACTTTGGGCACGCGCGATTGAACCTTCGTAAACTTAGTTTACGAGTTTACGGAAAGCTCTATAAAGAAATTACTCTGTTTATCTTGGGGCTGTACTATTAACTGTATTCTCATTATACATTGGAATATGTGATGTGCTCTCTTTTTCAAAAATCTATATTATAAAATAGAACGATTTTTCAAAAAAATGTTTATGCATACAAATAAAGTAACATCTATGATCGTCCGATTATGTTTTCATGTTAAGTTGTACCCGTTAGATCATTTATTTTTAAAAAGATATAGAGAATATTTTCTTAATAAATCTATCCCTATTTTCTCACTTTTTAGGTAATCTATCTCTATTTAAATGTTTCTTTTTATGGCGGGTAGTTTTTAAGTTGGGACAATATTGCCGCCCCAAGGCATGGGCATCCGCTATAAGGAGATAAATATAATTGGACATGGGACGGTATGGGGAGGGGTAATATCGACATATCGGGATGAGATAGGAATACTCTGATCCATACCCGTTTATTCCTATATATTTAATTATCTGGGTCACATTTTTATAGAAGTGTTAAAAAAGTCCCAATTTCTATCTAAATGGTCCAATTTCGGAATGCAAATTTTAAAATAATAAAAGCGATAATATGGTGACAACATTTGGGTATTAAATTTTGGATGCCGGCCATGTGATGTGTGTCACTATTACATTGGTAAAATATGTTTCACTATTACATGACAAATAAAGAACATTCTATTAACGCATTGGTAACACATTACGTGGTACTCAAATATAATCACCAAAGTATTAGTGAAATACTCCCTCCATCTCATTTTGTTTGTCCATTTTTGTTATTTGTGCCGTCCTTTAAACGCTTATATGTCTCAATCTATAATATTTTTTATAATTTTAAAAACATTGTATTATAGAGGTAATCAATAAATATCAAATAACATCCATATTATATATTTTTAGAAATTCATATTGAAAAATATAAGTGATTGAAAATTGACATTAACATAAAAAAAGACAAACAAAACGAGACGGAGAAAGCAGCGATCTTTCGATATGAATTTAAACGAATGACGGTGACATGGTCCATCCATCTTTATTCCCAAAGCATACAATGAATTTAAACGAATGACGGTGACATGTTGCATCCATCTTTATTCCCGAAAGCATATAATTTGGTGTCACTTTTTCTATTTTTGTCATTTCTCCCTTTACTATATATATATATATATATATATATATATATATATATATATATATATATATATATATCTTCCCTGTCTTTTCTCAACACTATCATTACAATGGTAGGGACAAGATTGATAGAGCTGAAATTTGGAGGACTAAAAAGACGCTCATCGATCTTACATCTATACAACCTAGAAATATCTCTATGTAAGAAAGTTCAATAATATGCATTGACTACGGCGCATGAAAATTGGACGGTCCAGTTTGGAGATTATTATATATATATATATATATATCTTCCCTGTCTTTTCTCAACACTATCATTACAATGGTAGGGACAAGATTGATAGAGCTGAAATTTGGAGGACTAAAAAGACGCTCATCGATCTTACATCTATACAACCTAGAAATATCTCTATGTAAGAAAGTTCAATAATATGCATTGACTACGGCGCATGAAAATTGGACGGTCCAGTTTGGAGATTTTGAGTTCAATACGGGCCGTGTTCGATGTAGAGCTCGTCGAGGAAATAAAACCTTTCTTTGGGATCCATTACCGTAAAGATACCTATGTTTTTATCATGGGATGATTGATATTCATATCGACGTTAATTTTTTGACATAATTTTATTTTTTGACGACTTCTAAAAAATGAGTGGTCTTTGTCATCAAAATGCATCCATAACACTATAACAGACCAACGAGTTAAATCAACACAGCTAGTCCGGTGTATTTTATTAATTTTAAAAAGAATTCTTGGAGACGGGCTGGACCCAATTTCCAGAAATGAACAATATATAGTAAGCCCATTATTGTAAAGACTTAGTATTTGATAGTGATGTGATGTGATGTGTATGCAGGGATTGGTCGGAACTGCTAAAGAATACCTCGGACGCGGTTACGCAAAACTTGCTACAAGTTGAAGGAGAGAGAATAGGCAGGAAGCAGAAGTACATAGGCTATTGATGAATATTTTCACATGATCATTGATTGCGATTGAGTGCTGTAAAGTATATTCACTGCTCTGTTGGAATAAAGTTTTTCTCATCTCATTATACATGCGGTGATGTTCTCTTTTTCAAAAATAGAGAGATACTCCTAAATATAATCAGACATAGGTGATAGGACGCTATGGGGAGGGGTAATATCGACATATCGGGATGAGACAGGAATACTCTGATCCATATCCGTTTATTCCTATAAATTTATCTGGGTCACATTTTTATAGAAGTGTTAAAAAAAATCCCAATTTCTATCTGAATGGTCCAATTTCGGAATGTAAATTTTAAAATAATAACAGCAATGATATGGTGACCATATTTGGAGATTAAATTTTGGATGCCGGCTATGTGATGTGTGTCACTATTACATTGGTAAAATGTGTTTCACTTCATGACAAATGAAGAACATTATATTAATGCATTGGTAACATATTACATTACATGGTACTCAAATATGATTACCAAAATATTATCGAAATTTTAGGTTCAACTCCATTGCGCTGCGAAAAAACACTTGGGGCCACCCATGCTTAAAAACCCTTTGGATTAGCAAAAGCTAGTAGAGGCCATAGAAATTTATTACAGGGGTACGTGTAAGCTCTTTATTACAATTTCTTTAATTAGAGGAGACCTAGTGGGGGAATGACTTTCTATTTTCTGGACCTAGAGATAAAAATCCCTTTTTACTTCCGCCAATCGAAGATGAACTCTACGTACCCTAACAAGCCCTTTTTTTTTTTTTTGATAGGCAAGAGTAACATTTTATTAAGGAAAGGGGAAGGGGAATCAAACCAAAAGTTAGAATACAGCCAAATGGGAACAAGCCCATATATAACACCCAAAGGCCAAAAAGCCTAAATACAATTATGACAGCCCATAAATTGCCCAAAGGGGATAAAGCCCCTAGTAAACAAAACACCAAAAGCCCGGATAAAATATTGTTGCCCGGCCCAAAGAAACCCAAAACCCTAACACTAAACACTGTACAAATTCGTAACTAGTCATCCGCCATGCCGCCACCCCTCTAACTGGCCACGACCACACCGCCGGCCACCCCATCCAGCCAACCACCGAGCTAGTGCCAAACGCCAACACCACTGAACATAACCGCCGTTAGAGAGTTTTGTTGCTTGGGCCAAAAAAGTAGTCAAGTTCTAACATCGCAGCTCCAGAAATTCTGATAAGGGTGTTCAAAAATTTCTACTGAATCGCAGCTCCAAAAGTTTTGATAAGGGCGTTCATAAATTTCTACTGCCTCTAGAAATGACAACTATATATACATAAAAACTTATCTATTACTTGGGTTGTATACTTTGGATTGATTTGTTGGCTAAATTTTGGGTTGAATGTTCAAATATTTTCGATAGAGTACTCACATTTTTTTGGGTAAAAAAACTTTGGGGTGTTCAAGTGACCACCCTTAACTACGGGTGGAGCCACCACTACTAATATCGGATCTAGATGTATGGACATAAAAAGTGGAGGGCCCATGCAGTTGTTTCAATTGACTATTCAACGGTAACAGCCATTTTGGATTCAGCATAGAAATTCATTCAAGTTTTCTTTCGGTCAACAAATAATAGTTATTCTTAAATCAGGCTTCCAATTTCGCAACTATTTCATGGAAGGATCGTTCATATTGACAGAGAACGGATGCGACGTCCGTCACTTGTGATTCCACGTGCATGGATCGCACGAGCTCCTCTACTAGTGACTTGTGATTCCACGTGCATGGATCGCACGAGCTCCTCTACTAGTGACTATATATATACGTGGCCGTGACTATACATATACGTGGCCATGACTCATATACGGGGCCGGCCCAAGCCCAGTGCCGGCCCCGACATTTGGGTTGCCCAAGCCCGATCTTTCGCTTGGTTGCCCACTCGAAAATTATAATCGCAAGGAAGATTTGCAGAGAACCACGCAAGGAAAAATGCGTTTGGGCTCATTCCAGGTCTCACAAAAATCTAGAAAAATATCCAAAATTTTTTGAATATTATTTTATGGGGCCCTGTAAAAAATCGGTTCCAAGGGATATCGATCGGTAAGTATTACTTTTGGATTTGTTGGGGCGAAACTGCTCAATTCGCCTATATGAATTCAAAAGTAACACTTACTAATGTCCGTTGGAGCTGATTTTTTACAGGCCCCATAAAATAATATTAAAAAATTTATGGATATTTTTTTAAATTTTTGTGGGACCTAGAATGGGTCCAAAAGAGTTTTTCCTTATGTGGTTGTCTGTAAATCTTTATTGCGAATAACAGGGCTCGTTGTCTACTAGTGTTAAGTATAAAAAAAAAAAGACATACAAGCAACAACAAAAAAAAGGACAAAAACAAGATTATATTGTTCATTTAGCTTGAATTACATCATCCATCCCTTCTTGTTTTGGCTATAGCGTCCATTTTCTTTTTTTCTTTTTATCTGATAGCCCTCATAATTTTCTCTCTTAATAATTTGCCTTCCTAATTTTTTTTATCTGTTATTTACCCCAGGTATGTAAAAACCTCTCTTTTACCCTCCTAATTTTCTCAAGTATCATAATTTTTTAAAGTAGGTGGAAACCATACATATTTACTTTTTTTAAAAAAATTGTACAAATTTTTTTGGATGATGCTCCTAAATATATTTTTTGCTGAATTTCTATTTTTTTTTTTTGTATACATACAATTTTTTTTTTTGTTGTCCCTTGCCGGGGGTTGCCCGAGCCGGCAGGCTTGCGGGGCTTACCCATGGCCAGCCCTGCCCAAGCCCAAGGCCCAAGAGGGGGCCTCGGGTATCCAAAAAAATTTAAATTTTAGGGATACTCTAATATTATTTGTAAATTAGTATATATATTATTTGTTTGTTTTATAACACAAATCTCTTTGTTGACGCAGTGCTAAATTGATTTTAGTCCATGTGGAGTGTCCGAGTTTTAGTTTTTTTGGGTAGCTTTTTCTTTTGAAATATTTTTCCCAAAAAATAAAGCTATTGTAACTACTAGGTTTCGAAACCAAGTCAAGTAGAATTCAAGCTAACCAATTTGACCGTTGGTGACAAAACAATTAACATGCATTAATTATAAAGTCTAAAGTAGTTATAATGTAAAGAAACATTTATATATATCATTGTTGTTTAATTCTAAAAATACGTAGAGCACCATCCCATAATTTAGTCTTGAGCATCCAAATCTCTGGGCCGGCCCTGCTGATATATATTAGTTCGTCTCCCGTAAGTACCACCTCATTTTAATAAAATGCGGACCTTCTTTTCCCGATTGAATTTCGATGATCCGAGCCGCTCAATGTGTTCAAAATGTGATTTTAAAGATACTCGCAAGAAATCAGCAAAAAAAATGATCGGGAAGGGCTTCATCCGAGCAGTTTTTGTTTGTTTTTTATCGAACGATTTAAACAAAAATTGCTTAGATGAAGCCCTTCCCAGTCATTATTTATGCCGATTTCTCGCGAGTACCCTTAAAATCACGTTCTGAACACATTAAGCGGCTCGGATCATCGAAATTCGATCGGGAAATGGAAGAAATGAGGAGGTCCGCATTTTAATTAAAATGCGGACTCCTTCATTTGAGACTGACTGTATATGAATATATATATATATATATATATATATATATTTATATATACACTTTATATCCAATGAGGGATCCCGCACGGGCTTATCGTGCGGGACTCCCATTTTCCGATCGAATTGCGACGAGCCGCTCAATATGTTCAGAACGTGATTTTAAGGGTACCCGCGAGAAATTAAAAAAAAAATGATTGGGAAGGGCTTGATCCGAGCAGTTTTTTACTGAACCGTTCAATAAAAAACTGTTTGGATCAAGCTCTTCCCGATCATTTTTTTTGCTGATTTCTCAGGGGTACCCTTAAAATCACGTTCTGATCACTTTGAGCGGCTCGGATCGTCGCAATTTGATCGGAAAAAGGGAGTCCCGCACGGTAAGCCCGTGCAGGATCCCTTAGGGGAACCGGACTCATATATATATATATAGACACACACGAAAATAAGAATATGTTCATCTAATTACGCGTTTGAAAGGATTTAACACAATAGCACCACCTAGGGAGTAAGCAATTACGAAACCTTTTAATTACTCCTTTGATCTACAACCGTAAACAATTACCCCGTACTTTCTTAGCTACTACGGTCCAACGTTCTTCTTCATTGCCACTTGAATTCCTTGAAAAATCAATGTTTGACATCCAAAACCATACAGTATATATAATATATAGTAGTATAAACATTGGTCGTACATTCCTCAAGTACAACAGACACATTCTAGGCTCTAGAGAGAGAGAGAGAGAGAGAAGGCATGCAACGTTCATCATCAACAGCCAAGAACTTGTGCCGACAAATTTTCCGGGACGGGAAACCACTGGAGTACTCCAAGCACTGCGACGTGTTTATCAGCCATCGGCGGATCGATACGTACAGGAACGTTGCGGGGCTTTTGTACGATCACTTGTCCAGGCTGAATTTGAGACCGTTCTTGGATAGCAAGTCCATGAAGCCGGGGGACAAGTTGTTTGAGAAAATAGATGCGGCGATACGTGATTGTCAGGTATATATCGCGTTGGCTTGAACCTAAAAATTTAGGATAACAAAACTCATTTAAACACAGATGGTGCTTAACCAACTCATTTAAGAGCATATTTAAACACAAATGGTGCTTAACCAACTCATTTTCAGTGGTCTTGGGTGGCTTATGCCGGTGTGCCCTTATTCCGTTTAATTTTTGTAATCGTTTATAAAGATTATAATAAAATCTTTTTGCTGTTGCAAAAAAAACAAAAAAAGAGCATTGTGCCATGGGATCTCTAATGATTGTGCTCTGGGGATAACTCCCTGGATTTCCATCAGTGCATGGACTAGATCCATAACAATTCTTACTCCTAACATTTGTTCCTTTTTTCACCATTTTTTCAGTTTTTTGTGTATCAACAAAATTTTTCCTTTTTCGCCATTAAAAAGGTAGGGATCGCGGTGTTCTCTCCGAATTACTGCGGCTCCTATTTTTGTTTGCACGAGTTGCACATGATGATGGAGTGGAAGAAGAAGGTTATACCGATTTTCGTTGACATGAAACCCTCAGAGCTTAGGGTTTTGGATCGTGGAAGCTGCCCAGCAGAAGAACTATTTAGGTTTAGAGAGGTTATTGAGGAGGCCAAGAACACTGTTGGATTGACATTTGACACTTCAAATGGGTGAGCACCATATATAATTTCCGATGTTACTCCATCTTTTTTAATTTTGTCACACTGTGAGGACTATTAAGGTTTGTTTATATTGGTATATAATGTAATCATTTAATTTAAAAGCTTCCGCAAATATGCTGGTCGATAAAAAATCAACCAATTTTACTTTAGAATACATTTATCTCTAGGAAATATTGACTCAATTAGTAGGACTCAGGCCCCGTTTCAGTTTCTTTAAAAATGAACTTTTAGAAAAGGAAGGTAATTTCAAGCTCAAAAATCATATGTTTACGCAAATAATTTTCTACTAATATGGATTTTGTTTGATAGATCTCATTGAGATTTTTTAAACGGTGCAAAAAAAATTAAAAAAATATTTTTCATTTTCATTATATTTGAGCTTGAAATTACCTTCTTTTTGAAAAAGAAAGCGGAACAGCACCTCATGCATTATTGTAAAGATACCAACGTTTCTATGGGATGATCGATATTCAATTGATGTGAATTATTTTTTTTTGATAGGCAACAAAATTTTATTAAAACTCGACAAAGGGTATATCGAGGAAGACCAAATATTAGCCCCATGGATTGAAGCATAATATGAGGCCAAAAGAGGCAAAAGAAGGGAAAAGATACATCCAATGAAACATTGAATTGGTCCGAACTTGATACCACAACTCCAAGTCTGAACTTGAAACCGAATGCCCAATCATTTGAAAGGTATCACACTACAGCAGCAGCAGCACGTAGCTTGCAGCAACGCTTCAGCAGCAGCACAGTTCGAAACTAACAGACCCGCAGACTCAAGACACCACCACAGCCCCACCCAGAGAAGCCAAACCCGGACAGTCCAACAAACAAAGCCCAAGAGAGCCCTTATACCTTCAACATATTATTCTAATTTTTTAACGACTTCTATAAAAGGAGTGGTTTTTATTGTCAAAGTCGATCCATAACAGATCCAAAATCAACACACCTAAACCGGTCTATTTTATCAAGTTTAAAAGAATATTTGAAGATCCGTTATTTTAAAGACTCATTGAGTGATGCGTTGTGTGTGCAGGAATTGGTCGGAACTGCTGAAGGATACTTCAAACGCCGTTATGGAAAACCTGCTACAGGTTGAAGGAGAGATAATAGGCAGGAAGCAAAAGTACATAGACTACTGAAGAATATATTTACATGATCAGTGACATAGTTTTTAGAAGAACTTAATTTAAATAGTAAGACTTTATGTATATTTAGGAGATGTGAAATTCTTTTATTTGTTTTTTTTTTTGTTGTTCTTAAACCTTTGTTCATTTTGTTATTTGATTATTTAATTTATTATTTGTTGTTCATTTTGTTTTTTCTAGCTTGCAACCTACGAAAAGTAAATTTTAATGACTATCTCTCACACTTAAACAACAACAACAACAACAACAACAAATGATTGCCAAAAAGTCAACGTTGAATTAGGCCAGAAAAGTCAAAGTTGAATTTGGCCAGCAATAACTTACCTTGAAACTACATTGCTTATTACTTGAAGAATACATTGCTCCAGCACTATTGCAATAAGAGATCGACCAGCACAATTTTACGTAATTGAATTTATCTAGCTATTTCCTATACTTCGGAGTGAATATGCGAGATATTTAAAAAGTCTAATTGTTGTTGGTGCTTGAAACCTTGGTTTGGAGTTTTTATTATTATTATTATTATAAAAATCCACAAAACAAAATAGGGAGACTTAAATAATCATCCTCATACCCCAATTGACTTATGTTTACATCCTGTTCAATTTGAACAGTTATATTTTCATCCTCACTCTTTTTTAATCCCAATAGTACCCTTATATATTACATTATATATATAGCACCAAAATTTCGGATTGAAACATAACTCTACAAAGTCCTCCCAAAAAAAAAGTTGGTCACTGTTTGACCCATTCCATCCCAATCCCGTAAATCAAGCTTCAAACGCATTTTAAGTTTTCCCCCCTTCCTTTCCAAAATCCCATAAATCTAAAACCCATTTCATCCATTCCCCCATTTCATCTCAATCCCTTCCCCATTTCATCCCAATCCCATAAATCTAAATCTCACTTCAAGCCCATGCCCTTGAGTGGCCGTTGCTCACCGTCAAGGGGCTCCCCGCAGACCTCGCTGCCGGGAAAGGACTACTCCGTCCAGAAGATGATCCTGGGGACCAACACCTCCAAAAACAGGCCCAGGTCCAGCTTCCGCTCGAAGACACCGAGAATGATGCGCGGCGTTACGATGACGACTGGGTTGATGTCGGAGGGTTTGGCTGCGGCAGCAGAGAAGTATATGGATTAGGGAATGTTTGTGGAGTGATTTATTTGGAGAATGTTTGTGGGTAATAGGGATGGCTTGGCTTTTGTTGTTGTTACAGTTAGGTTTTTTTGGATGGTGGTTCATTTGGTAAATTATTTCTAGTTATACAAGTTTTCCAATCATTTCATGGTAAATTATTTGTACTGTTTACCATGAAATTTGTTTGAGCATAACTTCAAATTATTAAATTGGTCATGTATGTTGCACACATGTTGCTTGGAATATTTACTAGCAACTGCTTCAGCACTATTGGATCATGGCTGGTCAATTGATCGCAAATTTTACAAAAACTTACGTGGGAAGATCCGAAAGATCTGGGTTTTTGACGAGAAAACATGATTTTGGTTTATTTAGTTTTATTCGATTTCATGGAAAGATCGGAACGGTTAATGATGAAAAGGCCTTTGGCCATCAGCTTTGTGGATTATAGGTATTGGCCAACCAAACATCATAAAGTGACCATGCATGTTTTATGAAATTAACATGATAAGTTGACCACATTTTTGCATGTATTAATCATGTTAAAATGCTCAAGTATTATCCAAAAAGGTCATATTTTTATTTGATCTTATTCCATGAAATATGGTTAAATTACCATCAAAACAAGTATTATTGTGATCAGAGTTTCATGGTTAAATTACCATGTATATTTCAACGTTTCAAGACTGTTCGTAATCTAGCTTGAAACTGATTTAATAAACATGACATACTCTCAAAATATTATCATTGAATATATAAAAGTAATCAATCATATTAAAATTACCAAAAAAATCATGAATTATGATTGTTTTGATGCTTTGAAATATAAAAGTAATAGGATAAAAAAATAAAAGTAGTCAATAAATTTACCAAATCCCACTGAATTAGGAAACAATCCAATCCAATCCCACTAAATTGAGAAAACAATTCAATCCAATCCCACTAAATTAGGAAAATTAATATAACATAATTTATGTGTATATATATACAGTGCTTTTCATATCCGGTTGCCCGGATTTTAGTATGGTCCGGATTTGGGTCTTGGCCATTGGATCTCTTCCATCCAATCCAACGGCTGTGGAAATAAAAGAGAAATAAAAAGGGATTTCCCCACTTCACCCCCCTTCAGCCCATTTCGTTCTCGCCAGAGAAGAGAAAAAAGAAGCGACTGTGTACCAACGACCCACGCAAAGACGACGACTGTATACGAACGACGGCCCAAGGTGTCTCCCTCTCTCTCTCGCTCTCTGCTTGACCGATTTCTAGACCTAAAATAATGGGTTGCCCAAAGCGTAGGGCTGAGACCGATGTAGCACAATACCCGGTAAGATCGGAGTCGAATCCACTAAGGACGGTGAAGTGTGTGCCGTGGAATCTCGGGTTGTAGAATTTAAATTAGCTCTTAGGTAGCCACCCTTTGTCTTTTCGTTGATTAATTAACTAATACTAACAGATAACTTGCTCAAACGATTAAAAAGAGAGGCGCGGTCGTAGGGAATCCGGCACTTGCTACCCAATCAGAATCCGCTCGCTTTTCATAGTTCTAAAAAAAAAGATTAAATTTCGGGAGAATTGGAAACCCTGAAGAATGCGAATCCTAAGGTTGCCGGTTCCGTACATAGCGGTGAACAGGTTTTAGTCCCCCGTTCCCGCTCACATGAGCCCTGGCAATGCCTCGGATCGTCCAACGGACGTAGTTTTCACCAACTAAATTTATTTAATTGAATTAATGTGCAGAAAATTGCGAGACGAATCCTAATTAGGTCGCGGCGCGCCTTTACCCAGCGACCAAACCTCAGAAAAACTACTCACTCATTATTGCGCAAGAAACGAAGGAAACCCTAATTTGAATCATGCTTCTAAATATGAAATAAACAAAAGATACAAATTAAACAAGTATCAAAGAACAACTTTATTGAAGAATGAAAATTAATACGAGTTACCGGCTTGCAAATAATTGAACAAAATTTCCAATAACTTAAAAGGAAAAAACCAAACTTCGAAGAAAATCAATCTGAAACTATATAATAAAATTCGAAGTAAACCTACTGATGGCAGCTTCTTTTTTTTTCTGTTTCATCCGTGGGAATCGTGCGCGAGTCCCAGAAAAAGATCTCGGTAATCCTCCTTTTTTTTTTTTCGTCCGCAGAAAACTCGTCCCCAAAAGTTTTCCCCGTGCGTAGCTCCCTGTCCTTCTTTTATAAACTTCTGTAGTCCCCTTTACAAACCCTATTTTCTCCTTTTTTTAGTCAAAGCCGTGGGCCACCACTGCCGAGAATTTGGCTAGGCCATCTGCTCCTTTTTCATTCCTTTGGTTAGTCTAACCAATTAATACTCCTTTGAAACCACTTTGGGCCCACCAAGACCATGTGTTATTTTGCCACTTCCATGACTATGTGCACACAGTAGAGCAAAAGTAATAAGGCCCAATCCATGATCTGCCAACGTAAATTTACGACTTTAATGCATTAAGCTTCCAAACTTCTACAATGTAAAAAAATAAGGCATTAACTCCGTGTAATAATATAAATGGACTTAACAAAGATAAATTAAAGGGCGCTAATGTGAACATTTACGCGCATATCACTCTCTCTCTCTCGGTCTCTCTCTCTCTCTCTCACTCTCATTCATGTGATTTTCGAACTGATTTTTGTGATTTTTTGTGTGGTTTCAATCGATCTTGGAATAGCCGACAACGAACGATCAGAGCTACGATCGAAGCTACGATCAGTCCTAAGGTCTCTCATTTTCTCTCTAATTCTCTCTCTCTCTCGTTCTCTATTAGAAACCCTAACAGTATATCTTCGATTTTCGAAACCCTAAATGAGGAATAGAGGCTGATTTTTGTGATTTGTTTGTGTGGTGATTTCTTTCGATCTCGGGATGGCTGATTTCTACTGATTGAATGATTTTCGAAACCCTAACAGTATGATATCCGATTTGGGGCATTTATGGTCCGGATTTGTGTCTGAGCCGTTGGATTTTCTTATGATCAGTTGCTATTTGGATTGATTTTTGTGTGTGACTTATGCTGATTTTGGCCAGAGAATTTTGAAGTGGGGTTTGGTTGGTGCTATCAGTGTATCATTTAGAACTGTGATCTGTATATCAGTTCTTTTCAGTCCAGTCGCCCGGATTTTACTATGGTCCGGATTTTCTATGAGTTTGGCTATGATGAAATTTTTTTGAGCCATTGGGAGAGTTTTTGCCCCTATTTCCAGATTTGTTTGGCCCTGTTTATTGGCTATGATGATAAATTAACATGGAATGTGTACTTGGGCCTGGAAACATTAGATGGTCAATTGGCAACTAATGTTGCCGCCTTTGTGCCTAAAAAATGTGGTGTTGTGAACATTTCATTTATTTGAGCCACTTTATTTGGCTATGATGAAAAATTTCTGAGCCATTAGGAGATTTTGCCCCTATTTCCAGATTTGTTTGGCCCTATTTGTTGGCTTTGATGATAAATTAACATGGAATGTGTACTTAGGCCTGGAAACATTAGATGGTCAGCTTGGCAACTAATGTTGCCGCCTTAGTGTCTTAAAAATGTGGTGTCCTGAACATTTCATCTATTTGGCTATGATGAAAATTTTCTGAGCCAAAACTACCTATCTAAATTGAAAAGTTATAAGTTACTTGTAGTTGTGGCTGTGTTGGACATTAGGGCTGATTGTAGCTCTGATCGTTCGTTGTCTTTGTTTTCAACTTGAGCTTGGGTCGTTCGTGTACAGTCGCCTCCATTTCTCTTTCTCCTTCTCACTCTCTTGCAGTGAAACGAAACGCAGAAATGGGGCTGGAGGGGTGGGAAATCCCTTTTATTACCCTTTTATTTCCACAGCCGTTGGATCTCTTCCATCCAATCCAACGGAAAAGACACAAATCCGGACCATAAGAAAATCCCCGCGACTGGACATGAAAAGAACTGTATATATAATGTGTACTAAGGCTTGGAAACATTAGATGGTCAGCTTGGCAACTAATGTTGCCGCCTTAGTGCCTTAAAAAAGTGGTGTCTTGAACATTCGATTTATTTGAGCCACTTTATTTGGCTATGATGAAAATTTTCTGAGCCAAACACTACCTCCCTAAATTTGTTATATTATTTCTAGTTTTTAGCTGTGTCGGACATTTGTGTGAGTGTGTGTAGACATTGTGTGAGTGTCTGCAGTAATCGTGTTAAAACAGTCATGTCCAGTTCAAGCAACAGAAGTACCATTCAATCTCGTCACCTTACATTTCAAAACAAGACATATTGGTGTGGGTTGAGAGCTGCTGTGTATATTTCAGAGTCAGAAAAGAATCCTGGAAGGCTCTTCTATAAGTGTCCAAAGGATGCAAAGGATAAAGACAAATGCGAGTACTGGGACTGGTGCTATCAAATTGGGTATCATGAACCTAGCCCACATGTTGCACCAGAGGTGAAAGTAGTAAAGAATGATGTACGTGTTGAAGTCATGGAAGTCACCGTTGCTAATTTAAAGCACATGCTGATTGTCTTTCAATTCTTAAGTGGGCTAGCCTTGGTAGTGGCTATCATTGCACTTCTTAAGTGAATGTAATATATATTCGTTCGTAGTTGTTGTAACCGGTAGTTAAAACTTTAGTTCTCAAAATGTATTGTACGTTTTGACTGTGATGGCAAATATTGTATTTTTGTAGTCGTTGGTTTTTTTGTTGTTGTAATTCACCAGCAATTGGTTGCTTTCTTTTTACTAGTCAATTTTAGTATCGTTGTAAAGGCTGCTATGGCTGGTTTTGTGTATCAGATTCTAGTAGCATGTTGGTACTCAGAAACATTCTAGTGTGAGCTAGCAAATTCTTCAGATTCATGTTTTCGTAGGTTTTGCATTGTGAGAATAGACATTTTTGAAAGAGTTGTGGTTCGAGATATATAGTTCCGTGCAGTTGGCTAATCATGACCAAGCGTGTTTTTCTTTAATCCACTCTTGAATTCTCAACAGTCTGGACCATAAGCATGGCCAGTATTATAACAAACTCTTCTAACATTTTCCTCTTAATCTCGTTGTATTAATTGATTGCAAAATACCTTGAGCTCTTGTAAATCTATCCACCTAACTTGTTTATATGAGCACCTCATCACCAATCTCTCTGTCCATATACAGGAGTTTAGGTGTCAAAATCTAATGGTATTTCTTGGGCTTCAATTATCTACCATGATACCATCTTGTTGGCTAGCCATGATTATCTACCATGATACCATCTTCTCTTCAACTGATCTCTTTGCCACATTCCATTTCCAGGAGGCAACTATTGACTTAAAATTCGGTATACATTTACTATATACTGGTACTGTGGCGCACATCTGTGTTTGTCGTCCCGTAAATGACTAAAATGGATTGTAAAATTCGGTCTTACATAAAAATCTGATTGTGAGTTGATACTCTTAATTGAGCAATGTTTTAATTTAAAAATAGGGGCAATGTTTTTACTGTAGACCACATGAAAAGCAAGCTACACTACTCAGACAATACAGCCATACACTATGTAGAACTTCAGGAGCTACATAAGATGCATTTCCCACAATATCATTCATCTGCAAAGAAATCTTACAAAATTAGATCCCAATCCAAATTTCTAATAGCTGGAAACGATATGTTTTGGAAACAATAGGAACAATTTTGGCCATCTTCTGACTGCTTCTTTTCGATCCATTATTCAATCATCGCTCTAATAGATCTATTTGAATCACTAATCCATCCTGCAACCCAAAAAAGATAATAACATGAATAGACGAAACAAAACACAAGCACAAGTAAAGAATTAAACGTAGATGTGCCACAAACACTAACACTCATCGTCAACGTCGTCATCGTCATCGTCATCGTCCTCGGCATCACTCAACCTAACATCTTGTGAAGACCTAATAAAATAAGACAACAATTAAGATGTATTCCGTGTATAAACTATAAAATTCATAGTACAAATTAACATCCACTTACATGTTTATAAGCTTTGGACAATTCCTTTTGTCATGTGACTGCCCCATTAACCCACAACCATTACATTTCCTCATCTTCTTGATTACCTTCTCTTTTCCTCATTTCAAACGCTTACCACAACCCTTTGCCCTTACTTGTAGTGGTTCTTTCAAACTATGTTGGCTTCCGAGAGAAGAAGGCACTTGGATACGACTTGTTGAAGCCAATTGGATAGAACTCGGTGAACCATCTTTGCGAGCACTCCTCATCAATGCAATCTTCTTTTGACTAGATTCCAAAGCTTCTCGCACAACTTCACTTTCTTCTTCATCTAAGACAGCCTCATCGATAACTGTACAAGCAAGTTTGATGTAGGACAAAAATGGAGAATTTTTGTATTTTATTTTTATTGTTTTAGAATAAGATTTTGATTAGGAATATTTTTGTATAGGTTAGAATTATTAACTTTTCGTATTCAGTTTGATTTTAATTTCTACCTTTTTTAGGATTCTTGGTCTACAAGAATTAGGATTTTATTTTAATTAATTAGGAAATATCTTTTATTTAATGCCGCTAGTTTTGGCATGATTTATTATTTCTTTTACAGTACGATTTCTAGGGTTAGGGTCTTATAAAAAGGGCTGTAACATATTCAATTATTAAAACTTTTATAACTTTTATCAATAATATTCAGAGATTTTCTCTTTCTTTCTTGTGCGCAAGAATTGCTCGTTGCGACGAGTTGTTTATCTCGTTTGGACTAGTACGCTAACTAGTCTCTCGTGAATTCCGCTGCGTCAAGTGGTATCAGAGCAAGGCTTTGCCTGGTTCGATGTCACCAAACAAAGTTGAAGACACACCCATTGACGTTGGTCGTGGGCTTACTGACCTAAGGAAGATGATGGAGGATACCCGAACACAATTGCAGGATCGAAGCACTCAGTTAGCCGAAATCCGTCAAGATACTCGCACTCAGTTCGCAGAGATCCGTGATTTACTGCATGGGTTGACTCTACAAATTCGCCAAAGGCCAGAAAGGGTTGAGAAGAATCGCGCGTTGGGATTTGCCCATCGCCAACCTCCTAACCAGAATAGGAATCGCGTTGAGGGATTTGCCCGCAACCAACCTATTCACCAAAACGTCTCCGGAGGATATTCTTATTATCACTACGATAGTAGGAATGAATTTGAAGGCGAGTTATTCGAGGGCCATGATGATTATCAGTCGATAAAGCGACAAGCAAATTTCAAGTATTACAATAAGTTGCCAAAATTTAGTGGTCTTGAATTTTTTGAAGATCGTTTGGATTGGATATTGGACATTGATGATTTTTTTGAGTATACGAAAACTCATTTTGAACAAAGGTGGAGGTTTTTATTATTGAAGCTTACAGGCCCGGCGCTACAATGGTGGTTAAAATTACAATCGTCAAGAGATCGATTGGGCAAGCGTCGAATTCATGCATGGTCAAGAATTAAAAGACTTTTGGTGGAGAGATTTTTGCCCTGGAACTATGGGGAATTACTGAAGGAAAAATATGGGCCAAAGCAACAGAATACAATCATTATTGTCAAAGATGTTGAAGAAGTTGCAAAAGAGGAGGGAGATCGGATTGAACTTGGTGACGAAGAAGAAGCTGGTGATGAAGAAGTTGATAATAAAAAAAAAAGTATCGATGTTGGTGATCAAGTTGTTGATGACCAAAATAATTGTCCATTGGAGGTGGTTGATACTAATATTAGTATCAATGAGGAGATTTTGGTTAGCGACATTGACGAAAGTAAATTGGTGTCCGAAAAAGTAGATTCAAAAGATTCAGCCAACGATCATGTCTAAGAATACATTCATGGAAAGGATTCAAAACATGATTGCGGGCAAAGCAGAATTAATGATGCTAATTTTGTCGATTTTCTTGGTGTGCAACAATTTGATTGGGTTCCGAACATTCGTCTAATACATCTTGTTAACAAGTTGAAGTACGAAGAGAAAAGATCATTGCATAAATACTTTTCTTTAAATGATTTTTGGAAGACGAACAAGAGGTTGAAGTATTCCAAATATCTATTTCTTTGGAATGGAAGGTGGCAAGTTTCTAATGAGAACTCGAGGTCGAGTTCTTTTGAAGAAAAGGAGACTGATGTAGGACAAAAATGGAGAATTTTTGTATTTTATTTTTATTGTTTTAGAATAAGATTTTGATTAGGAATATTTTTGTTTAGGTTAGAATTATTAACTTTCCGTATTCAGTTTGATTTTAATTTCTACATTTTTTAGGATTCTTGGTCTACAAGAATTAGGATTTTATTTTAATTAATTAGGAAATATCTTTTATTTAATACCGCTTGTTTTGGCATGATTTATTATTTCTTTTACAGTACGATTTCTAGGGTTAGGGTCTTATAAAAAGGGCTGTAACATATTCAATTATTAAAACTTTTATAACTTTTATCAATAATATTCAGAGATTTTTTCTTTCTTTCTTGTGCGCAAGAATTGCTCGTTGCGACGAGTTGTTTATCTCGTTTGGACTAGTACGCTAACTAGTCTCTCGTGAATTCTGATGCGTCAAAGTTGGAAGAGCCCTTGTCGCCTCACAAGAAGTGAACTGTTACATATTTTTCTCACATCACTACCTAAGTCATCCATCACCCTGCCCGCTTTTGCTGTCTTCATCCACCTTTGCAAGATATATTCAGTAGGGAGTTCCCTAATTTGCATTCGAAACAGGTACGCCAACAGGTGCCGACAAGGAATTCCATCGAATTCAAACATTTTACAACTACAACTGACACGGTTTGATGACTTGTCCACCGAAATCTCATGAATTCTCGCACCTTCCATTTCTTCTCTCTGAACATTCCACAAACACCGATGTTCATTCTCGCGTATGAACGTAACCACATATGCATTAATTTGAAAGATTTCCTCTTGAAACCTCTCAAATATGCTCCATGTATATATTTCACTCATTCCCTTTTCCATTGCCCACGAGGTTTTCAACTGAGGCTTCTCATTTACATCTTTATGGTCCAAATCCAATTCATTATGTCGGACTTTGGCAAGTGCCCTATTGAATCGCATCACAAAATCTATCATTGAATTTTCTTTGGACACATACCTCTTGAAAAACGAATGAGAAATTTCAACCCGTTGATTACTAGTCATATGGGCAGAAAACATGTGGTTTGTATATGCGGGAACCCATCTATCACGAATTTCATGAATGTCCTGCAACCATTTATTACTAGACAGCTTAGAGTTTCCTACAATAGTTGCCCATCTTGCATCGAACTCTCCAGGTGTTTCAGAATTTCATATACAATTCTTCAACTCATCATAATGTTCCTTATACAACAGTGCACCCATTTTTTCAGAAAATTTGCTCACAATGTGCCAAATACAATATCGATGAAACGTATTTGGAAGAGCAGAAGCAATTGCTCTTGTCATTGTCGGATCTTGATCAGTTATGATCAATTTGGGTGGTCCACCTGGCATCGCTTTTAACCATTCATTGAAGAGCCACAAAAATGAATCAGTTTTTTCATCACTCAAGAATGCACACCCAAGAAGTGTTGTCTGTTTGTGGTGGTTGACCCCCAATATAGGTGCAAATATCAAAGAATATTTGTTTGTGTAGTACGTAGTATCAAAAACTACCACGTCCCCAAAATATTGATATGACTTTCTAGAGGTGGCATCCTCCCAAAAACAATGAGTCATTCTATCCTTTTCATCTCTCTCGAATGTGAACCTAAAGCCCAGATTCTTTTGTTGTTCCATCTCGAAGTGCTCATACAACATATTCGCGTCATGACCATGTACTACATTCTTCCTATCTCTTTTATCATTGTAAAGATCTCGTGGTAAAAATCCAACATTTTCAATACCCCCCGCTTGCAACTCAAAAATACTCATTTGTTGGCAAGTTGGTACATTAGCAGCTGATAATTGTTCCGTTAAAGCTTTTTGTGCAGCTAATACTTGGCGATGAGATTTTAACAAATGCACCTTTCTTGGAGTTGTAAGCTCATGGTTATGACTCTCGACAAATTTTGATACAACAAACACTTCACCTTTTCTCACGACAGCAAGTTTTGCACCACATTTGTCTCTAGTTAAACCCCGACGCTGTTTAGTGGCCTTAGAATTTCTCCTCTCCCCTTCTTTAAAACAAACGTACTCCTTCCTCATTACTTTACCATTCTCACCCAACCTACTAGAATTGATTCGGACACTAAATCTAGCTTGTCTAGCATACTTGTTGTAAAATTCCCAAACGTCGTCTAATTTGAGAAATTGTTGGTCAATTTTCGGTATCACTTCATTTTTAACTTGAGGAGTGTAAATTTCTTGACAAGAATTCACAGATGATTGACACGGTTGGGATGGTGACGGTGATACTGCTATGTCATCCAAAGATTGCATTCTAAAAATCAAAATATAAAACAATTATTAACATGCAAACAAACATTTACAACAAATACCAATCTATGTGTCTCCCTTTATGCTATAATATGCAACAAATTTTTGAGAGAGGGAGAGAGATACCTCGGTGGTGGTGCTCGAAACAAGGGGGTTGGATCAACATTGGTTCGATCTTGTTCTTCCATTATATCAAATTGTCAGCTACTTATGGGTAACCTACCAATGGAAGCCAATGGCAGACATTAACTCAAAGATTACAAAAAAAAATAAAAAAATCAATTTAATTGCCCTACCATAAATACTAGAATTTTCCCATTTCTTTGAGATCAAATAGTACAAATAGTAACCAGTTTAATCGCCCTAGCACAAATTATTATCTTTGATTCATATAAACCAGTTCCAACTTCCAACATCAATGAGGACATATCCTTTTTTCCCATATTGCAAAAATAGATTCATTCGCTCGTATATCCGAGAATATGCAAAAAAATCACAGAGAACAAGAATGAGAGAGAGAGAGAAAGAGAGAGAACGAAAGAGAGACCTTAGGGCTGATATCGGCTTTGGATTTTCGCCTCTGTGTACAAATCACAGAAATTAGCCCTAAAATCATTAGGGTTTCGATTCTAATAGAGAACGAGAGAGAGAGAATGAGAGAGAAAGTGAAAGACCTTAGGGCTGATCGTAGCTTCGATCGTTCGTCGTCGGCCATTCCGATATCGATTGAAACCACACAAAAAATCACAAAAATCAGTTCGAAAATCACATGAATGAGAGTGAGAGAGAGAGAGAGAGAGAGAGAGAGAGAGCGAGAGAGAGCGAGAGAGAGGAAGAGAACGAGAGAGAGAGGGAGACACCTTGGGCCGTCGTTCGTATACAGCCGTCGTCTTCGCATGGGTCGTTGGTACACAGTCGCCTCTTTTTTCTCTTCTCTGGCGAGAACGAAATGGGCTGAAGGGGGGTGGAGTGGGGAAATCCCTTTTTATTTCTCTTTTATTTCCACAGCCGTTGGATTGGATGGAACAGATCCAACGGCCAAGACCCAAATCCGGACCATACTAAAATCCGGGCAACCGGATATGAAAAGCACTGTATATGGATATATATATATATATATATATATATATATATATATATATATATCACCGTGAAAATTGTAAGAAAGATAATTCACATACTAAAGCATGAAAAAAGAGTGGGATGAATTTTTACATGACATGGATAAAGATGATGGATATTTAATATTCGAACAAAATATATATTGACAGAAAACTCAATAAGGGATTAAGGGTACATCGATGAGGAAACAACAAAGGGACAAGCAATTGCTTCACTATATTGATATATGAAGTAAAAAGCTAGACTAAATGAACCATCCAACAAGGAATTGAATGTAGGAAAAAAAAAATTACACTGCGAAGCCAAAAATAAGTACATTCTCCTTCAACAGCAGTAATTTTATGCCTTTCAATTCATTTTGTTGGTACGAATAATTAACCTAAAATGTTCCTTTTGTCCTGAATTGCTGGTCTTTTTTTATTATTTGGGACCTCTTAAAAAATTATTTATATCTTTTAATTTGTAAGACTTTGCATATTCAATATAGATCTTGTTTGATAGAATTCAATTAATTTTACTAAACAAAATTTTTGAAACCGTAGAATATATTATAGATTGTGAAAAATAGATAATTGTTTGAGGGACATGACTGTCCAAAAGGACCAGCAATTTAGGACGGAGGGAGTATTTCTTTTTTTTTTTTGAAAAGAGTCATTCATTCATCAATAGGAAAGAACCAAAGCAACCTAAACGTCAATCTCAAGTACCTATTGCTGAAGCAGGCCCTGCGAATACACCGGTAAATAAGAGCCAATCTCAATCTAGATAACAGAGGATCTAAAGAGATCTACAGCTCAAACCCTAAACAATTAAGCATTGCAGAAATTTGAAGGCAAAACAACAACAAATCAACTAAAATCTAACAGGTATCATGCATGGACAAAACCACAAGGGTCACTGGCCTGAACAGGATGAGAATCGAACACCACCGGACCACGGTGATTGGAAACCAGTCTTCTTCCAGTCAAAACTGCTGCGTAGCCCAATCAAACACCACCGGACCGCCACCAACCCCAACAACACCACCGAAACCCACCAGCCCCAAAAACAGACATCCAGAGACACAAAGACCACCACCACCGGACCATTCCTCAATAGGCTCCGGGTTGTTTGTCCACCACCATCACTCACCAGATCTGGAACACCCAGAATGGTAAAGAGTCAGACGGGGGAAACCTGCCGGTTGAAAAGAAAAACGAAAAAAAAAACAAATGAAAAAACGGAAAACCCCCTTACACCAGTCGCACACCTTATTACGCTCGTCGTCGGACCAAGAACAATAGATCTGAAGACGATGGAAGAAGAATTGGCTAGGGAACCCTCACCGTCCTAACGAATCGCCGCTCGAACCTGGTTGTTAAGGAGAACACAACGAAGAGGGAGAGAGGGGGGGTGGAAGGTGGAGGAGGGAGGCCAGGAGAGGAGGCGGCGCCACGAACGATAGCCGGCGAGAGGGTTTTTTTCCTAGAGAGAGGGTTTTTTTTTTCTAGAGACAGAACCTGGTGGCGCTATTTCTCAAAACACATATATAACCAAGTTTCATTCAGATGTATAAAGGCTGTTGATTTTGCCACTCCCTTTTTTGTTAACGTCACTCTCTGCAAGTATATTTTTGATGCAAAAATACACTTGCAGGGGAGTGGTGTTAATAAAAAATGGAGTGGCAAAATCATTTCTCTATATAATTTTAATCTTAAATGGAGAGGCACATGTCATTTTTTTTTGTGGGCCCAGACTCCGTGGTACAATCTCTAGTCAGAGGAAAAGCGATTGCTTCATGATATTGCTATATGAAGCAAAAAGCGAGATCAAATAAACCATCCAACAAAATTTTATTAAAACTTGACAAAGGATACATCGAGAGAAAACTAAATACTAGCCCCATAGATTGAAGCATAATATGAGGCCAAAAGAGGCAAAAGAAGGGAAAAGATACATACAATGAAACATTGAATTGGTCCGAACTTGATACCACAACTCCAAGCCTGAACTTGAAACCGAATGCCCAATCATTTGAGAGGTATCACACTACAGCAGCAGCAGCACGTAGCTTGCAGCAACGCTTCAGAAGCAGCACAGTTCGAAACTAACAGACCCACAGACTCAAGACACCACCACAGCCCCACCCAGAGAAGCCAAACCCGGACAGCCCAACAAACGCCCAAGAGAGCCCTTATACCTTCAACATATTATTCTAATTTTTTAACGACTTCTATAAAAGGGAGTGGTTTTTGTTGTCAAAGTCGATCCATAACAGATCCAAAATCATCACACCTAAACCGGTCTATTTTATCAAGTTTAAAAGAATATTTGAAGACCCGTTATTTTAAAGACTCATTGAGTGATGCGTTGTGTGTGTAGGAATTGGTCGGAACTGCTGAAGGATACTTCAGACGCCGTTATGGAAAACCTGCTCAGGTTGAAGGAGAGATAATAGGCGGGAAGCAAAAGTACATAGACTATTGAAGAATATATTTACATGATCAGTGACATAGTTTTTAGAAGAACTTAATTTAAATAGTAAGACTTTATGTATATTTAGGAGATGTGAAATTCTTTTATTTTATTTTATTTTTGATGTTCTTAAACCTTTGTTCATTTTGTTTTTTGATTATTTAATTAATTATTTATTGTTCATTTTGTTTTTTCTATCTTGCAACCTACGAAAAGTAAATTTTAATGATTATCTCTCTCACACACACACAACAACAACAACAATAACAACAATAAAAACAACAATAACAACAAATTATTGCCGAAAAGTCAACGTTGAATTAGGCCAGAAAAGTCAAAGTTGAATTTGGCCAGTGATAACTTACCTTGAAACTACATTGCTTATTACTTGAAGAATAAGAGATCGACCTGCTCAATTTTACGTAATTGAATTTATCTAGCTATTTCCCATACTTCGGAGTGAAGATGCGAGATATTTAAAAAGTCTAATTGTTGTTGGTGCTTGAAACCATGGTTTGGAGTTTTTTTTTTATTATAAAAATCCACAAAACAAAATAGGGATACTTAAATTTTCATCATCATACCTCAACTGACTTATGTTTCCATCCTGTTTTATTTGAACAGTTATGTTTCATCCTCACTCTTTTTTAATCCCAATAATACCCTTGTATATTATATTATATATATAGCACCAAAATTTGGGACTGAAACATAACTCTACAAAGTCCTCCGAAAAAAAAGTTGGTCATCGTTTGACTCATTCCATCCCAATCCCGTAAATCAAGCTTCAAACCCATTTTAAGTTTTTGCCCCCTTCAAATTCCTTTCCAAAATCCCATAAATCTAAAACCCATTTCATCCATTCCCCCATTTCATCCCAATCCCTTACCCATTTCATCCCAATCCCATAAATCTAAATCTCACTTCAAGCCCGTGCTCTTGAGTGGCTGTTGCTCACCGTCGAGGGGTTTCCCGCGGACCCCGCTGCCGGGAAATTAAAGGACTACTCCGTCCAGAAGATGATCCTGGGGACCAACACCTCCGAAAACGGGCCCAGGTCTAGCTTCCGCTCGAAGACACCGAGAATGATGCGCGGCGTTACGATGATGACCGGGCTGATGTCGGAGGGTTTGGATGCAGCAGCGGAGGAGTATATGGATTAGGGAATGTTTGTGGAGTGATTTATTTAGGGAATGTCTGTGGGTAATGGGGATGGCTTGGCTTTTGTTGTTGTTCCAGTTAGGTTTTTTTGGGTTTTTTTTGGATTGTGGTTCATTTGGTAAATTATTTGTAGTTATACAAGTTTTTCAATCATTTCATGGTAAATTATTTGTACCGTTTATCATGAAATCTGTTTGAGCATAACATGAAATTATTAAATTGGTCGTGTATGTTGCACACATGTTACTTGGAATATTTACTAGCAACTGCTTCAGCACTATTGGATCTAATCATGTTAAAATGCTCACGTATTATCTAAAAAGGTCATATTTTTAATTGATCTTATTCCATAAAATATGGTTAAATTATCATCAAAATAAGTGTTATCGTGATCAGCTTTTTATGGTTAAATTACCATGTAGATTCAACGTTTCATGACCGTTTGTAATCTAGCTTGAAACCGATTTAATAGACATGACATACTCCCAAAATATTATCAGTGAAATATAAAAGTAACCAATCATATTAAAATTACCAAAAAAAATCATGAATTATGATTGTTTTGATGCGATTCAATTTGAAATAGAAAAGTAATAGGATAAAAAAAATAAAAGTAATCAATCATATTTAAATTTTTCCAAAATCCCACTGAATTAGAAAATAATCCAATCCAATTCCATTAAGTTGGGAAAACAATCCAATCCAATCTAATCCAATCCCACTAAATTAGGAAAGTAATATAACATAATATATGTATATCATGGTGAAAATGGTAAGAAAGATAATTCACATATTAAGAGGATGAAAATATAAGTATAAAAAAAGGATAGAATGAATAAACCATCCAACAACAAATATATATTGACAGAAAACTCAATAACAGATTAAGGGTACATCGATGAGGAAACAACAAAGGGACAAGCAATTGCTTCATTATATTGATATAAGTAAAAAGCTTGACTAAATAAACCATCCAACAAGGAATTGAATGTAGGGAAAAAAAATTACAGTGCGAAGCCAAAAATAAGTACATTCTCCTTCAACAGCAGTAATTTTATGCCTTTCAATTCATTTTGTTGGTACGAATAATTAACCTAAAATGTTCCCTTTGTCCTGAATTGCTAGTCTCTTTTTACTGTTTGGGACTTCTTACAAAATTATCTATATCTTTTAATTTGTAATACTTTGCATATTCGATATGGATCTTGTTTGATAGAATTCAATTAACTTTACTAAACAAAATTTTTGAAACCGTAAAATATATTATAGATTGTGAAATATAGACAATTGTTTGAGGGACATAACTGTCCAAAAAGGACCAGCAATTTAGGACGGAAGGAGTATTTCTTTATTTTTTTTTGAAAAGAGTCATTCATTCATCCACAGGAAAGAACCAAAGCAACCTAAACGTCGATCTCAGGCACCTACTGCCGAAGCAGGCCTCGCGATAACGCCGGTACATAAGAGCCAATCTCGGTCTAAATATCAGAGAATCTAAAGAGATCTACAGATCAAACCCTAAACAATTAATCATCGCTGAAATCTGAAGGCAAAACAACAACAAATCAACTAAAATCTAACAAGTCTCATGGACAAAACCACAAGGGTCACCAGCCTGAACATGATGAGAATCGAACACCACCGGATCACGGCGACCGGAGACCAGTCTTCTTCTAGTCAAAACTGCTGCGCAGCCCAATCAAACACCACCGGATCACCACCAACCCCTACAACACCACCGAAACCCACCAGCCCCTAAAACAGACATCCAGAGACACAAAGATCACCACCACCGGACCATTCCTCAATAGGCGCTGGGTTATTTGTCCACCACCACCATCCACCAGATCTGGAACACCCAGAATGGTACAGAACCGAACAGAGGAAACCCGCCGGTCGAAAAGAAAAACCGGGGGGGGGGTTGTTGGGGAAGGAGGGAGGAGAGGAGGCGGCGGCCTCCCCCAAACGGCATCCGGAGAGAGGGTTTTTTCCTAGAGAGGGTTTTTTTTCTAGAGAGAGAACATGGTGGCGCTATTTCTCAAAACATATATATAGCCAAGTTTCATTCAGATGTATAAATTTAATCTTAAATGGAGAGGCACATGTCATTTTTTTGTTGCCCCAGACTCCGTGGTACAATCTCTAGTCAGAGGAAAATTCAACTTTTTTCACAAATGAAGAGTGAAGAAATTAATCTGTAGACGCTTTAGAAAGCGGGAGTTCTCTCTATTACTCTTGTCGTCCCGCAAACAGAGTTTACTATGAAAAACAAATAATTTTCGAATAGAAAATAAATTATGTCCGTGCATAATAATGAAGGTAAAAAACCCGCTTAGAGTGGTGGGATTGGACCGGCACCGAGTAATCAAATGTCGACGATACAACTGACGAACAAGCAAAGTTATTGTTTACACCCATTTTTGACACCCAGTCCTAAACAAGCATTGAACGGTTATTTAATTAAAGCCAATTAAATTGGGCCAAAGTAATATGAACCAGGGCCCAATTAATTTTAATCTATTTCGTCCTGGCGATTGGATTTATGGGCTTTGGGCCATGGTTGTAAAATTCTGAAACGAGGCCCAGTTGGTGTATTATGAAGACAAGGCCTTGCATAAGTTTGATTAATTCAATGGCCCACTATGATGTTAACTGTACAACCATGGAGGTTCAACGAGGAAAAATAGGGATAAGATTGTGGAAGACTTGCCCCATGACTATTTGATTTGGTCAAAATGGCCAATGCCTGTTAACTGCCCACAGAAAAAACGTGGAGAAAGCCCAGTACCCTTTTAACCGCCCATGATCTAGAGTTACCAAGTGGGTAAAAGTTATTCACTTCCAATAACTTCCCACTAATCCATGAAGAACAGTTACATGGGACACATGGCACAAGGAGAAGCAAGGCGGGAATCCATTTCATGCAAACCCACGGCCAATAAATACTAGAAGGCAAGAAGAAAAAAGGGTTCACACACCAATCAAGCTCAAGGCTTAAACCAAAGTCTTTCCAGTGAAGGCGGGAATCCATTTCATGCAAACCCATGGCCAATAAATACTAGAAGTCAAGAAGAAAAAATGGTTCACACACCAATCAAGCTCAAGGCTTAAACCAAAGTCTTCCCAGCGAAGCAACTATATATCTCATTTCTCTCTCATTAATTTCTATCTTTTTTGTACCCCAACTTTGCTATTACGACATAACAAAGTTATTCCTATCTCTCTTGTATTCCCAACTTTATTCTCACGACATAATAAAGTTATTCTACGTTGTTACTTCTTTTCCTACAAAGTTAGGAAATTATTAAGTCCTCGCTCGTAGAGGCAAGACCGCGAACCAACACTGCAATCCAGCCCTTAGATTTGCAACACTTTCGCTCTCACGGTCAAAAAGTCAGAAAAGGGGCACTCAATTCTTTACGTTGGACGCGACAAATCCTGACACGCCCGCTCAGTCCTTGAGCCATTTCAGAACCGAATAGCTATCTATCTATATATCTACATTTTTTGACCAGCACTGAGTAATCAAACATCGACGATACAACTGAGGGACAAACAAAGCTATCTATTTATCTATTAAAGCAAAGTGTCTTATAGTTGGGAGGCCCCTTGATGCAACATGTGGCACCTCCATTTCTAAATTTCTTGATAACAAATTAAAATTATATTTGGTAGAAGCAATGCAATTATTGTAGAAATCAATCTTTTTGTACAATTTTTCCAAAATCGCTCTTGTTGTGATTTAAATTGGCTAGTGCAAAAATGGAAAGTAGATTCAAATATCTTTTTATTCCCTTTTTACTTAAACTAACTAATCTCTGAATAAGAACCATTTCAAGAGAGTTAGGTGCCGTTCCACTTTCTTTTTAAACCTTCATTTTCAAAAAGAATGTAATTTCAAATATAATGAAAATGAAAAATAATTTTTCAATTTTTTTTGCACCGTTTAAAAGATCTCAATGAAATCTATCAAACAAGATCCATATTGATAAAAAAATTATTTGCGTAAATATATAATTTTTGAACTTGAAATTGCCTTCCTTTTCAAATGTATCTAAATGAATATGGAAATAATTACTTTTTCTTATTGGCATTCGAAAATAATTACTAGACTATGCTTTTTTTACCCTTTGAACAGGCCTAGCATAGAGGTCTAATTATTTAGAGAAAATGATTGGCCGGTCCTAAATTTCACGTTTATAGCCGACTGAGTCTTATGCGCTATAAGTGTGATTCTTTTTCTAGATTTATTTATTTTTATTTTTTTCCCGGATTCCTTATAGGTTTAGTGAGTGTAATTTTAGATATAAATAGCTGCCCTTATTACTTCCCGTTCAAGTAACAGGTCAGGGATCTCGTATTTTTCTTTTGGACTTTGTGCGGAAGTCCACTTTTTTTTTTTTATAGGCAAAATTTTATTAAAAATGGAGAGAGGGGAAAGAGAAATCCAACAGAAAGTTGGATAGTACATCACAATGGCCAAAGCCCAGCCCAAAGGTCTAAACAGGAGTCCAAAAATAATACAATCAAGCCCACCCAAACCTCAATAAACAATAAAGCCCAAACAACACAAACAGGCCAAGAAAGACTCGCCCGGCCAACCCAACCCCAAAAACCCTAACTCGTGCCTCACCGTTAAGCAGATCCGATTCCTCCCCAATGTAGATGACCGGTGGCAGGAAGGGACCCAACAAATCCACCAAAGTGAAACAGACGGCCTACAACGACGGCAAGGAGAACAAATACAGGGTAATTGGAGAAAAGATCAGCCGCCAAACTCTGCCTCTCCACGAACCCCCGGGATCATGAACGTGAACAAAATCAGGAACCATCACTGCCAAGTCAACCCCTCGTCCGGGCTGCACCTCCGAAACGATCGCCGGCCGAAAATAGCACACAAAGACGACCAAAAGATGCAGCCCATTGAGGTTGCATGCCCTTCGTGACCACACCTCCAAACCTCCGCCACCACCACAAATCCATTTTGCCTATCGATTTTGTAAAAACTTGCAAGAAAAAATTAGAAAACACAAAATATAGCTCTCTTCCAAACCTTTTCCGATCAAATTTCAATGATCCAAACCGTTCAACATGTTTTTTTTTTGAACAAAATTTCATTGCGTTCAATGTGTTTAAAACATGTTTTTAAGGGTACTCGACAGAAATCGACAAAAAAATATGACCGGAAAAGCTTGATCTGAGCAGGTTTTTCCTAAAAATGCATTCTCTGAAAAATTGTTTAGATCAAGCCCTTTCTGATCATAATTTTTGCTGATTTCTTGCGAGTACCTTTGAAAACACCGTTTTAAACACATTGAACGATTCAGATCATCGAAATTCGATCGGGAACAATGAGGTCTAGACCGTAAGAAAATCCAGGATCATTGACTTGGAGATATATATATATATATATATATATATATATATATATATATATATATAGAGAGAGAGAGAGAGAGAGAGAGAGAGAGAGAGAGAGTGTGTGTGTGTGTGTGTGTGTGTGTGTGTGATTAACGAGATTGCTTCTATCAATAATCTGCTTCGATAATTAGCGAGATTTATAAATTAAGATGCATACATTTCTATCATGAGAGAGAGAGTGATTAACGAGATTGCTTCTATCAATTAGCGAGATTTATAAATTAAGATGCATATATTTCTATCATTCATTCATGAGAGAGAGAGAGAGAGAGAGAGAGAGAGAGAGAGAGAGAGAGAGAGAGAGAGAGAGAGAGAGAGTGAGTGTGTGTGTGTGTGTGATTAACGAGATTGCTTCTATCAATAATCTGCTTCGAGAATTAGCGAGATTTATAAAGATGCATACCTTTCTGTCATGGATGATTGATATTCAATTGATGTAAAATTTTCAATATAATCTGTTGAGGATTTGTGAGGATTTGGACCGAGATCCCACACACACAAGCCAAGTCAGTCTGACGATTGTTAACGAGGTCAGAGCTACCATGGCAATCGGAGGTGAGTTGGATATTAATTTTTTTCCTAATGATAATGAGACTCTAAAGAGAATGATAGAGCTGGAGGTTAAAGAGTACTCTCTTATGAAAGAGAGGGGCGAAAGGAAATAGTGTTTTTAGCTATTTCAGTGGAGTAGTGCAACTGGGTTTAGTTTTTATGCAGATTACAACTTGGAATATTAGAGGCTTGGGGAGTATTGTCAAAAAATGTTTCTTATCCAAACTTATTAAGAAAGAAAAACCGGACATGGTTTTTATTCAAGAGACGAAATTAGAGTCAGTGGAGAGGCTTGTTATCCAGAAAATTTGGGGGAGTGCCAATATGGAGTTTGTGTGCTCCAATTCGGTGGGTGCTTCGGGGGGCCGGCTAATCATTTGGAATAAGGATTTCTTTACGGCTTCTAGTATTGTGGTTCGACGATTTTCATTTTAATGAATGGTATGCTTTACAATGAATTCCCTTGTACGGTTGTCAATGTATACGCTCCAAATGAAGTAGCGTCTAGGCGAGTGCTCTGGGAGGAATTATCGGAACTTAAGAATGGTTCCCTTGTCCCATGGTGCTTAGGGTGGGATTTCAATGAAATCAGGGTAATCAATGAGAGGGTGGGCTGTTCACATCTGGAAAGGGGCATGGAGTTGATAGATATTCCTATGCTGGGTAGGAAATATACTTGGACTAATTATCAGGATCATGTTGTATGTTCTTAGCCGGCTGGACAGATTCTTGTTGTCTCAACAATGGTTTGACAGGTTTAATATCCTACAATGGGGTATACCGAAACCGATATTTGATCATTGCCCAGTTACGATTAAGGATGATAGTAGGGATGGGGATCCTAAACCATTTAAGTTTGTGGATATTTGGCTTTCTAACCCTAAATGCATGAGTTTGGCCAAGGAAACGTGGAATGAGGTTCAAGTGGTGGGGTGGGCTAGATTTATTCTAGTGCAAAAACTAAGGGCCATCAAAGATAGGCTGAAAGTATGGAATAAAGAGGAGTTCGAGGACGTTAATTGTGCTCTACAGGATTATGAAGCTAAACTCCATCAGCTTGATATCGTAGCGGAAGGCAGACCACTTGATCTAGAAGAAAAGGCTTTAAGATGTAGAACAAAGGCAGAATATTGGAGGCTCTATAAGCTTTCGAAATCACTATGGAGACAGAAATCACGGATTAAGTGGTTAGAGTTGGGGGACAAGAATACAAGGTTTTTTCAGATTATGGCCAATAATAGGTTCAATAGGAATATGATAGGATCAGTCAATGTTAAAGGTAGAATAGTGGAGGAGCCCAATGAAATCAAGAAAGCTGCTATTGCCCACTTTCGGAATAACTTCACAGAGGAAAGATTGGTCTGACCGACGTTGGGGGGTTTTTTTCAAAGACAACTGCCCAGAGAAGCATCATGGCAATTGGAAACCTTGTTTGAGGAAAAAGAGATTGTGGTTGCTATCAAAGGGTGTCACAGCTTAAAGGCTCCGGGTCCGGATGGTTTCAACTTCTCGTTTATCAAGAAGGGGTGGGAGTTTATGAAGGACCTAATGATCCAATTTTTCTCGGAATTTCATCAGAATGGAAAGCTCACGAAAGGTATTAATTCTACTTTTGTTGCTTTAATTCGTAAGGTGGATTGTCCTACTTCAGTTAAAGATTTTAGGCCTATCAGCATGGTGGGGAGTATTTACAAAATCCTATCCAAAGTGTTAGCTAATAGGCTTAAAGATCATCTCCCTCCTATTATTGGTGAAGCCCAAGCTGCTTTTGTTTGGGAAAAACAGATATTGGATGGTGTTTTAATTACCAATGAAGCTATTCATAGCTGGAAAAACTTTGCTCAAGGTGGTTTAATTTTGAAATTGGATTTTGAGAAAGCATATGACTGTGTTAACTGGGGCTTTCTGTTGGATATGCTTAAGAAGGTAGGATTTGGGGACAGGTGGTATGGATGGATTAAAGAATGCTGCTGCACAATGTCTATGTCTATTTTGATTAATGGGGCAGCTTCGCAAGAGTTCCAAACATAGAAAGGGCAGAGGCAAGGGGACCCCTTATCCCCCTTTTTGTTCAACCTAGTGGCTGAAGCACTTAACTTTATGCTAGAATGAGCTCGAGCAAAAAATGTCATTAAAGGTGTTCAATTGGGGAATAGAGTGACTATCTCTCATCTCCAATTCGCCGATGATACAATTCTTTTTTGTAATAATAATTTGGAGGAAATGGGGAATATCAAGCGAATCCTCAGGTGCTTTCAATTGATGTCCGGCCTGAAGATCAATTATTCTAAAAGTTCCCTTTGTGGTGTAATAGTCCAACGGCAGGATATTGAAGCACTTACTAAGGTGATGGGATGCAAAATGGAGTCTTTGCCCATTAAATACCTCAGCCATCCGCTTGGTGCTAATCCGAGGAGGGTGAAAACCTGAGAATCAGTTTTAGAAAGAGCTCAAAAGAGGTTAGGTGTATGGAGAATGAAAACTATATCTACTGGGGGCAGGCTTACACTGATCAATCACAACTCTAGCACTCTGTCGATTTATTTCATGTCTCTTTTCAAAATGCATGTGCAAGTCGCCAAATCGTTTGAGAAATTACAGAGGCAATTTTTTTGGGGTGACACACCGGACAAGAAGAAAATGCACACGGTCAATTGGGAAAGGATCATGCTGAAGAAGGAAAATGGGGGTCTAGGGATTAAGCAATTTTTACAACAGAATCTGGCCTTGCTTGCTAAGTGGTGGTGGAGGTTCAGCAGCGATAAAAACTCTTTGTGGGTTAAGGTTATTAAAGGAAAGTATAATCTAGACCGAAGGAGCTGGGTCCCGTATTTGCCTGGCTCTGGGTCGATATCTAATGTTTGGAGGTACATTTGCTCACTTGGCAATGTTGATTTGGAACTTAGATTCTCTATCCGGGAAGGGTTCAAGGTGCAGGTAAACTCTGGTCAAAATACGCCATTCTGGGAACATGTGTGGTTAGGTCCTATAGCGATTAAAGATGAATTTCCCAGGCTGTATAGCCGATCAACCCAACAGAATGAGGTCCTGAGCAGGTTCTGTGGATTAGGGGCCAATAGTGATTGGAATTTGTTGTTTAGGGGCACACTAAGGCTTCGGGAAAATCAGCAATATAAGGCTTTGAAACGTAGACTGGACAGTGTGACACTAGATCCTTCAAAGCCTGATCTGTTACAGTGGATTTGGACAACCGATAAAATCTTCTCTGTAAAATCAGTTTACAGACAGTGGGAAGCCCAGACATAGTCGCAGAATGATCTACTTGGTTCCTTATGGAAGAATCTGAGTCCCCCTAAAGTGAAATTTTTTTCATGGATGGCCATCCAAGCTAGCTAGAGATAGAGTTGCCACAAGGTCGGTTCTTTTTGATAGAAATTTAATCTCCGAGTTTCAATTGGCAATGTGCCCCTTATGTGATCTGCATGTGGAAACACCTCAACACTTGCTCTTACATTGTTGATTTTCGTGGGGGGTGTGGTCACAAATTCTGGCATGGTGGAATATTCAATGGGTATGTTCATCTTCTTTAGCAGAGTTAGCACCTTGGTGGTTTGGGAGCAGGTTCCAAAACTTGGAGAAAGCTATCTGGGAAGTATGTTTTTTTACAACACTTTGGTCCATCTGGTTAACGAGGAATGGGTATGTATTCAATGGGGCAACAACTCAAGAGTCGGAAGTGGTAGATTTAATTAAAACGAGAGTAGCTAGCTATGTGGATGAAGGTTAAGTTTGACATCAAGATCTACACGGTGGAGAATTTCAAAGGTTATTTGGATGAGATTCGAAAAGTGAAGGTGTAGTTTGGTGCTCTATCCAACTTTGGTTGGATATCTTCTATGGTATTAGTTCTATGTAATGTTTGTTTCCCCCTCAATTTACCCCTTCGAGTTTAATAAAACTTCCTTATGCCAAGCAAAAAATTATATAATTCTAACTTTTCGATGAATTCTACTACTCCCTCCGTCCCAAAATGCTTGTCCAGTCTGCAAAACGGAGTGTTAAAAATAATAAAAATTTTGCAAGAAAAAATCAAAAGTTTTTTAATAACTTACTAGATATCAATGAGTATTTTTAATTTGTAAAAAAAGTTTGAATTTTTTCTTGAAAAAATTGAATTATTTTTAACACTCCGTTTTGCAAACCGGACAAGCATTTTGGGACGGAAGGAATAATTAAAGGAGTGGCTTTTGTTGTCAAAGTGGATCCATAACGGACGCAAAATCAACACAGCTAAATCGATCTATATTATCAACTTTAAAAGAATATTTGGTGATAAGCTGGACCCATTATTTTAAAGACTCATTGAGTGATGTGTTGTATGTGCAGAGATTGGTCAGAACTACTAAAGAATACGTCGAACGCCATTATGCAAAATCTGCTACAGATTGAAGGAGAGATAATATGCAGGAAGCAAAAGTACATAGACTGTTGATGAATATTTTCATATGATCAGTGACATAATTTTTTTTAGGAGAACTTAATTTAAATAAGACTTTTTGTATATTTCAGAGGCGTGAAATTCTTTTATTTGTTTTTTTTGTTTGTGTTCTTAAACCTTTGTTCATTTTGTTATTTATTTATTTTTGTTCATTTTGGTTTTTCTATCTTGTGTCTGTTTTGTTTTTTTTTAAATCCGCAAAACAAGATATGTATTGATAGAAAACTCGATAAGAGTACATCGATGAGAAAACAAAAAATGAAAAGTGAATGCTTCATGATATTGCTATATGAAGCAAAAAGCGAGACCAAATATACCATCCAACAAGGAATTGCATGGAAGAAAACAAGAAACAGAAAACATTAATAGTTGTTGAAGCCCAAAATCAGGCACAAAGGCCCATATCCTTGTACATTCTCCTTCAACAGCAGTAGCAAGATTAGCACGCATCTGTATCAATTACAGATTTGCACCATCCAAATATAGTAGGTTCAAATAGCATCAGCATCCATGTAGCAGCAGATTCAATGATAGGGGGCTTGAGAAAACTTAAATTAATTAAGATATGGTGCATGTTAAAGACAATCTTCCATATTATAAGTTTCAAATCCTAAGCAGCAGCACCAGACAATAGGATAGAGCCAGCACCAGACAAAAAGGATAGAGCCAGAGGAGGGTTAGTGGGGGTTGCCCCCCCCTCCCTACAATTTTTTAAACCATATTTTTACATTGAAAAAAAAATTATCATAAAAAATTGCCCACTCCCCACGAAAAGTCGTGTAATTTTCGGTTCAAAAACAAATAAAATACTTCAAAGCATAATTTTTCAAGTTTCTTTACACCAAATGAAAGTATTTTTAATAGAGAATACAGTTATGAGCAAAATACAACTGTGACAGCTACTCAATGGCTACTTGCATGCTTTTGTCTAACAACTAATCGCCTGATTAATTTATAGCTGGTTTAACTTTCAATTGATTTAGATGTATTAAAAAAGTCTCATTTGTGTTCAACAGGTTTTTTTTCAGCTGTACTATACTTCTTGCTCTTCCACCCACAATAATAGTTACTTTAGGAACCATCAAATTAAAACAAATTAAATTTGGTTTACCAGACATAAATCCTAATGAAGTTTGTTCAGTGTTTCTCTTTTGATCTTCTTTTCTTCCTCTCTATTATTCTCTCAGCACACATGTTGTGCACCCATTTTGGGACCCACCTTAAAAAGTCCTATTGTTTGATGTCAACTGTTCATTCTTACATACTATCTCAATGCATTTATGGGGAAAAGAGCCTTAAATGAGAACACTATTGCAACTTATGCAACTATTTTAATCACAAGGAAATGAGAACACTATTGCAACTTATGCAACTATTTTAATCACAAGAACTTATAGCTAGCAGTCAAGTCACACAAATTAGACAATTTCGTAGAAAACAAACCTAGCGTTAATTTAATCGAGGTGCGCCTAAACTGTGCTGCAGCGCTTTCTCCGGTTGAACCCTTTTGAATGATGGCTTGATTGGTGTATCTTGAGTGTGGTAAAGACCTGTGCACTTAGCACCTGTGTTAGTGCCAAATCCGGATCGTGGAGAGTCCGGGATAGGCACTCTGATGGTCAAGTTAGAAAGAGGGAAGTGAAGCTTTTAGGATATGTTTAGGGATTTGGAGAGAGAGTGCATTATCTTATTCTGAAGGTGGAGTACTCCTTTTATAGGCAAAGGTAACTTGGAGCCCAACCCACGCATACACAGCACGAGCTCGGTGATTGGTGCCCATTTGATTCACTAAGTCAGGCCTGCAGTCAAAAGCCTGTTGTGAGCTCTGCGCTCCGTTCGTTCGCTAAGGGGTCACTACAAGAAAAATGGTCATTCCCGGCATTTTAATTAATGCCGGAAAAGCCATTATTACCGGCGTTTGTTTAAAAAAATGCCGGCAAAAGTCAACTTTTCCGCCAAAATAAGTACCGCCAAACTATTACCGGCATTTGTTGAAAAAAATGCCGGGAAAAATCTAAGTATAATATAAATATTTTTCATTGTGGAATGTAACCCAATATAGTGGCTAGCCCAGTTCGTAGCTTCACACGCGCACGGGGCAAAGGTCACGAGTTCGAATCTTGGGGCAAGCAAATTCTTCACAAAATTTGCGCATCATGTGGCGGACACGTGGGCGCCATGTGGACGACACGTGAGTGCCACGTGGCACCCATGAGGCATTTTGTCTTATATGGTACAATTTTTCCCGGCATTTGTAGCAAATGAGTCCAACTATTCTCGACATTTATAGAGACCTTTCCCGGCATTTGTACCTTTACCGACATACTCCTAGATGGCATTTGTTATAAATGCCGGTAATACTTGACAAATGCCAGTAATACTCTTTACCGGCATTTTTTGAACTTTTAGCGGCATTTATGAAATGCCGGGAAAAACAAAATTTCTTGTAGTGGGTGTCACGTCACCTTCCAACCACCTGTTGGCTTCACGCTGTCATGCCACCTTTCACGCCCTCGATTTTCAACATAATTAAGTAATACATTTCAATAAAAAAGAAACCTCGCATATCATATACGTTACCCAAAGGAGTTTCCCACCTGTTTAATTTACAAACAAGTCCTTAAGTTTAGATAATTACAACTTTAGTCAAAAGAAATTCAATAGTAATTATTTACAAAACCATCTGTAACGAATTGAGATCTTCACAAAGATGACGAAATAACCGGTGATGTTAGCTTCCAAAAGTCTTTTACTATCAAGCACACAATGCATGCAATCTATTGCTCGGCATCAAAACCTGAAAAGAAAGATTTGGTTGAGCTACACTAGCCCAGTAGAGAATTCTAAGCCCAAGCTATATGTAGTTTGAATGAATCCTACACCGAGAATGAATGAGTATGGACAGGTACGCCTATAGTACAAGTGACTACCAACAAGCTGCAAATTATTGCCTAAGAGTCCTAGACTTCACATCAATGTCACTAGCCGTTTACTTCTTTAACTAGTTATATTATTAAACTCACGTCATTCCACATTTGCCTATAATCAAATCAAAACATCTTATTATTCTTCGTATGGTAGTACAATCTTTCTCGTGTCCACATTGATCTTCATTAAATCCCTTTGTTGCAAAACCTTTCTTTCCTTTAATCCGGTATTTCCCATCAATAATCACTAGGGTCACCTCGGGTCTAGTTCCCTCGAGCACAGGGTCACCCCGAATCTTTTCCCTTAATAATAATAATCAGATGGGGTCACCTCGGGTCTAGTTCCCTCGAGCGCAGGGTCACCCCGAGTCTTTTCCTCCAATAATATGAATCAGTTGGGTCACCTCGGATCTAGTTCCCTCGAGCGCAGGGTCACCCCGAGTCTTTTCCCTTAATAACGACCACTTGGGTCACCTCTCACACTTTTCATAATCGACATTATTTCATAATCAATTTCATCATCCCTTTGACGGTTATACCACTGAATTTTAATTAATCATTACGTGACTCCACAAATGTACATGTTCATGCCTTTTCACTGGTTTACCCATTCGCATCTGACATAGCGTATCAAGCCCGTACGTATAATCTTACAATACTTTATCCATTAGTTTCTACATGTGAACCTCATAAAGAGAGTGTCAAAAGGATTAAAAGACTTGACAAGTCGTGAGGACACAAGTCATTTCATCATCTCAAACAATTCTTTCTCACATCGATTTTCACTTCAAGCATTCCAAACAATCTACCAATCCACCACGTTGATTACATCTCAAACCGTTCCTAACTGTCATCCATATCAAGACTCTGACTAATTAATTAATACACGCCTTTTTCTTTAAGTACACCATAATCTCACACGTCCTCACCGTACCTCTAAGTACATTTCCCGTACCTTCACAAGCCACATATTAACCCACGACTAGACTCTATGATGCCCGATTATCTAGTTTCTATACTCGGAGTCCGTAAAAGCATGTACTAAAGGAATCTAAGAATTTTACGAGTCGAGAGAGAGAACGGATTGCAATACTACTTGTCGAATCCCTAGACATGTTCACTCTAGTCCATTGGATGCCACTCTAAGTGAGAAACGAGTAATACTTACCAAAACACTTGGAAAGATGCGTAAACAAACTCATTAAAGTCAAAGAAAAGCTTCGACATGTGAGTTGAAAGATATAAGAAAGCAGCTGAAAGATACTGCAGCAGCTCAAAAAAGCAGCTGAAGGAAGCAGCTGAAAAGGAAGCAAGCAAGTCCAACCGGTAGAACTAGACCTACCGGTAGGTGAACAAGTCCTACCGGTAGAAACTGAAGACAGGAAGGCCAACATTCCGAATTTCTGCTTGACCTACCGGTAGGTAAGCAACCCCTACCGGTAGAAGTTAGATACGTTGAGCAGCTTTTGAGCTGCTGCTATCGTTGAGCTGCTTACTAAGAATTTCTCACTTGTTCTACCGGTAGGGAAAAAGCTCCTACCGGTAGAGAATCGATTTTCTGGTAAAGTAACAACGTTCTACTGGTAGAAAGGACGGACCTATCGGTGGAAAAACGAGAAAAATAGCCGATTCTTACAACAACAGTAGGATTTCGATCCAAGCTTAAATATGACATTACAAGCACGATCTCAAGCACAAAATCACCCATACAACATATAAAAAGAGGTAGAATTTCCTACCTCAAGTCGAGAAGCGAAACCCACGCAAGTTGAGCAAGCCCTAGCTCTCCAAACTTCGAAAAACAACTGAATACTCCTCCTCCGTGCAAGACCCACGAGATACGAACCACAATACGCGTAGGGATGAATGATTGAAGATTGATTTGAGTGAGTTTTGAGTTTGGAGGAGAGTTTTTGAGTGAGGGAGTGAGAGAGGTAGAGAGAGAGCCGAGAGGTAGAGAGAGAGAACGGGAGAGAGAATGGGATGGGGTTTATAGGAATTGATTTTCCCCTGGCACACACTTATACACACATGCACCTTATCACACTAACACCCACATATTTCAAACTCTTGCACATTGACCCACAACTATAATTTTCACACTTAACCATTATTTGTCCACTTATAAAATGTTAAAATTTAAAAGAAATTTACGAGTCTCTACACCACCTGCTACGCTTACCCGACTCTAGGGGTGGCAAATTGAAGCCAGACCCATTAACAAACCCATGCCCATCAACTAAAAAATAGACCCAACCCAACCCATTTATTAGTTGGGTAAGAATGGGTCCAAACCAGCTAACCCATTATTAATTGGGTCTTAATTGAGCATCAATTGGGTCAACTTAAATAATCCAATGGGTAATGAAAGTAACCCATCAAATTCCTGCCTCTTTACCAATTACTAGGTTTCCCGTCTCTTTTGCAAATGGGAACCCGAGGAGTATGGCCTTCTCTCTCTCTCTCTCTCTCTCTCTCTCTCTCTCTCTCTCTCTCTCTCTCCGAGGAGCATGGCCTTCCTCTCTCTCTTTTATTCAATTGTTATGTGCTAAATCACACGCGTCCAAAAATGTTTTGGACGGTCCGGATTAAAAACCAATTGTGACCGGTAACAATTATTTTGACCAGTTAAAATTGAAAACACATCTCATCCATTGATTGTGCGAATGGATCGGTGAAATTGTGCTCTGCCGTGAATAAATTTCTCTCATGGTAGTCCCACATAGGGTTTGGATTAAAAAATTGACTTATTTTTTTGTCCTTATTCCTTTTTTTGCACTTTTTTTGTTTTGTGTCAAATTTTTGTGACTTCTTGATTTGTTTCAACGAGAGGAATAGGAAAAATAAAAAAAATTTGATCGAAACTTATAATTTTTTGAATAAAGAAAAAAATATATCAATAAGACAAAAAAATTTACTTATTCTCGTCTTTTTGAAAAAATTTATGAGTTTTGATCATAATTTTTTTTTACTTTTCTGATTTTTCGATCATAAATTTTAGTATATATGTAATTGGGTTAACGGGCGGGTCGAGTTTGCTTTAAAATAAATGGGTCGGGTCGGGTCGGGTATGAGTAATTAGACTCATAGTTAATGGGTCTAAATGGGTTAATGACCCATTAAAGACCCAACCCACTAACAACTTACCCAATTTGGCCCAAACTCGCCTGTTTGCCACCCCTACCCGACTCTACCTGACTTCCTCTTCAAGTTTGGGGACAGGGTGGCTCGGTGAATGACAGTTCTGCCAATCGCTGTACCTCCTCTTATGGTATTTAGTTGATGTGTATACTATAAGTGTCTGTTTTAAAGAGTAGTAGGTCTGTTATGTAATAAATGCTCTGTAAACTTAAAGTAGTCAAGTCTCAGAGTAGTTAGAGTAGTAAAAGTCTTGTAAAGCAAAGTAGTAGTTATTACCTTGTATCAAAAGTCTTAGCTGCAGTAGAAAACTACGGGCACCAATTATGTACCCTTCTGTAGAGCCTCCTTACTCCGTCTATAAAAGGAGAGCTTCACCTCTGTAAAATTCAAGTTAATGAAAACCAGTGTCTTCTTAATATATCCTATGTCTTGTATTCTCTTCGATCCTAACCTACTTAGTGTTTATACCCACTTCGTGTCTGTAAACTTGGTATCAGAGCCATGTCTTCCATTCTAGCGTAAACCCTCTTCTGGGAACTTCTTTTCCAAAACTACTTCAAATCTTTTCTAAAAGAAAAACTTGAAGCGTATGCTCTGTGGTTGCCTTCTAAGGATCTTCCACATCAGAAACTTCATCAACTATTTTGGTTAAAAGAATTTTGTATCAGTGGGTTAAAGTACCTTGAGACTTTTGGCTATTGAGCAGTGTGTCTCGGTTTATGTACCCTGGTATACAAAATTTTATTAATCAAAAATTTGGTTGAAGTCTTTTACGTTGAAAAAGAAAAAGGTTTGCTGTACTTAGGAAAAGGAGAACCCAGATTTTTACTTAAAAAATGAATCACCTGTTTAAAACCCACTCCTCTGCTACGTCATCCTTAGTCCCTTCATGTTCCTCCACCAGTAGAAATTCCTCATCTTCTTCTTCTAATCTTGAATATTTGTATGAGTTTGAATACCTACCTGATGATAGTAAGGTCCCTCTTACTGATCTCTCTTTCCTAAATCCTTATAATGCCTTTGTCAGACCACAAACTTCTGTAAAGAAGACCGTCACCCAACTTTTCTCTACAAAGCGTCCAACCTCTGTAAAAGAATATGTTCAAGCCTCTAAATTTGATCAATGCTTCATAGCAGCTACAGAAGCTGAACAACTTTTACCTTTGGAAAATCCCGGTTGATTTGCCTCGCCTTTGGCAACAACAAGGATTTACCCATCTTCACTTTGGAGCAATCCGACTTGCTGTCACTTTTCATGGTAGAAAAGGTTTGCCTGTTACTTCCAAACTTGCTCTGGTCGATACCAGGTTTTTCCAGTATCAGCACGCATGCATCGCTACAGTCCAAACCACTCTAAATGCTGGAACTGTGATTTTTACCTTCTACCCTAATTTCAACATGCCATTAGCAGATCCTCATCTGCTATCCGCCTTGAAGGTTCAAGTCCAAATTGGTGGTGCCTCCCAAATCTCCTCCACATATGCCGCAACCCTTCACTACCAAATGGCCTACCGTCTCCAAAACCATGCCTTTGACATGTCCTTACCATCCTCCACAGATGAAGCCCTTTTCCTAACCGTTAACGCACCTCACCAAGCTTCTTGTGTCCATGTTCCACGACAAATTTCCCGTCCTGAGCTTCTCAAGCTTCTCCCAGAATCTTGGGTTACAGCTTATGAGAAAAACCAAAACAAGCCCATACCTGTCCAATCCTCAAATCCAACTTTCATCACTAAACCTGATGGTACCGTGGAAATTACTTTTCCAAAAGAAACCTCTGCCTCATCTTCAACCCATCCTATTATTTTTCCCATGAGAATTAACATGTTTGTGGATGGTTCGAGACCTGGCCCTCCAATTAAATATTTTGAACCCAGTGGTCTTCCAGTCTTCTATTTCAAAAATCCAGAAACAGGTCATTGTTATTTTGATACCTGTGACTGTGATGATTGTCTAGAAGACAGTCTCCTAGAAGATGACGAGGATTTTGAAGAACCATGTCCCATATGTCCTTCGTCACCTCCCACTCCTTGTAAATCTCCACCTCCTTCTCAACCTCCATCTAATGGTGGTTCGTCGACTCAACCCAGTGGATGTTTCATGTTCACCTCATCCTCTTCCTGGACAGAAACAGATTTTCCTCCTTTGGAATTTCATAATTCCCAAGAAAGGACGACCCATCGGCATAAAATTCCAGACTCTACTACCATTCTCCCTGATGGTAGTACCAAAGCCGTTTCAGTAGCAGAAGCAGCAATAAATTGGCAGTCAGCAAATTCTATTGCTCAGAACAAAATTCTTCAGAGAATTGCTAACTCCCAGCAAAATTTGGAGAATGCAGTTCATAAGAAGTTATCAACCTTAGAACTTCTTATCAGAGATTTGCAGCAGAAATTTCAGAATGTTCACCAGGAACTTCTCCAGATAGCCTATGCCAACCAAGCATTTTCAGCAGCCTTTTACCATAAGGATGCCGAAATGAAGCATCTCAAGAACCAGCTTCATTCTCTCCAAGCTCAGCAGAATTCTCAACAAAAAAGCCCATTTGACATGTTCACATCTTCTTCTCAACAAAGTTTGTTTGGGTATCCTCAAATGTCTCAACCCTTACCTATAAATCCTACTTCAGGATTTGGTGAGTCCAATATCTTTGGGAGCTCATCAGCTTTTCTTCCTCCACCAAAAAGACCATCTCCACCAAAACTTCCTTTCCCAAAGCCCCAGATAAAACCTGCCCAGCCTCCAACAATTCCGTCTCCACCATCTATATCTACACCTGCCCCAACTACTTCCACTTCTTCTCAACCATCAGACCCAAATTCCAAATCACCTCAGTTAATGGTTCAACCAACATCTAGCCCTACTAAAAATCCAATCTCCACTCTCCTACATACCTTAGCCACTATACCAGAAACCCCATCTCTCCTGAACCAACCATTGAGTTTGATTCAGATACTGAATCCACAAACTCTATGCCAATTCCTACTGTTTTCATGATGAACCCTGAAAACCCAGAAGAACATGTTGAAGATCCCATCATTAAAGAAGGTCCTGAGTTTGATACACCCCCTGAAATTCCTACCTTGGATTCCTTCTCACATTCCAATATGCATACCCAAGGTTTCTCTTTTGACACCATTCCCCCATCAAAATGGTTGGATAAATTTTATGAGATTCATGCTTGGTGCACAGCTGCTATGCTCTCTCCTAATGCTACACTCAGTGATGTCATTACTAAGTGTACAGCAAAATTTCTTGGCCGCCTACGTCAATGGTACTTAGCTCTTGGTGAATACCGACAGCTACAGCTCAAACAATTGCCAACCCTTGATCAATTCATCTCAGTCCTGCATACTGAGTTTCTTGGTGACCACAACAACACAAAAGAGTTTGTTCGAGAGGAATATCTCAGCATGAAGTGTTGTTCATTCAAAAGGAAAGATCTCGAGACTCACTATGACCGTATGTCTCAGAGATTTTATCTTCTCAACGCCATGGATGATATCAATCTCAAGCAAGCCTTTCTCAATTCCCTTCCAGAACCATTGGGAAATGAGACAACAAGATTACTACAGACAAAAGGATTGACGCTGAATGCAACATCTCTTGGTGGTATTTACCAGCACTCTTTGATTGCCTTGGAAAAATTGTGCAATCACCAGAAATTCCTCAGAACTCTTGAAGAACAGGGAAAACTTCTTGGCAAAGCATGTGACCGACCCGACTTATCCATAAAGTGCAAAGACAAGAAGTGCACTTGCCGTCCTTCATACCGGAAGTTCAAACACTTTCAGAAATGGAAGTTTCAATCTCCTGGCAAGTTTTCAAAGTTTCCAAAATCTGGCAAGTTCCCACGCCGGAGAAAATGGAAATTTTTCAAGAAGAAAAAGTTCAGAGGGCAGCGAAAGTCTGATCGCTGCTACATATGCGGAAAGAAGGGGCACTATGCAAAACAGTGTCCAAATAAGGCAGCAAGAGACAAAATGGTGAACTCTTTGGCTCTCATTGATGATGACTTTGAAGATACTGATATCGAATCTCTGTTTTCTATTGACGATGAAGCAACAGATGAAGCAGCTCTTGCATTCACTTTTGATGACTCAGACGATTCAGCAGAATCAGATGACTCTTCTGATGATCCTGACTCATTCCCTTATGAAGTCCAAACAATTGGGTTCCCCAACATCATGCTGGCTCAACCTTTAGCCAAGGTCAAAATCTTGCTTGGAAAATATGAGAAACCTATACCAGTCATCGCTTTCTTTGATACTGCTGCAGCAGCCTCCATTCTCAACCCAGCAATTCTCCCTAGGTCTTACTGGCAGTCTTGTTTCAGACCCTTTAGAGCAGCCAATGGAGAAACATTTGTTATCACTCTGATAAGTAAGCCTGTTTCCATTCAACTTTTTCCTGGATACACCATAAAACATCAAGTCTATGGTTCTGATCTCCCAGGGAAAGATTTATTGTTAGGCTTTGATATTCTCCAAAATCTCAGCAAAGTTTCCTGGCTCAAAAAAGGTTTGAAATACAAAAACTACTTGTTACCCTGGACCACCCAACCAAATCTCTTTTCCATAGAAACTTTCTCCACCATTAAAGAAGCCATAATCCAAACTTCCTGTGCTGAATCCCATTCCCAGTTTCTCACCAAGTGCTCCAACCCACTTTGGAAAAATCCAGATTTCTTCATTTCTCTTCCCTTTAAGAAAAATGAAGACATTAATCCCACCAAAGCTACCCATTATGGAATGAACCCAGAACACTACCAGCTTGCTCTTCAAGAACTTCAGCAACTTCAATAAGAAGGTTTGATTGAGCCCACAACCTCTCAGTGGGCATGTGAAGCATTTTATGTCAACAAAAGAACAGAGCAGATAAGCGGAAAGCTTCGCCTGGTTATCAACTACCAGCCTCTTAATCATTTTTTGCAGGATAACAAATTCCCTCTTCCTCGGAGAAGTGTTCTTTTTGCAAACTTGCCTAAAGCTCAAATTTTCTCAAAGTTTGACTTAAAAGCAGGTTTTTGGCAGCTGGGCATCCATCCAGATGATCGTCCCAAAACTGGTTTCTGCATTCCAGATCACCACTTCTAGTGGTCAGTCATGCCTTTTGGATTGAAAACAGCTTCGTCCTTATTTCAAAAGGCCATGATTCGGGTAGTTGCTCCTATCCTATCCTCAGCCCTTGTCTATATTGATGATATTCTACTTTTTTCCCCAGATATTGAGTCTCAAGTTGTCGTACTACAAATTTTCCATTCCCTAGTCCAAACCCATGGCATCATGCTTTCAGAGAAAAAGATGTTTCTTGCTCAACCAGAAATTGATTTTTTAGGGATGCATATCTCTAAAGGTCAATATACCCTCCAGCCTCATATAGCCTCCCAACTTGACCATTTTTCAGATGAAAATTTCACAGTCAAACAAGTTCAACAATTCCTTGGAATTGTAAACTATATGGCTGATTTTATTCCCAACCTGGCCCAATACCGAACTCCTCTCTCAGCTCTACTAAAGAAAACCCCTCCTCCTTGGTCAGCCCTTTGTACCAAAGCTGTAAAAGACCTCAAAGCCCTAACCAAAACTCTTCCTCCATTAGCCATACCTTCAGATGGAAAGAGAGTCCTTCAGACAGATGCCTCTGATCTATATTGGGGAGCAATTATTTTGGAAGAAAATTCAAATCAAAAGCGCAGAATTTGTGGATACAAGAGTGGTGCATTCTCTCCAGCAGAACTTCATTACCACTCTGCTTACAAAGAAATTCTGGCAATCAAAAGGAGCATTGAGAAGTTTGAATTTCATCTAATTGGTCATCATTTCCTAATTGAGACTGATATGATGAGTTTCCCCAGCATGCTCAAGTTCAAATAGAAGCACCTTCCAAAGGCACAGTTACTCAGATGGGCAAATTGGTTTTCCAATTGGAGTTTTGATGCTGTTCACATAAAAATTAAAACAAATGTCCTCCCTGATTTTTTATCAAGGCTCAAAAAAGAAATCAACCAATTTTCCAAAACAAAACCACATCCCTTTGTTCCTGGTTGTTTTTCCATGATTTCCTGTTTCCATCCGGTCAATTTTCCTGTCCACCTTCAGTGTCATCTTTTAGAGTTAACCCTTCTTTCTAGATGTGTCCAAATGTGTCAAAACCTTCAACATCTTTATATTTTCAAGTATGGTCTTGATGAAGGTCTCATAAAAGGTCTACCCTTTCATCCTGTCTATCCTTTTCTCACTCAGTTTGAAGTGTCTTACCATAATGTTTTCTATTTCAAAAAAGAAGCCTACCTCCTCTTATGGTATTTAGTTGATGTGTATACTATAAGTGTCTATTTTAATAAATCAGCAGTCTTGGTCTATCTGGCTCATGCGGCGTTCAATCAAGTTCAACCACCAGAAATTTTTTTTCTGAAATTTCTCTTGCTCTTTGGTAACATACCCTACTGGCAACAGAAGATCAGACAAGTCACCACAGGTCCAAACGAAGACCTCCAATTTGCATTTTGGACAACTCGCAACAACAGATGTCTTCCTAATCCTGATGGTTCTATCACTTGGAGAAAGGAGTACCACATTATATTCCTTTCAGCATATCAAGAGTCCCCGAGCATTGAGATCCACAAGGGAAATTATCTGGTCATGACTCAAACACTGTGTTCACTCAATGGATTGACACCTGCAGAAGTTCCCTCATCTCTCCTCCATTATGAGTCTGCAAACTGGAAATTCAATGATGCTTATCCGGAAGAATGGCGCCAAAATATTCGCTATCTTCTGACCCAGTATCACTTGACTGACAGAGATGAAGAAAGTAGTTCAGATAATCCTGATCCAGAGTGACAAGGGTGAAAATTATTGGTGTTTGCTGTTTGTTGTTGTATCATATTATTGGTATGTACTGTAATATAAAGTGTGGTAGTATTGTCCTTTTTTCAGAGAGGGGCGAAAGTCTGTAAAGTAAGTAGTAGATCTGTTATGTAATAAATGCTTTGTAAACTTAAAGTAGTCAAGTCTCAGAGTAGTTAGAGTAGTAAAAGTCTTGTAAAGCGAAGTAGTAGTTATTACCCTGTATCAAAAGTCTTAGGTGCAGTAGAAAACTACGGGCACCAATTATGTACCCTTCTGTAGAGCCTCCTTACTCCGTCTATAAAAGGAGAGCTTCACCTCTGTAAAATTCAAGTTAATGAAAGCTAATGAAAGCCAGTGTCTTCTTAATATATCCTATGTCTTGTATTCTCTTCGATCCTAACCTACTTAGTGTTTGTACCCACTTCGTGTCTGTAAACTAGAGCCATGTTTTATATTCTAGCGTAAACCCTCTTCTGGGAACTTCTTTTCCAAAACTACTTCAAATCTTTTCTAAAAGAAAAACTTGAAGCGTATGTTCTGTGGGTGCCTTCTAAGGATCTTCCACATCAGAAACATACCCTACTCACCAAACGGCTAAAGTAGTTTTTCCCTGTTCTTCAAGAGTTCTGAGGCTTTGATATTCTCCAAAATCTCAGCAAAGTTTCCTGGCTCAAAAAAGGTTTGAAATACAAAAACTACTTATTACCCTAGACCACTATATTCCTTTCAGCATATCAAGAGTCCCCGAGCATTGAGATCCAGAAGGGAAATTATCTGGTCATGACTCAAACACTGTGTTCACTCAATGGATTGACACCTGCAGAAGTTCCCTCATCTCTCTTCCATTATGAGTCTGCAAACTGGAAATTCAATGATGCTTATCCGGAAGAATGGCGCCAAAATATTCTGCTATCCGCCTTGAAGGTTCAAGTCCAAATTGGTGGTGCCTCCCAAATCTCCTCCACATATGCCGCAACCCTTCACTACCAAATGGCCTACCGTCTCCAAAACCATGCCTTTGACATGTCCTTACCATCCTCCACAGATGAAGCCCTTTTCCTCACCATAAATGCACCTCACCAAGCTTCTTGTGTCCATGTACCCCGACAAATTTCCCGTCTCCTAATGCTACACTCAGTGATGTCATTACTAAGTGTACAGCAAAATTTCTTGGCCGCCTACGTCAATGGTACTTAGCTCTTGGTGAATACCGACAGCTACAGCTCAAACAATTGCCAGCATCAAAACTCCAATTGGAAAACCAATTTCCCCATCTGAGTAACTGTGCTTTTGGGAGGTGCTTCTGTTTGAACTTGAGCATGCTGGGAAAACTCAACAGCACTTCATGCTGAGATATTCCTCTCGAACAAACTCTTTTGTGTTGTTATGGTCACCAAGAAACTCAGTATGCAGGACTAAGATGAATTGATCAAAGGTTGGCAATTATTTGAGCTGTAGCTGTCGGTATTCACCAAGAGCTAAGCCCATACCTGTCCAAACATCCAACCCAACTTTCATCACCAAACCGGACCTTCTTCAATGATGGGATCTTCAACATGTTCTTCTGGGTTTTCAGGGTTCATCATGAAAACATGAGGAATGGGCATCGAGTCAATGGATTCAGTATCTGATTCAGACTCAATAGTTGAGAGCCAAAGAGTTCACCATTTTGTCTCTTGCTGCCTTATTTGGACACTGTTTTGCATAGTGCCCCTTCTTTCCGCATATGTAGCAGCGATCAGACTTTCGCTGCCCTCTGAACTTGGGAAGGATTGCTGGGTTGAGAATGGAGGCTGCTGCACCAGTATCAAAGAAAGCGATGACTGGTATGGATTTCTCATATTTTCCAAGCAAGATTTTGACCTTGGCTAAAGGTTAAGCCAGCATGATGTTGGAGAACCCAATTGTTTGGATTTAGGAAAGGGAGATCAGTTAGAGGGACCTTACTATCATCAGGTAGGTATTCAAACTCATACAAATATTCAAGATTAGAAGAAGAAGATGAGGAATTTCTACTGGTGGAGGAACATGAAAGGACTAAGGATGACGTAGCAGAGGAGTGGGTTTTAAACAGGTGGCTGCATATGTGGAGGAGATTTGGGAGGCACCACCAATTTGAACTTTGGCAGCTGGGCATCCATCCAGATGATCGTCCCAAAACTGGTTTCTGCATTCCAGATCACCACTTCCAGTGGTCAGTCATGCCTTTTGGATTGAAAACAGCTCCGTCCTTATTTCAAAAGGAGGAGGGGTTTTCTTTAGTAGAGCTGAGAGAGGAGTTCGGTATTGGGCCAGGTTGGGAATAAAATCAGCCATATAGTTAACAATTCCAAGGAACTGTGGTTGCCTTCTAAGGATCTTCCACATCAGAAACTTCATCAACTATTTTGGTTAAAAGAATTTTGTATCAGTGGGTTAAAGTACCTTGAGACTTTTGGCTTGAATTTTACAGAGGCGAAGCTCTCCTTTTATAGACGGAGTAAGGAGGCTCTACAGAAGGGTACATAATTGGTGCCCATAGTTTTCTACTGCACCTAAGACTTTTGATACAGGGTCCAACCAACGTCCAGACTAGCTTTTCTTCCTCCACCAAAAAGACCATCTCCACCAAAACTTCCTTTCCCAAAGCCCCAGATAAAACCTGCCCAGCCTCCCACGTCCCTTTGTTCCTGGTTGTTTTCCCATGATTTCCTGTTTCCATCCGGTCAATTTTCCTGTCAAACGGGCTTTTTTGTTGAGAATTCTGTTGAGCTTGGAGAGAATGAAGCTAGTTCTTGAGATGCTTCATTACAGCATCTTTGTGGTAAAAGGCTGCTGAAAATGAGGTGCGTTTATGGTGAGGAAAAGGGCTTCATCTGTGGAGGATGGTAAGGACATGTCAAAGGCATGGTTTTGAAGACGATAAGCCATTTGGTAGTGAAGGGTGGCTGCATATGTGGAGGAGATTTGGGAGGCACCACCAATTTGAACTTGGACCTTCAAGGCGGATAGCAGATGAGGATCTGCTAATGGCATGTTGGTAGTGTTCTGGGTTCATTCCATGATGGGTAGCTTTGGTGGGATTAATGTCTTCATTTTTCTTAAAGGGAAGAGAAATGAAGAAATCTGGATTTTTCCAAAGTTCTGATCTCCCAGGGAAAGATTTATTGTTAGGCTTTGATATTCTCCAAAATCTCAGCAAAGTTTCTTGGCTCAAAAAAGGTTTGAAATAAAGACACAGGATATATTAGGAAGACACTGGCTTTAAGAAGACACTGGCTTTCATTAACTTGATTTTACAAAGGTGAAGCTCCCCTTTTATAGACGGAGTAAGGAGGCTTAAAGAAGTGGGTACATAATTGATGCCCGTCATCTTTTCTTCTGCACCTAAGACTTTGTTCAGGGCATTTACTACAGGCATGACTTTACTAGGCATGACTTTACCTTACATGCATTTACTACTTTTACAGACTTTATTATCTACTACAAAGACTTAGACTTTCAACAGTAACTTACAATAATTTCACCCTCTCTGAAAAGAGGACAATACTACCACACTATATATTACAGTACACACCAATAATATGATACAACAATAAACAGTAACCACCAATAATTTTCATCCTCGTCACTCTGGATCATCTGAACTACTTTCTTCATCTCTGTCAGTCAAGTAATACTGTTCCAAAAAATAGTGGATATTTTGGCGCCATTCTTCCGGATAAGTATCATTGAATTTCCAATTTGCAGACTCATAATGGAGGAGAGATGAGGGGACTTCTTCAGGTGTCAATCCATTGAGTGAGCACAGTGTTTGAGTCATGACCAGATAATTTCCATTGTGGATCTCAATGCTCGGAGACTCTTGATATGCTGAAAGGAATATAGTGTGATACTCCTTTCTCCAAGTGATAGAACCATCAGGATTAGGAACACATCTGTTGTTACGAGTTGTCCAAAAAGCAAATTGGAGATCTTCGTCTGGACCTGTGGTAACTTGTCTGATCTTCTGTTGCCAGTAAGGTATGTTACCAAAGAGCAAGAGAAATTTCAGAAAGAAATCTTCTGGTGTTTGAACTTGATTGAACGCCGCATGAGCCAGATAGACCAAGACTGCTGATTTATTAAAACAGACACTTATAGTATACACATCGACTAAATACCATAAGAGGAGATAGGCTTCTTTTTTAAAATAAAAGACATTATGGTAGGACACTTCAAACTGAGTGAGAAAACGATAGACAGGATGGAAGGGTAGACCTTTTATGGGACCTTCATCAAGACCATACTTAAAAATACAGAGATGTTGAAGGTTTTGACACATTTGAACACACCTAGAAAGAAGGGTTAACTCTAAAAGATGACACTGAAGGTGGACAGGAAAATTGACCGGATGAAAACAGGAAATCATGGGAAAGCAACCAGGAACAAAGAAATGTGGTTTTGTTTTTGAAAACTGGTTGATTTCTTTTTTGAGCCTTGACAGAAAATCAGGGAGGACATTTGTTTTTCCTTTTATGTGAACAGCATCAAAACTCCAATTGGAAAACCAATTTGCCCATCTGAGTAACTGTGCTTTTGGGAGGTGCTTCTGTTTGAACTTGAGCATGCTGGGAAAACTCATCATATCAGTCTCAATTAGGAAATGATGACCGATTAGATGAAATTCAAACTTCTCAATGCTCCTTTTGATTGCCAGAATTTCTTTGTAAGTAGAGTGGTAATGAAGTTCTGCTGGAGAGAATGCACCACTCTTGTATCCACAAATTATGCGCTTTTGATCTGTATTTTCTTCCAAAAGAACTGCTCCCCAATATAGATCAGAGGCATCTGTCTGAAGGACTCTCTTTCCATCTGAAGGTATGGTTAATGGAGGAAGAGTTTTGGTTAGGGCTTTGAGGTCTTTTACTGCTTTGGTACAAAGGGTTGACCAAGAAGGAGGGATTTTCTTTAGTAGAGCTGAGAGAGGAGTTCGGTATTGGGCCAAGTTGGGAATAAAATCAGCCATATAGTTAACAATTCCAAGGAACTGTTGGACTTGTTTGACTGTGAGATTTTCATCTGAAAAATGATCAAGTTGGGAGGCTATATGAGGCTGGAGGGTATATTGACCTTTAGAGATATGCATCCCTAAAAAATCAATTTCTGGTTGGGCAAGAAACATCTTTTTCTCTGAAAGCATGATACCATGGGTTTGGACTAGGGAATGGAAAATTTGTAGTAGGACAACATGAGACTCAATATCTGGAGAAAAAAGTAGGATATCATCTATATAGACAAGGGCTGAGGATAGAATAGGAGCAAATACCCGAATCATGGCCTTTTGAAATAGGGATGGAGCTGTTTTCAATCCAAAAGGCATGACTGACCATTGAAAGTGGTGATCTGGAATGCAGAATCCAGTTTTAGGGCGATCATCTGGATGGATGCCCAGCTGCCAAAAACCTGATTTCAAGTCAAACTTTGAGAAAATTTGAGTTTTAGGCAAGTTTGCAAAAAGAACACTTCTTCGAGGAAGAGGGAATTTGTTATCCTGCAAAAAATGATTAAGAGGCTGGTAGTTGATAACCAGGCGAAGCTTTCCTCTTATTTGCTCTGTTCTTTTGTTGACATAAAATGCTTCACATGCCCACTAAGAGGTTGTGGGCTCAATCAAACCTTCTGATTGAAGTTGCTAGAGTTTTTGAAGAGCAAGCTTGTAGTGTTCTGGGTTCATTCCATGATGAGTAGCTTTGGTGGGGTTGATGTCATCATTTTTCTTAAAGGGAAGAGAAATGAAAAATCTGGATTTTTCCAAAGTGGGTTAGAGCATTTGGTAAGGAACTGGGAATGGGATTCAGCACAGGAAGTTTGGATTATGGCTTCTTTGATGGAGGAGAAAGTTTCTATTGAAAAGAGATTTGGCTGAGTGGTCCAGGGTAATAAGTAGTTTTTGTATTTCAAACCTTTTTTGAGCCAGGAAACTTTGCTGAGATTTTGGAGAATACCAAAGCCTAACAATAAATCTTTTCCTGGGAGATCAGAACCATAGACTTGGTGTTTTATGGTGTATCCTGGGAAAAGTTGAATGGAAACAGGCTTAATTATCAGAGTGATGACAAATGTTTCTCCATTGGCTGCTGTAAAGGGTCTGAAACATGATTGCCAGTAAGACCTGGGAAGGATTGCTGGGTTGAGAATGGAGGCTGCTGCACCAGTATCAAAGAAAGCGATGACTGGTATGGATTTCTCATATTTTCCAAGCAAGATTTTGACCTTGGCTAAAGGTTGAGCCAGCATGATGTTGGAGAACCCAATTGTTTGGACTTCATAAGGGAATGAGTCAGGATCATCAGAAGAGTCATCTGATTCTGATGAATCATCTGAATCATCAAAAGTGAATGCAAGGACTGCTTCATCTGTTGCTTCATCATCGATGGAGAACAGAGATTCGATATCAGCATCTTCAAGATCATCATTAATGAGAGCCAAAGAGTTCACCGTTTTGTCTCTTGCTGCCTTATTGGGACACTGTTTTGCATAGTACCCCTTCTTTCCACATATGTAGCAGCGATCAGACTTTCGCTGCCATCTGAACTTTTTCTTCTTGAAAAATTTCCATTTTCTCTGGCGTGGGAACTTGCCAGATTTTGGAAACTTTGAAAACTTGCCAGGAGATTGAAACTTCCATTTCTGAAAGTGTTTGGACTTCCGGTATGAAGGACGGCAAGTGCACTTCTTGTCTTTGCACTTTATGGATAAGTCGGGTCGGTCACATGCTTTGCCAAGAAGTTTTCCCTGTTCTTCAAGAGTTCTGAGGAATTTCTGGTGATTGCACAATTTTTCCAAGGCAATCAAAGAGTGCTGGTAAATACCACCAAGAGATGTTGCATTCAGCGTCAATCCTTTTGTCTATAGTAATCTTGTTGTCTTATTTCCTAATGGTTCTGGAAGGGAATTGAGAAAGGCTTGCTTGAGATTGACATCATCCATGCCGTTGAGAAGATAAAATCTCTGAGACATACGGTCATAGTGAGTCTCGAGATCTTTCCTTTTGAATGAACAACACTTCATGCTGAGATATTCCTCTCGAACAAACTCTTTTGTGTTGTTGTGGTCACCAAGAAACTCAGTATGCAGGACTGAGATGAATTGATCAAGGGTTGGCAATTGTTTGAGCTGTAGCTGTCGGTATTCACCAAGAGCTAAGTACCATTGACGTAGGCGGCCAAGAAATTTTGTTGTACACTTAGTAATGACATCACTGAGTGTAGCATTAGGAGAGAGCATAGCAACTGTGCACCAAGCATGAATCTCATAAAATTTATCCGACCATTTTGATGGGGGAATGGTGTCAAAAGAGAAACCTTGGGTATGCATATTGGAATGTGAGAAGGAATCAAAGGTAGGAATTTCAGGGGGTGTATCAAACTCAGGACCTTCTTCAATGATGGGATCTTCAACATATTCTTCTGGGTTTTCAGGGTTCATCATAAAAACAGTAGGAATTGGCATAGAGTTTGTGGATTCAGTATCTGAATCAAACTCAATGGTTGGTTCAGGTGATGGGGTTTCTGGTATAGTGGCTAAGGTATGTAGGAGAGTGGAGATTGGATTTTTAGCAGGGCTAGATGTTGGTTGAACCATTAACTGAGGTGATTTGGAATTTGGGTCTGATGGTTGAGAAGAAGTGGAAGTAGTTGGGGCAGGTGTAGATATAGATGGTGGAGACGGAATTGTTGGAGGCTGGGCAGGTTTTATCTGGGGCTTTGGGAAAGGAAGTTTTGGTGGAGATGGTCTTTTTGGTGGAGGAAGAAAAGCTGATGAGCTCCCAAAGATATTAGACTCACCAAATCCTGAAGTAGGATTTATAGGTAAGGGTTGAGACATTTGAGGATATACCCAAACAAACTTTGTTGAGAAGAAGATGTGAACATATCAAACGGGCTTTTTTGTTGAAAATTCTGCTGAGCTTGGAGAGAATGAAGCTGGTTCTTGAGATGCTTCATTTCAGCATCCTTATGGTAAAAGGCTGCTAAAAATGCTTGGTTGGCATAGGCCATCTGGAGAAGTTCCTGGTGAACATTCTGAATTTTCTGCTGCAAATCTCTGATAAGAAGTTCCAACGTTGATAACTTCTTATGAACTGCATTCTCCAAATTTTGCTGGGAGTTAGCAATTCTCTGAAGAATTTTGTTCTGAGCCAGAGAATTTGCTGACTGCCAATTTATTGCTGCTTCTGCTGCTGACACTGCTTTGGTACTACCATCAGGGAGAATGGTAGTAGAGTCTGGAATTTTATGCCGATGGGTCGTCCTCTCTTGGGAATTATGAAATTCCAAAGGAGGAAAATCTGCTTCTGTCCAGGAAGGGGATGAGGTGAACATGAAACATCCACTCGGTTGAGCAGAAGAACCATCATCAGAGGGAGGTTGAGGTGGAGGTGGAGATTTACACGGAGTGGGAGGTGATGAAGGACATATGGGACATGGGCATGGATCTTCAAGGTCCTCGTCATCTTCTAGGAGACTATCTTCTAGACAATCATCACAGTCACAGGTATCAAAATAACAATGACCTGTTTCTGGATTTTTGAAATAGAAGACTGGAAGGCCACTGGGTTCAAAATATTTAATTGGAGGGCCAGGTCTAGAACCATCCACAAACATGTTAATTCTCGAGGGAAAAATAACAGGATGGGTTGAAGATGAGGCAGAGGTTTCTTTTGGAAAAGTAATTTCCACGGTACCATCAGGTTTGGTGATGAAAGTTGGGTTGGATGTTTGGACAGGTATGGGCTTGTTTTGGTTTTTCTCATAAGCTGTAACCCAAAATTCTGGGAGAAGGTTGAGAAGCTCAGGACGGGAAATTTGTCGGGGTACATGGACACAAGAAGCTTGGTGAGGTGCGTTTATGGTGAGGAAAAGGGCTTCATCTGTGGAGGATGGTAAGGACATGTCAAAGGCATGGTTTTGGAGACGGTAGGCCATTTGGTAGTGAAGGGTTGCGGCATATGTGGAGGAGATTTGGGAGGCACCACCAATTTGGATTTGAACCTTCAAGGCGGATAGCAGATGAGGATCTGCTAATGGCATGTTGAAATTGGGGTAGAAGGTAAAAATCACAATTCCAGCATTTAGAGTGGTTTGGACTGTAGCGATGCATGCGTGCTGATACTGTAAAAACCTGGTATCGACCAGAGCAAGTATGGACGTAACAGGCAAACCTTTTCTACCATGGAAAGTGACAGCAAGTCGGATTGCTCCAAAGTGAAAATGAGTAAATCCTTGCTGTTGCCAAAGACGAGGCAAATCAACTGGGATTTCCAAAGGTAACAGTTGTTCAGCTTCTGTAGCTGCTATGAAGCATTGGTCAAATTTAAAGGCTTGAACATACTCTTTTACAAAGGTTGGACGCTTTGTAGAGAAAAGTTGGGTGACAGTCTTCTTTACAGAAGTTTGTGGTCTGACAAAGGCGTTATAAGGATTTAGGAAAGGGAGATCAGTAAGAGGGACCTTACTATCATCAGGTAGGTATTCAAACTCATACAAATATTCAAGATTAGAAGAAGAAGATGAGGAATTTCTACTGGTGGAGGAACATGCAGGGACTAAGGATGACGTAGCAGAGGAGTGGGTTGTAAACAGATGATTCATTTTTAAGTAGAAATCTGGGTTCTCCTTTTCCTAAGTACAACAAACCTTTTCTTTTTCAACATAAAAGACTTCAACCAATTTTTTGATTAATAAAATTTTGTATACCAGGGTAGATAAACCGAGACACACTGCTCAATAGCCAAAAGTCTCAAGGTACTTTAACCCACTAATACAAAATTCTCTTAACCAAAATAGTTGATGAAGTTTCTGATGTGGAAGATCCTGAGAAGGCAACCACAGAGCATACGCTTCAAGTTTTTCTTTTAGAAAAGATTTGAAGTAGTTTTGGAAAAGAAGTTCCCAGAAGAGGGTTTACGCTAGAATGGAAGACATGGCTCTGATACCAAGTTTTCAGACACGAAGTGGGTACAAACACTAAGTAGGTTAGGATCAAAGAGAATACAAGACACAGGATATATTAGGAAGACACTAGCTTTAAGAAGACACTGGCTTTCATTAACTTGATTTTACAAAGGTGAAGCTATAGTGCCCCTTCTTTCCGCATATGTAGCCTGGCTACGTTCGAGCTTCTCTCGTGTTATCGATTGGTCGGGCGGAACGTCGCCGAACAAAAAGATATATTCGAGAACGGCTGTAGAGACCCGTAATTTATTTAATTACTGAAAATGATTAATTAATGTCTAAATGAGAAAGGTGGTTTATTAGGTGATTGTTTGATTTGGGGATTTAAGTGAATGAATTGAAGTTTGAAGGAGTTTTGGTGTAATAAAATGATAGAGGAGTATATAAGGTGTGTGTGTGCATTGCCGGAGATATTTCATCTCCCATTCTCTCCCTCTCACACCGTCCCCCTCTCTCTCTCATCCGGCTATCTCTCTCTCTCCTATTCTCTCACTCAAAACTCCACTCCATCTCTCAAGATCTTCAAGAAACAACCTCCCTCCGGCCTTGCAATTAGGTTCTCGCGCTTGAAATTCCTTGGGTCGAGCTTAAATCAAAGTTTCGGAGTTCGAGAGGTTAGGGCTCGTTCAAAAACGCTTGAATCTCGGCCATTGTTGCGAGGTAGGGACTTCTTTACCTCTTTTATGTGTTTATATGTTGGTTTGGTGTAGAATCATGCCTTGGATCGTTGGATTTTGGTTTTTGTGCTTGCCTCGAAAATCTGCAGAAATCGCTGCTCATAACCTCGTGGTATCAATACAGCTTAAGTGCTGTATCGATACTATAAACTTATCTTTTCTGACAATTAATGTTGTATCGATATGGATTTCGTGCGTATCGATACCAGGAGCTTAACTCCAGTTTTGCTCTTATTGCCCCTCCGTCGATTGTTTTGACCCCCGATCACTTCTAAACCCTATTGGACACCTCCTAAACTATCTCAAGCATGTCTAATTGACTTCCTATGATGGTTCGACATATTCTTTGGTCCGTTGGCTTTCCGTTAGCTAGAATCGAATAAGGTCTTACTTGATTAGAAAATTTGTTAAAATACGTCTTAATGATAAATTGATTTCTCGGTTATGTTTGTGTCATACTTAGAGGATTGTTAGAACACCATATGATGTTTTCGTGTGAATGTGTGATTAAGGGAAAGTCTTAGTGGGCTTGTAGAGTGCAAGGGTAGGCGAATGAGTCGAGGGTTGGCCTAGGAAGTCTCGTAATGCAAAGGGTGGTAATACAGAGACTTAGGCGGGTCTCGTAATGCAAGGGGTGGTAATACGGTGAACCGAGTTGTTAAGGATCACCGTGACGCTAGGGGTGGTAACACGGTAATCCTCGTGGTGTTTTACGGTAACACAAGGGGTGGAAATACCGATGGTGGAAATTTGGGTTAACGAGTTGGGTTGGGATTGCTTTAGTTGTTTGTGACATATGACCTGTGCACTCAATCTTTATAAAGGCTCATTTACTAGTTGATTGATTACCATCCACCGAGCTGTATTTCCTTGTCCTCTTTCGTTTACACTTGTCATCATATTTACATATAAGATTGGTAAAGATTTTCTTACTGGGCTAGTGTAGCTCAACAAAATCTTTCTTTTCAGGTTCTAATGTCGGGCAATAGACCGCATGCATTGGTGTGCTTGAACATGAAGATTTTTGGAAGCTAATTTCATTTAGTTACTCATTCATCTTTGTAACAGACTTACTTTTGGTCAAAGATGGCTTTATTTATGTTGAAAATCGAGGGCATGACAAATTGATATCAGAGCGTCTAGGTTTGAATACTTTGAGACCGTGGAGAGACTTCCAGTCTCATGGGTTCAAAAATGTAGGGAGGTATTCCTGAACAGGTACAAAACAAGCCCGAGCACGGTCCAAGAAAAGGTCAACACGCTATGGACCAGTGACACGAGAAGTCAATGGTCCAGAGAGGTTGCATGATTCTCGGTGCAATAACACGAGATGTTATTGGACCAAATACAATTTAATGGCATGAGATGCCACTGTTCAAGAGACTTGTTCGGCAAGAGAGAGCCGAACAGGAGGAGAGCTCCTTAAGAAGGATATGGTCCACATTGTTTCCTTAGGACCAGTTACATGTGAAGTAACTGGTCCAGGCCGTCTGTTCGGCCATGAGATGACCGAACAAAGAGAGAAGTCCTATTAGAGGGAACATTCTAGAAGGGTCCAGAATCATTGGTATTCCGTTAAAGGATGAGATCCCAAGAATATAGGATCTAAGAAAGATACCCAACGAGTATGGGATGTTCGGCTTGTTATGGAAAGAGTCCTACAAGGATTAAGGAAATAAACTGATAAAGGAAATGAGAATCCTAGATATCCTGGGTTTCCTATATGAGTTAGGAATCCTAGGGCAACACGGATGCTTGGCCAGCAAGCATATGCAAATCTATAAATATGAGGTAAACCTAAAGGCAAAAGGTACGCAATACACTGCATTCTTATTGCTTTCCTACTGATAATTAGGGTTTGATTGCTAGTACGTGATACTAACAAAGGCATCGGAGGGCCTTTGCCACGAGAGGCAAAGGTGCACTCACTCCTTGTCTGTTTTGCAGGACAAGGGTTTCATTGACAAATTAGGGTTACGTTCAAGAGGCACGTGAAGCCGCTGCATTCCAGTGCTGTTCAGAGCACTACTTGAATTTATCCACCTACACATAACATGAGTGTGCTTGTGTGCATTGATATCATTTGGCTTACGTGGCATGGCATTTCAATACAGTAGAGTGGTGTAGAGTCGCTTTAACTGTGTTGGGATAGTTTGAGGTTTTGACCTCATTTGACAATGTTGTTATTGATCAAACCTTCTCTTTCTTATAACTTGTAGCTAAATACCTCCGAGAACGCGTGCTAGGGCAGGTGAGGTCGAAAGTAAGGGTGGTCGTGGCCGTGGCCGTGGCCGAGAGGTTCCAATTGAGGACGAGGTCAGTCAGCATGGGGAGAATCCGAATGGGAATCCGGGGGAAGGGGCCAGACACGGTCAGGGAGAGGAGGTACCAATCGTTCAAAATCCTTTTTCTAGGGATTTCGTTGCGGCTCTTGTGGCTGCAAACCTTTTAAATCCTGCTCCTAGGGAAAGTGCAGATAGTCGTGCTATGATAGCAATGAGGGAGTGTAGCGTAGAAATCCACCTACGTTTGATGGGTCGAGCAGTGACCCTCTTGTGGTTGATCATTGGCTAGCCCAAATCCGAAAGCTTTTTAGGGCTCTTCAGATAACGGAGGATGACTTGCCAGTCAACATAGTGGCAGTACAACTGACCGGAAAAGCGAATGAGTGGTGGGAATCGGTCTTAGAATCGAGGAAAGACGCAAGGAGAGCGGCAAGGACCGCGGCTCAAGTGAATGAGCCAGATATTGAGAACTTAACTTGGGCAGAGTTTGAGATGCTCTTCGAGAAACAATACTTTCCGAAAACGAGTCGTGACTTGTTGAGGGACGAGTTTGAAAGGTTAGAGCAAGGGGATTTGATAGTGTCAGAGTACGCCTTAAAATTTCAATCCTTGTCCCGTTTTGCGCCGGAGTAAGTGGCAACTGAAGAGAGGAAGTGTAGGCGATTTGAAAAAGGGTTGTTTGAGACCGTGAAGAAGTTTGTTATGGCACAATGCAAAGGGAGATTTTCTGAAGTCAATGAGTGTGCGAGGAGCATCGATACACCGAGGGAGGCACCCAAAAATACTAAGGTTTGAGAACCGAGACAACCAGTGGGGGGTATGAGTTCTTCATCGGGGAGTTTCGGTAGTCATGGAAGGAAGAGACAAAGGGATCAAATGTCGACTTCGCAGGAACTGTCAAATTTTAGGCCTCCACCTTCTTCTTCGTTCGGGACTTGGGGAGTTTCCAATAGACCCTCAATCGTATGCCATGAGTGTGGTCAGGCGGGGCACATTCACGTCCAGTGTCCGCGGCTTTTGGGAACATACTTCACTTGTGGAAAAACCAATCATTTTGCTAGGAATTGCCCGCGTGGGGATGGGCCGCGTAGCGAGTCTGGTTCAGTGCAACAACAAAGGGGTGGACAGAGTTCTAATCGGCAATCTTTTTGGGGTAATCAGAGGCAACAACAGCCTCATTTCCGTCAAACCACTTCGGTTCAGGGATCTCAAGTTGAGAGGGGAGCTAATTTGTCTACGCCTACTCAGGGTTCCGGTCTTCGGGGTGGACATGCTTAGGGTCAGACCACTCAAGGGAGGACTTTTGCTATCACTTCTGCTTTTCCGCCTCCACCACCTCCTATTACTTTTCAGGCCCCGGAGACTTCGGTTGTGTGGGCAGCGTGCCCTTCGAAATTTCCGGATTCCGAGACGCGAGGGGCCCGGGTCGAGGGAGCGCGAGCGGGGAAGCAAGCGCTCGCGAAAGTACAGAGTCGCCACTCGGGTTTGAAGGTCCGACACCCAAGGAACCGTATTTCGAAGCACTTGCCGCGCTGATTGATTTGAAAAAGTTAAGGAACCAGTCCGTCATAACCATATCTGGGTTCGGGAGCCAGGTTACGAGAGGGGAAGGGTTTTATGGCACCCATCTAGCCCAATCCGGAGATCGGTCTCTACTTAGGCATTTGCGAAAATGTTTGTTTGCGATTCTGTTTGATTAATCAATTTTTAGCCAATTAGGGCGGGGGAACAGTTAATCGGGGATTTAAAACTGTAACATGTTTGCAAGATGTGAATGATAGCATGGATGAGCAGTTAGTATAGGATGAGAACAGACTGCTGTGGGAGTTTAAACAAACTGGGAGGCCCCAGTTTTGGAGTGACGTGCGTAGGAAGAAACCAGCATGCACTGAACGAGTCACTGCATGCTGTTTACTCATGCGCGCACAACTCTAAGACACGCGCGCGCCGGTGAGCTCAAACCCACAGCTCTTATTCTCAAACCATCTGGGCTCTGGAAGGACCAGTGCACACCCAGGACAAACCACGCAGTTCATATAACAGCATAATATACAGTTTAAAGGCTGTAAAGCCTTACAAATTAATAAAACACCCCATAAACAGTGGGGACAAAATAATGACCTAAAACTAAGCTACCCGTGCAAGGCCACTCACTGGTCAGAGGCATACTAGCGCGCGACGGAGCCAGTCTGGCGCGCGAGGATTCGCCTTGGCGCACTGTCGCGCGATGGATCCAGTCTGGCGCGCAATGGTGCGCCCTGGCGCACTGTCGCGCGATGGTGCGCCCTGGCGCGGACCAGTATTTGGTTTACACATTTCTGGGTTCTGGGACAGGTCCAGAATGATCCCAGGGGTACTCCAAAACAGAAGACATGCAAATTGAACTACGGCTAGCAATTTCTAACAAAGGAAAGCAGTAAATTGGTTTTTAACATGCTTAACAGTGATCTATATACAAAATAAAGCATAAAACAGTAGGACACCAATCCCCACGTGGTCCATCGCGTACAGCACCGGAGTGTCGCGCGAGAGAGTGGGACCATCGCGCGCTGGTTCCTACCATGACGGTTTTTGAAACCTTGCCAGCTTTAGGACCAGAACTGGTATTGATTACCAGCCTTGGCCCTGCCAGCCCCCCTCAGGGATCAGAACAGAAAACAGAACAAAGGTAAGCTATACCTTCGGTTTTGAGTTTGAAAGGTGTTTGAACTTTGATGTTTGAAGGCTTGATTGAGGAGTTTGAGTGGTAGAAGCAAAGAACAAGCTTTGTTCTTGGATGGTTGAAGTGTGAAAATGGAGGGTTGTGAGTTTGGAAGAAAAGCACTAGAGCTTGTGCTTAGCCTTTTCAATTTTTGGAACCCAAGGTGTATGGATCTTCTAGCCCTTCATATATCAATTTTTTTTGAACCCTTTTAATGGAAGAAGAATGGGGGTATTTATAGGGATGGATGGTGATAAATCTGGTTGGTGTAATGAGAGGAGCTCAACCAGTCCACGAGGCTGGTTGAGGTTTGCTTGGTGGCTAAGCATCCCAGCTGATAAAGGTGATGGGGACAGCTTTGACCATCGCGCGACATAGTGAGTCTGTCGCGCGATGGTGCGCCCTGGCGCACTATCGCGCGATGGAGTGAGTCGAGCGCGCGATGGTGCGCCCTGGCGCGGGATGGTTGCGCCCTGGCGCGCATCAGTAGGGTTTTTGGTTTTTTGAAGTGGCTTAGGCTAGGTTAGGTTCAAGGGTTTTGCAAACACTTAAAGCTCAAACACTCGACATTCCCAGGGTGTTCTTGATCTGTTTCATCATCGGGGAATCAAAAACCGTAAGTAAACTAATCTGGAAGCCCAGATTGGGGTGTCTACAGGTTGTGAGGGGTACATTTCTCTTGTTTAACTCTTTTGCTAGAGTATTATTTGATTCTGGAGCATCGCATTCATTCATTGCTTCATCTTTTGCTTGTGCTTTGGAATTGAAAATCAAATAATACTATAGATTGTGAGCTTATTATTCGAGATTGTCGTTTTACTTTTGACTTTATTGTGTTGAATATGTCGGGGTTCGACCTTATTTTGGGAATGGATTGGCTGTCGACGTTCCATGTTACTATAGATTGCTTCAAGCGTCGGGTCCGTATTTGTCCGCCTGGGGGCGCTTGTTTTGAATTCTTCGGGGAGTGTCGGGAACCAATAGAACCATATCTGTGTGAGTCTCGGGAGCATGAATCAATGTATGCCTTATTAGGGAGTTTGGCGTAAGTAAACTAATCTGGAAGCCCGGATTGGGGTGTCTACAGTAGCCCCCCTTTGACGGCACTTGAAGCACCATTGACTTGGTACAAGTAATGTCAAAGGTTTCTAGACACCCCTCAAGGCAATCCAGAGCAGAACATACTAGCAAAGTAGACAAGCATACTTACAGAACCTAATTGGTTGAATGGACGGACAGACCGTCGCTGGGGATGGAAGTAGAAGTGGACGAATGCATCGCCGCTTGTTGATCGAATTTGGACAGGACAGGCTGTCGCTGCGGATGTTGATAGGACCGGCTGTCGTTGCTGGGGATCAAGCTATCCTCGACACAAAGTATTCCAACAAACATGGGTAGGTTGTGTCAGGCAGGTTGAATTCCATCTGTAGGGAATCAGAGCCAATCTCCTTATCAAAGACCATCCGAGACAGAGCAATAAGCCTGCTGGAAGATGCACTTGCGGCTAGACTGAGGGTGATTGTCGTTCGGGACAGGCCAAGACGGACTCTCCTGGGGAACAATCAGTTGCGGATGAACGGACCATCGAATGATGTTCTGGTCGTTGTTTGTGGATTTGACAGGACCGGCTGTCGTGAAGGCGGACGAAGAGATCAATGTGTCGAATGATCAGATCATTGAGGAACTTTAACAGGAGACGGGCTGATCAGTGTACCGAAAGATCAAACCGTTGGGGGATTTGACACGACTAGCTGTCGTGAATGCGGATGGAGAGATCAATGTGCCGAATGATCAAACCGTTGGGGGATTTGACAGGAAGGATCATCAGTATAAATGATCGAACCATTGAAGTCTGGATAGGAGACGGGCTGATCAGTGTGCAGAATGATCAAGCCGTTGATTTGGTGGAGATAGACGATACGGCTGACCGTCATGGATGATATGGCTGACCATCGTTGAATGACTGATGTGGCTGACCGTCATGGATGATATGGCTGACCGTCGTTGAATGACTGATATGGCTGACCGTCATGGATGATATGGCTGACCATCGGGTTGATTGAGTCGGACGATATGGCTGACCGTCGTTGATTTGAAAGGGCAGATCAGTATGCAGAATGATCGAGCCATTGAGTTTGGGACAGGACCGGCTGTCGTTGATTTGAGAGGGGAAGATCAGTGTGCAGAATGATCAAACCATTGAGATTTGGACAGGACCGGCTGTCGTTGAATTGAAAGGGCAAATCAGTGTGCAGAATGATCGAGCCGTTTGAGAATTGGACAGGACCGGCTGTCGTTGATTTGATACGGGCAGATCAGTGTGCAGAATGATCAAGCCGTTGAGATATGGACAGGACCGGCTGTCGTTGATTTGAGACGGGCAGATCAGTGTGCAGAACGATCGAGCCGTTGAGAAATGGACAGGACCGGCTGTCGTTGACTTGGATGGGCAGATCAGTGTGCTGAAAGATCAAGCCATTGAGATTTGGACAGGACCGGCTGTCGTTGATTTGAGACGGGCAGATCAGTGTGCTGAAAGATCAAGCCATTGAGATTTGGACAGGACCGACTGTCGTTGATTTGAGACAGGCAGATCAGTGTGCTGAAAGATCAAGCCATTGAGATATGGACAGGACCGGCTGTCGTTGACTTGGAGACGGGCAGATCAGTGTGCAGAATGATCGAGCCGTTGAGAAATGGACAGGACCGGCTGTCGTTGATTTGAGACGGGCAGATCAGTGTGCAGAATGATCAAGCCGTTGAGATATGGACAGGACCGGCTGTCGTTGATTTGTTCTGCAGAAGATCGCATCGCAACCCTTGGCAAACAAATGATATGACGGCAACCATGCTGGCCATCTTCCTGCTTTCAACATTTAATACACACAATATGCAAGGGTATGTATAATATACTGAAAATGTAGATGCAAGCTAAGGGCGGCTCCTAGGAGGACAACGACACCTAAGGACTACCACTGAGCCCAAATACTTTACTGCCTTTTGCCCTGGAGATGCGCACCAAGATAGAGAGACATTGAGCGGGCTGGCGTGCCCAATTGACATGTAGCAATAGTAGTGGGCCTGCGTGCCCTTTCTTTGATGCTTGGGCGGGCGAGCCTCATGGATGTGCTTTGCTTGGCCTTGGGCTGACGCGCCCTTGCTGCTTCAAGAGATTCCGCTGCTTGCGGATTACTGATACTAGGGTAGCAATGTAACAATTGCGTTTTCCAGTTTATTGACACTCTTTTACAAGTGTTGAAGAGAATGCAAAAACTAACCACTAATATCTAATTTGCATTGACAAGTGATTTGAATCGACACACAGACGTGCGCACATAAACAGACTCGCCCAGCTCGAATGAAAAGGGAAAAAGAGCCCCAGGGTATAATGCAAACCCTTAGACACACGAAACATAATGAAATTTTTGGGTATTAATGTGCCAAAAACTCACAACATTCCTTAGACATGTGAAACTGACACTTGCGAAAGACGCAAAAAAAACACAAAGACCTGTACAAACAAAACCGAGAAAAGCATCTCGAAACGACAGTTGATTGAAAAGCTGGAAAAATGTCGCAAAAACGGACATAAGACGCAGATAATGACTCGTATAGGCCCGGACTGAAACCGACACCCCCGTGCAGTCACATTAAGTCCATATGACTTGCATGGTATGACAAGACTTGGCAAAAGCCCCTGGAATGACATTCGAGGGTAGTAGCTAACTGCTACTGTCTGTTGCAAGAAGCGTGCGTAGGCTTGAGACCAACGCGCATCACTTCGAACAAACGCGCTGCGGTTGCTTATACTAGACTTCGCTGAGCTTAGAATAAATTGTGAGCCGGTTAAGGCCTCTAGCATTTCGTTCTGTTTTTTATGCTTCAAATATTTTAAGACTTATGCTCAGCCTGTAAATTGAAGAAGTAGTTTGTAATAAAATTGAAAGACAAAAGGTTTTTCCCCTTTCAGATGCCTCCCATGCAGCTTGATCTTCGATCCTCTTCGACCTTTGATGTGTACCAAACGTCAACCATGGATCCAATTGATAGATTGTGACCGAGTCTCAAAGAGAGACTGCCTACGTATCCCAAGCTAGGGAATCAGGTCAGAATGTAGTTCAGGCTAAGGTTCACTCGAGTATTTACCTCACCCTTTTACGCTTTAACTTTTGCCTAGAACCGCCCATTCGGGTTTTCGGTCTAGCGAGCTTTCAAATGTTGCCTCTACTTTTGCCTAGACCTCCTTCATAGGTTCTTGGTCTAGCAGGCTGCTCTAACTTTTGCTTGGAACTGCCCACCCTTGGGGTTTTCAGCCCAACGAGCTTCTCTCAGGGAAAAGACTTTTGAATTGATCCATGTTGACCAAGGTATTTGAAATTGATTGCCATCGAGGTCGTCGAGATCGATGATCTCTGGCCACAGCCTCAGATAAAACGGCTTTGATAGCACAGAGTCCAGTGTGCTTCGGTTGACATGTCTCGTTCCAGGCCAATTTTGAACTTGCTAACTTGTACTTGGTGGAACGCTGTTCCTACAAACTTGAACATGTATGAGGCGCTGGACCTTTTGAGCTTCTGCTTTTTGGCTTGGCATCCGGTAGCAAAGGGATTCGATGTTTCTTTATCTCAAGATCAATACCAGGCGTGGCTTTGTGAGACCATGCCAAGACATCGATGCTTGTTTGACCGGGCGCAATGCTCCTTTGAGGATAGTGTTGAACCAGTTTGAACCATTTGGAGGTCTACTTAATCTTTCAAGTTTATTTGAAACTACTTCACCTTTTAATAGGCTGAGCATGCCTTTTGTCTTCCCTTTCGGCGAGGGAACACATTTCCTTGGGGATGATCCCATCGAAATCTATCCCTTCGTCGTCAAAGTCGACACAGTTTATATAAAAGCCAGCGAAGTACTTAGAAGCAAGATAAAGCATATCATAAAAACCCCCGAGGTTTGCCAAGTACAGCAGACTCGAAACCTGAAACAAAAGCTACAACGTGGAGGGCCAAGAGGCACAACCTCCGACTCAGAGCTAGACTAGACAATTGCAAAAGACTCCGTGTCAGACTCAGACAAAACGCCAATGCAAACTAGACGTGGTTTGAAAATGCAATATTAAAAAAGCTACCCATAGCTTCCACAAAAAGAGGTAGGATCCAGCGGGTGTCAGGCCCAAGCAACAGCACTTCGGCTTCCTTAACTTCTTTGACCAAACCTACTTGGTGCTCCCATGAACAATGGACCTCAGCCCGTCAGTCTGCTCCTTCATAAGTTCCTCATTACTGTCAATCCAGGTGTCGGCAGTGAAGACTTCAATTGCCCAACCTACAGCCATCATGTTAATCTCCGGTTCGAACGGGATGGATATGATTGGTTTGGGTTGGCTTTCTGGGACGATATAGTGGCTAGGGTTGAATATGGTGGAGCTAGGGTTGATTTGAGTGGAGGTGATAGATATTTGACCAACCAGAGGGTCAGAGTTGTGTTGAGGCAAGGAGTTGGAAATGACGTTGGGCTTTGGTGGAACTTGAACCGTGCCGTTGTCGATGAGATCTTGAATCTCATGTCGAAGACGATAGCATGCGTCAGTGGGATGGCCAGGCATTTGGTGAAAGGCACAGAAGAAGTGAGGTTTGTAACCAGAAGGTAGAACTTTTGGCGGGGAAGTTGGGGTCAAGGGTTTGAGATGCCCAGACTTGACGAGTTTTTCCATCACTACGGACAGAGATGCCTCGAAGACAGAGAAATTCCGAGGCTGGGTTCGGGCTCGGTAGCTTTGGGCATTTTGAACCTGGTTGACATCGACAGCGCGATTGGAGTCGAAAGCCGGAGCATCGCTCCCACTTGTAGCAGTATTAGAGTAGTTGTCGTTACCGAACAACGTGCTACTATTTTCAGAGTACGGCCACGGCTTAGCTTTCTGTGAGGAGGACTCTCCCCTAGACAGAATTCCACTCTGCAGTGCATCCTCAATGGCCAAACCAGACTCAAAGAAAGTCTCAAAGTTTGCAGATGCTTGAACCAACACGAGGTGCTTGGCATAGTCAGGCTGGAGATTGCGAGAGATGATGCGAAGTTGATCCCTCTCGCTCGGGCGATCAGTCATTAGTGCAGCCTTGGCTCTCCACCTCTTAACAAAATCTGCAAAGGACTCATTTGCTTCCATTTTGGTGGACTCCAACTCACGAGTAGTCATCTTGAGCTGTGAGTTGTAATTGTACTGCGAGACAAAGGCAGCCCCTATGTTTTCCCAAGTTCTTCTTTTGGAGATGTCAAGCGACAGAAACCAATGGAAGGCAGGCCCAGAGAGAGTCTGTGGGAAAAGCTGAGACATGGCCTCACTTTCCACACCCAACAGCTTCATGGCAGCATGGTAGCCAAAGAGATGAGTCTTGGGATCACCGCTCCCATCGAACTTAACCAAGTCAGGCATCTTGAATTTTTTAGGAAGCCTAGCATTAGGGTACAGGCAGAGACGATCCAGGTCAATTCCTCCTGCGCTGATCTTCTCAGATTTTGAAATAGCTTCTTCCAACTTAGCCATCTTGGCCATAAGAGCAGCTATGTTAGGGTCTTGAACAGGCCTAACAACAGCGGGATTTGGAGCAAGCACACGAGCCTCTTTAGAAGTGGGCTGAACGATAAGCCGGCCTTCACGGTTTGGATCCTCAACAAAGACGGGTTCGGCATGAACATCCTCATCGTCCTCGCCTTCCTCTTCAGCCACTGGTGGAAGACGAGTGTTGATAAGGTCATTTAGGCGAGTGATGTTAGCATCTGTCTGAGTAGCCCTCTGTTGCATAGCAGTGATACTGTTCTGGAGGTTCATGAGCATGGTTTCCAGAGTGAGCGGTTGATCTGTCATCGCAGGTTTTTCAATAGAGCTTGATGAAGAAGCTGAAGATGGGGAAGCCGGCAGCGTGGCTTTTTGCAAAATCGATGGCGAACCCGACTGTAGGGCGGCCAACAGTGATCCTGGAAAAGCCTCCGTTGTGACTGATTGGGAATCTAGCCTAACAAGTCTTTGAATCGGATTCTGAAGACGTTCCCAAGTAGGTTTGGCTCTTCCTTTCGGTACTCTCTTGTTCGGTGCAATGGTTCCAAACTAGACAGCGAAGTAATTGAAAGCTCAGTGGTGTTCCTTCAGCAAAATGCAATGTACACGTCATTGTCGGTGTCAACCCTAGACTCTAGAACTAGAGACAAGTCTGTCTCATGATGTTCGGACGCTGCCAGAATCCTCGGAATTCTTTTTGAGGGTGTATCCTTTGAATAGATCAAACTGATCCTAAGAGATGTCAAAACAGACTAAGTCTTCGACTAGTCCCATTTGAAGATTCGACTTTGAATTAGAAACAACTCGATATTGACGGCGTGACACCTTAACCGGGGTGGCGTGAGCAACGCTGTGCTTTAGCCGGGGTGGTTGTAAGTGATAAGGCACTTGTAACCTGAATGATATCAATGTCACGACATCAATACTTTGTGGTTCCTTATTGTCGGTCGAATCCTTAATCGGGCATGAGCCAAGGACTTAATAAGGTTTGATTTCTCAAAGTCTCGCTGATCTAAGGACTTTGAAAAAAAATTAACAACATGCACCATCGAGATGCACGACTCTTCATCGGGTCTAGCAGCGTCCTAATAAGCATAAGACAGATTCGAAAGAGAGAGACAACCTAGAAGCCGCCCTAAACATGCTCCTACGCAAAACAGAATGTATGTATGTACAGTTCCAGAGACGAGTTTGCCTCACGAGTTTCAGACGTTGCCGGAATCCTCAGAATTCTTTTCGGCGATGTGTCCTTGAGTAGATCGACAGATCCTAAAAGAAGTCAAAATAGACTAAATCTTTGGCTAGTCCCATTTAAAGGTTCAACTTTGAATTTGAAACAACTCGGTAGTGATGACATGGCACCTTAACCTTGAACACGGCGGTGTATAGTGACTTCGCACTTCAACCTGGGTGGCGTCAGTGACATGGCATCACTACTTTTGTTGTTCCATATTTTCGGTTGAATCCTCAATCGGGCATGAGCCAAGGATGTAGTAAATTTTGATTTCTCAAAGTCTCATTGAACTAAGGACTTTGCGATTGATAACAAACATTCGACAGAATGATCGACTCCTCATCGGGTCCAACAACGTCTTAGACAGCGCATGACAAACTTGAAAGACAAGACAACCTTAAGCATGCTCCTATGCAAAATAGTGTATGTACAGTACATGCGATAGGGAAAGCAGTAACACGTAGACAGTATATGGGGGTTAGATGCAAGTAATCTTAACCTGTAGGTACCTGTCCTAGTTTGGAGAGTTCTAATGCTTTGTATATGCAAAGGCTGGTTTTGGCTTGTAACGGGTTCCTCGGACTAGAGCCAAGATATACCTCCCGTTGCCCGCGTAATCGCAGAGCAACAGTCAAATGGTAGAATGACTCATCATCGTCGAAGGTTGTTGGTTATTCGGGGTCCCTGAGCTCCGGTAAACCGTGCCGGATTGCCAAAACGATCCAACGAGGCTTATCCCACATCGATGCAAATGAGAATGCTAAAAGGTTTGATTATTGAAACAGAATTGCAAATTCGCAAATGCCTTTTCAAATTTGGCTCACTTTATTTAATCAATGCTTAGAAGAAACCGTACAAGAGAACAATCGGAAAAGCCCCAGATGGGATTGGCCGGACACGCGGTCCCGTTAAATCACCATTCCAACCTTCGGCAGCGCGAAGCTCACCGTTTTGAAAAACTTTTGTGGGACTGTTCTCAAGTGTATTAAAATCTAAGCATAGACCAATATTGGTTCGATGAGGATCCCCAGCAGAGTCACCACTGTGGGCAGCGTGCCCTTCGGAATTTCTGGATTCCGAGACGCGAGGGGCCCGGGTCGAGGGAGCGCGAGCGGGGAAGCAAGCGCTCGCGAAAGTACAGAGTCGCCACTCGGGTTTGAAGGTCCGACACCCAAGGAACCGTATTTCGAAGCACTTGCCGCGCTGATTGATTTGAAAAAGTTAAGGAACCAGTCCGTCATAACCATATCTGGGTTCGGGAGCCAGGTTACGAGAGGGGAAGGGTTTTATGGCACCCCTCTCGCCCAATCCGGAGATCGGTCTCTACTTAGGCATTTGCGAAAATGTTTGTTTGCGATTCTGTTTGATTAATCAATTTTTAGCCAATTAGGGCGGGGGAACAGTTAATCGGGGATTTAAAACTGTAACATGTTTGCAAGATGTGAATGATAGCATGGATGAGCAGTTAGTATAGGATGAGAACAGACTGCTGTGGGAGTTTAAACAAACTGGGAGGCCCCGGTTTTGGAGTAACGTGCGTAGGAAGAAACCAGCATGCACTGAACGAGTCACTGCATGCTGTTTGCTCATGCGCGCACAACTCTAAGACACGCGCGCGCCGGTGAGCTTAAACCCACAGCTCTTATTCTCAAACCATCTGGGCTCTGGAAGGACCAGTGCACACCCAGGACAAACCACGCAGTTCATATAACAGCATAATATACAGTTTAAAGGCTGTAAAGCCTTACAAATTAATAAAACACCCCATAAACAGTGGGGACAAAATAATGACCTAAAACTAAGCTACCCGTGCAAGGCCACTCACTGGTCAGAGGCATACTAGCGCACGACGGAGCCAGTCTAGCGTGCGAGGATTCGCCTTGGCGCACTGTCGCGCGATGGATCCAGTCTGGCGCGCGATGGTGCGCCCTGGCGCACTGTCGCGCGATGGAGCCAGTCTGGCGCGCGATGGTGCGCCCTGGCGCGGACCAGTATTTGGTTTACACATTTCTGGGTTCTGGGACAGGTCCAGAATGATCCCAGGGGTACTCCAAAACAGAAGACATGCAAATTGAACTACGGCTAGCAATTTCTAACAAAGGAAAGCAATAAATTGGTTTTTAACATGCTTAACAGTGATCTATATACAAAATAAAGCATAAAACAGTAGGACACCAATCCCCACGTGGTCCATCGCGTACAGCACCGGAGTGTCGCGCGAGAGAGTGGGACCATCGCGCGCTGGTTCCTACCATGACGGTTTTTGAAACCTTGCCAGCTTTAGGACCAGAACTGGTATTGATTACCAGCCTTGGCCCTGCCAGCCCCCCTCAGGGATCAGAACAGAAAACAGAACAAAGGTAAGCTATACCTTCGGTTTTGAGTTTGAAAGGTGTTTGAACTTTGATGTTTGAAGGCTTGATTGAGGAGTTTGAGTGGTAGAAGCAAAGAACAAGCTTTGTTCTTGGATGGTTGAAGTGTGAAAATGGAGGGTTGTGAGTTTGGAAGAAAAGCACTAGAGCTTGTGCTTAGCCTTTTCAATTTTTGGAACCCAAGGTGTATGGATCTTCTAGCCCTTCATATATCAATTTTTTTTGAACCTTTTTAATGGAAGAAGAATGGGGGTATTTATAGGGATGGATGGTGATAAATCTGGTTGGTGTAATGAGAGTAGCTCAACCAGTCCACGAGGCTGGTTGAGGTTTGCTTGGTGGCTAAGCATCCCAGCTGATAAAGGTGATGGGGACAGCTTTGACCATCGCGCGACATAGTGAGTCTGTCGCGCGATGGTGCGCCCTGGAGCACTGTCGCGCGATGGAGTGAGTCGGGCGCACGATGGTGCGCCCTGGCGCGGGATGGTTGCGCCCTGGCGCGCATCAGTAGGGTTTTTGGTTTTTTGAAGTGGCTTAGGCTAGGTTAGGTTCAAGGGTTTTGCAAACACTTAAAGCTCAAACACTCGACATTCCCAGGGTGTTCTTGATCTGTTTCATCATCGGGGAATCAAAAACCGTAAGTAAACTAATCTGGAAGCCCAGATTGGGGTGTCTACAGGTTGTGAGGGGTACATTTCTCTTGTTTAACTCTTTTGCTAGAGTATTATTTGATTCTGGAGCATCGCATTCATTCATTGCTTCATCTTTTGCTTGTGCTTTGGAATTGAAAATCAAATAATACTATAGATTGTGAGCTTATTATTCGAGATTGTCGTTTTACTTTTGACTTTATTGTGTTGAATATGTCGGGGTTCGACCTTATTTTGGGAATGGATTGGCTGTCGACGTTCCATGTTACTATAGATTGCTTCAAGCGTCGGGTCCGTATTTGTCCGCCTGGGGGCGCTTGTTTTGAATTCTTCGGGGAGTGTCGGGAACCAATAGAACCATATCTGTGTGAGTCTCGGGAGCATGAATCAATGTATGCCTTATTAGGGAGTTTGGCGTTAGATGAGGATGTGTCCGCGCGTGGGAAGCTATTTTTTGTTGTTTGTGATTTTCCGGACGTGTTTCCAAAGGAGTTACCCGGTTTACCACCCGAGAGAGAAATTGAATTCACTATCGACTTACTTCCTGGTACCGCTCCTATCTCCATACCTCCTTATCACTTCACACCCGCTGAATTGAGGGAATTGAAGGTTCAGTTGAAAGAATTGGAGGATTTGGGGTCTATTCGTCCGAGTACGTCACCATGGGGAGCACCGGCCTTGTTCGCCCAAAAGAAAGATTAGTCGCTTCGTCTATGTATTGATTATCGTAAGTTAAACCGCGTCACCATTAAGGACAAATATCCTATGCCTAGAATCGATGACTTGTTTGATGATCTTCGAGGCGCAACTTGTTTCTCTAAGATTGACTTGAGGTTTGGTTATCACCAGTTGAGGGTTCGGAGGGAAGACATTTCAAAGACCGCTTTTTGTACCTAATATGGCCATTATGAATTTGTTGTTATGCCATTTGGATTGACGAATGCACCGGCGACCTTCATGGATCTGATGAATCGTATCTTTCGTGCTTATGTTGACCGTTTTGTTGTTGTTTTCGTGGACGATATCCTTATTTATTCATCTTCGGAGGAGGAACACCAATTAATGGTTTTTGTTTTCTTTCTTAAAACACAGTTTCTATTAGTCAGGAGATGAAGAAGGAAAATTACAGTTCGCTGTAATAAGATATCTAAAACCAAACAATACTATCAGTTATGTTAAGAGAGTATGAAACCTTAAACGCTAAACACAAAACTTTGTTTACAGGTAATTAATAAGGAATTTAACACTAAATGGAAAGTTGAAAAATCAGTTTTCTTCAACACAGTTCAAGGAATAAATTAAGCTGGGCTAAACACCAAATTAACTTCTACGTTGCAGTAGGCCCATACCTAAGTCCTTCCTTTAGATTTAGAAGCCCAAGCCTGGCCTGTTGTATGGTTAGCCCTTTGTTATCGGATAGATAAGAAGCGTATTAACAAAAGACCACTAAGAGGCCGGCCGGAAAATAGAAAAAGAAAAACCAAGAACACCAGACATGCAGACCAAAAGAAAAAATAAAACGCAAGACGGACGATTTGAAATTATTCTGACCTAATTCTAGTTTATATGATCAATCACATTAGGCCACCCACTATAGTAAGAATAACTAGCCATAAAAACGTCCTCAAACAATAACTTGACTCAAGTCTTTCTTCTGAAATAGGAAGAGAGACGGATGGAAGACATGGTAATTCTAAAAAAATAGGAATACGGACTCGTCGGGTGAAAAAGCATTTAGCACTAGAAGTCCTAGAGAGGGGTGAACATGCATTACTAGCAATTGAAATTCTTTTGATTCTAATTTTATCCTTCTCAATCGTTTTCCATGGCAATTCGATCTAAATGGCGTTATCGAGTATACTTTTAGTATGATTGATCAGAACTGTTAGGATATCAAGTCCTACGATATTCAGCATTGTCACCAAAATTAAAGATCATGATATCGACAACTATATAATAGAAAGACATTTAACGTGTCTGGATGCATTATAGTCTTATAATGCACCACACAAGCCCCCACCTAAGGCATATTTTTTCCGATCGAAACTGTCCATCTTTTACATAATATGGATTATATTATACATACCAAGAATGGAGTTGATCGCTTATCGTTAGACATTTAATCAGAAAAAATATCCTTTAATTATTAAATTCGGTGCCGAGGAAGGGGCTTTCTAAACCCGATCGAGCCAAATATTTACCTAGATGATTTAATCAACAAACATAACCAGATCAACGGTCTTTATTGTCATTGTTGTGTCGCGGTCGCAATGTGATTGTACATTCAACTACGTACAACAGAGGACTTGGTTTCATATCGAGTATACTTTGAGAATTGTCGATCAGAATCGTTAAGATATCAAGTCCTACGATATTCAACATTGTCACCAAAATCAAAGATCATCGAATATCGACGACTACCTAATTGAAAGACATTTAATGTGTTCGGATGTATTAAAGTCTAATAATGCAACACCCAAGCCCTACCTTAGGCCTTTTTTTGATCGGAACCATCAATTTTTTTACATAATATGGATTGGATAATTCGTACCAAGAATAAAATTGACCACTTATTGTTTGACACTTAATTGGACAGAATATCATTTTATTATTGAATTTCCGCACCGATGAAGGGCCTTTCTAAACCCGATCGAGCTCAAAATTTATGTGGATGATTTAATCAACAAACATAACAAAATCAACGGTCTTGATTATCATTATTGTGTCGCAGTCACGTGGTTACCGTACATTCAACAAAAGCAGATGACTTGATTTCATATCAAGTATATTAAATGTACAAATTCTAAAAGTCTTTATCGAGTATATTTTAAAAATTACAGTAAGGATATAAAGTGTTATGATATTCAGCATTGTCACCAAAATCAGAGATCATTAGATATTGACAAGTACGTAGTCGAAAGTCATTTAGTGGGTCCAAATGCATTGAAGTCTAATAACGTCACGTTGATCAAATTAGACTAAAAAATTGATCATATCGAATAGTCGAAATTTATTGCTTACCTAAATTAGTTTCATTGCTTTATCACATTCATCAAACAGTTGCAATTTGATCATTTAACCATCTTAATAAATCAAATGGTCTTTATCGTTGGCTCATTATTGTGGAAACCGGATAACGTAAACATAGTGACTATAATTATTATTATATAATAATGGCATTGTTTCGTGAAAAATATTTGTAACGATCCTGATTTTTGGTAAATAAAAAATTTGTTAAATATTTAAATTTTATTTCAATTACTTGGAATTTGCTTTTAAAATTTCTTTTAATTTCTAATAATCTGTCATAATTAGATTTGAGACTTATAAAATTATATCTTTTCGCACCGGACAATCTAGTCATTTTATAAAGACAAGTATACTTAAAGAAGCACTTGTATATTTTCCTAGTGAGTAAAATAAAATCTTAAAGTTATGTTTCTTGACTAGAAATTCTACTTGGCAAGTAGAATTAGCTTCCAACTGATTAGTTAGGGAAACCTAACTACCATTTCACCTAGTTACATTCTCCTAATCCTAGATGAACATTTTTAATCATCTTTGAGCCTTGTGAACCCTCCAAACCCTAACTGAACCGCTAGACTATAGGAAGTAATCATGATGCTTCTAAAAGTGGTATACTTAGGCTTGCCATGCATGCAAACCTAAGGATTATAGCCCTAAGTCTAATTACCCTCCAAAGTTACTTTCCTAGATATTTCTCTAGGTATATATATACATAAATACATTATAGCCTATTATAAGCATGCCTAAATACTTTCTAGGAAAGGTCTTACCCATTGGACAATAAATTATACTTGAAAGCCTACCTTTAATCATTACCCTTTCCTCCTAGGCCTAATAGGACTACTTAGTACTTAAGTATACTTATATATATATATATATATATAGAGAGAGAGAGAGAGAGAGAGAGTCTGTTTCCAGTGAGGGATCCCGCACGGGCTTACCGTGCGGAACTCCCTTTTCTCGACCGAATGGCGACGATCTGAGCCGCTCAAAGTGATCAGAATGTGATTTTAAGGGTACACGCGAGAAATCAGCAAAAAAAATGATCGGAAAGGGCTTGATCCGAACAGTTTTTTACTGAACTGTTCAATAAAAAACTGTTCGGATCAAGCCCTTCCCGATCAATTTTTTTGCTGATTTCTCGTGGGTACCCTTAAAATCACGTTCTGAACACTGAGCGGCTCGGATCGTCGTCATTCGATTGGGAAAGGGGAGTCCCGCACGGTAAGCCCATGCGGGATCCCTCATTGGAAATATATATATATATATATATATATATATATATATATATATATATATATATATATATATATATATATATATATATATATAAATCGGGGCGGTTTCGGGGACTCTTAGAAAAACCTCTAAAAAACCCTCCAAATCTTAATCGCATAGTTCCCGATCAAACTTTGATGATCTGAGCCGCTCAATGTGTTTAGAACGTGATTTTAAGGGTGCCCGCGAGAATTGGCAAAAAAAAAAAACGGGAAATGGCTTGATTTGAGCAGATTTTTATTGAACCGTTTAAGCCATTACTGGCTCTGATACCAAATATTCTTGTTTCATTTGAGAAGGTCTGGCTTTAGTGCAAGTATTTATTATTCTAACATGAAGATGCCTTTCAAATAAAACCAAAAATTTAAATGAAAGAAACCATTTTAGGTAGTGGGACGTCACCCAAGTCGTGTTCGGATTTGTCCGGCCATGAGGACCCGAGAAGGGTAATTTGGCCTTGCTCCGGTAAATCGTTGACAGACGTGCTATCTAGAATGTTGTCTTCCATTTTTTTTAAAAAAAGGCAAATTTATGGAAAGAATAATATATATGAGCACTAACACAATTCACAATGAGAAGAATATTTAGATCTGATAATGATCGAATAAAAAATTCAGAATTAATTGAATATGCCGATGTGCAAGAACAATTGAACCACTGGACAATTCCTCCAGTACGCCCTTCTAATATTTATGGGTATGGTTTGTTTGAATTCAAAAGTAGCATGGCAATAAAAACCATGGAAAGAACCGAGAGCCTAGAGCTCCAGGATAAGATAATAAATCTTATGGATCGTAGTGATCTTGTTGCACATATGCACATATATAAATATGTTCATATTGGTTTAGTACAAATTGCATTAAAACCATTAACTTTACTTGGTATGGATACATGTCTTCAAGTAACACTTAAAGATGGCAGGTGTAATAATTGGAGAGCCTCAATCATGGGGGCTGTTGAGACCAGTTTATGTCATGGTCCTGTATATTTTAATGCTTATCCAAATTTGACTCTATCTCTTACTGATAGAAATTTGAGTGAAGTTTTGAATTGTAGGATCCAAACTAGAGGCTATGATTTTTTGCCTGGATCTGAAGTAATAGCTGTTGTTTATAGAGTTTGTTATAAAGTTTTGAATACTGTTAATCCTAGGGTTCGTCAATTGAGACCTTTGGATCAAACTGTTTTGGTTGAAACAAATATGTTGACCTCCAATATTGCGACCAATAGGTTGATTAACTGGGAAGAAATTACTTTCCCAGAAAATTGGGTGATTAATAATGCTGTTCCACCTAGACCCATCGTTAATCAAATTGAACAAATAGTTCAAGACAGTGATGGCACTGTATCTTTGAATTTCAGGAATTCCCAACCTGACAGACTTTTAAGGAGTTGAAGTTCTAGTTTTTCTGCGACTAGAGAACCATATAGGGTTAGTATTCCTACCACTAGCAGACACTCTGTTTCAGAAATCCCCGAATCACAACATCCTGTTGAAGATATTAATTTGGCAGGAATTAGAATATCTCAAAATCAAATTCCTTATGGAGTTTATAATAATCCAGTAGAATCGCATACTGCTAGTGAAATGAATTTTACAATTAATAATGATATTAGATCCTCAAATCAGGAAGGAAATCAATAAAGAATTTCAACAGCTTAAATATAAAGAATTTAGGGAATGGTATTTCTCTAAGTATAGCAAAGACCAGTTACAAAAATTCAAAGAAGAATTTTATGATAACATAAGCTATACAAAAATTATTATTCCCTTTATCCACTGGTTTTATGGAAAATATTTTACAGAATTAGATAGACAAATTAATGTCATCCAAGACTACAAAAGGAATTGGAGATCAATGACAGGAATTCCGATCTCCTCTATACATCCTCCAACTATTCCTTTATCAGTCGAAGGAAGTTCAGATTCTGAACCTTCTTTAGAAACTATAGCGTTTGTGAAACCTGAAAACACCGATGTTAATGGTAGGATTCACAAACAGAATAATTATACCAACCTAATTCTTAATACTATTGGTGACCAATTAGTTCGAATTGAGGAGCAGGTTAGCCATATTGATGGTCAAGTTATGGAACTTAGACCCAAGATTAAGGAGAAAGATGAAGTTCCACCTTCTAATATTAGACCACCCGTGTCTATAACTGGATTCAATTTAAAGAATCCAAGTGAAACTATAGACTTAGTTAAAGAGTTGCAGAAACGACTCCAAGGTCTTTCTTTAAATACCATATCTGAGGATATGGATCCTGAGGAATTAGGCGATCAAGAGATTCTTGATTTAGAATTTTTTTTTACCCAGTCACAGCCTGATGCTGTTAATAAAATACAATACCCTACTAAGTTTCCTTATTCAGAAGCTGATAGGTATTACTATCCGAGACCAACTCCCCAAGATATGCTTTATGAGGAATCTGGTTTCCAGAAACAAATGTCTTATAGTGGCAGAACCATCTATGAATGGAACATAGATGGTATGACTGAATATCAGATTTTTGCAATTGTACATCAAATGTTGATGTATAGCACTATTTGTGTTAATAATGACAATGATGATCAAAAGGTGGCTGGCTGGATAACAGTTGGTTTTACTGGAATGATTAAAGGTTGGTGGGATAATGTCTTAACAGCAAACCAACGATCAGAAATTTTAAATGCTGTAAAAATTAAGGAAAATGGTGAACAAGTACAGGATGCAGTTTATACCCTTGTTCAATCCATAATTTTACACTTTGTTGGCCACTGGGACAACCAACGCGAAAGAAGTAGAGAATTACTTCAAAACCTAAAATGTCCAACGTTAACTCATTTTCGTTGGTATAAGGATGTGTTCCTTGCAAAGGTAATGCAAAGAACCGATGCTAATAGTGAGCATTGGAAATCCAAGTTTGTTGATGGTCTACCTTATTTCTTTGCAGAGAAAATAAGGAAGAAGATGAGAGATCAAAATAATGGTTTAACCATCAATTATGATAATTATACTTATGGGCAAATAATTGCCATTATAATCCAAGAAGGATTAACTTTGTGTAATGATATTAAATTACACAACCAACTAAAGAAACAAAACTTGACTGGTAAACAAGAGGTAGGTCAATTTTGTGATCAATTTGGGTATGACATGACTCAATACCCAAAACCGACTAAAAATAAAAAGAAAAGTACTAATAAAACTACTAAACAATATTCTAAAAGAAAAACCCATAAGAGTAAGAAGACTTCTGAGCAATCTGGCTCTAAGAAGTCTACATCAGACAATAACAAAAAGGGTAGATCCCAAAAGAAAACCACAGCAAAATGTTTTAAATGTGGTAAAATAGGACACTATGCTAACAAGTGCAAAACCAAGAAGAAGCTTAATGAGCTTCAGATTGATGAAGGGTTAAAACAACAACTCTTTAAGTTATTGTTAAATTCTAGTGATTCTGAGTCACAGGATGACTCAGAAGGTCAGATAAATGAAGTATCTGATCAGGACCAGGGGGAAGACACTTCTTCTATTTCTGAAGAAGAGGGTTCTAATAATTGTAGATGTAATAGTATTGAATGTTCAACCTCTGATAATTATTGGAAGGCTATTGTTGAAATGAATGGCCTTAGTATCAATGTTCTCACTGATAAGCAACAAGGCTTATTGGATATTATTGATCAAATTGATGATCCACAGTTAAAGATAAAGATCATTGAGACTTGTATCTCTTCTAATATTGAAGAAGAAAGAGAACAACCTCTTATGCCCAATAAGACTTATAGTCTTAAAAATGTTCTAGATAGGATAGAACAGATTGATAAAACAAACCAGTTACAATTCCTGATCTTCAGGGCGAAATAAATATTTTGAAAACAGAAATAAAACTGTTAAAATCTTTTCAAACCAAGGTCACTCAAGAGCTTTGTGATATTAGCAAAAAATTGATTCCTTTAGATAAAGGAGATAAGAGTCAAACTGATGACTCTACTTATCTCCATAATATTAATAATATGGTTTACCAAAAATGGCATGTTAGGATAAACCTTGTAATTCATAAGGAATACACTATTAATAATATTATTGCTCTTGTTGATAGTGGTGCTGACATGAATTGTATCCAAGAGGGTATTGTTCCAACTCAATATTTTGAGAAAACATCTCAAAGCCTCACTAATGCAAGTGGGTCTAAAATGATTATCAAATATAAACTTAATAATGTTTACATTTGTAATAAAGGCATATGTCTGGAAACATCGTTTCTTTGTATAAGGAATCTCCAACAGGAGTTAATTTTGGGAACTCCTTTCTTGACAATGCTTATGCCGATGCAAACCAATACTACTGGTATTACTGCACACATTGATGAGCATGAAATCTTCTTTGAATTTGTTTCTCCTCCTGTATATAGGGAGATTAATGATATTATGATTAAAATTTCTAATAAGGATAAACAAATAAATTTTCTTCAAAAAGAAATAAAACTAATGGGGATTGAAGAAACTTTACGAAAACCCGTTTTGAAAGAGAAAATTTCTCAAATAGAAAAAGATTTTCAAAAGGAAATATATAGTGATATCCCTAATGCTTTTTGGGATAGGAAAAAATACATTGTTTCGCTTCCTTATGAGAAAGGTTTTGATGAAAGAAAAATTCCTACTAAAGCCAGACCTTCTCAAATGAAACAAGAATATTTGGTAATGTGCCAAAATGAAATTGCCAATCTTTTGAAAAAAACAATTAATCAGAAAGAGCTATTCTCCTTGGAGTTGTACAGCTTTTTATGTTAATAAAAATGCTGAAAAGGAGAGAGGTGTTCCTAGATTAGTTATCAATTATAAACCCCTCAATGAGGTTCTAATGTGGATAAGATATCCCATTCCCGATAAAAAAGATTCTATTTAAATTTTCAATAAAAATGGTCTATTTAATGTTTCCGAAAATCGGGACGTTACAATGTTAGTTTAAGATTTTTTTGGCTACTTTTTGACATATGAGAATTATACATAATAGTGTATTTATATCAACTTTGACTATATTTAAAAGATATGAAAATAAATATCAATAAACTACAACAATAAAAAATAGAAAGTATTCATTTATTTTTATAATTTTAAATTTAATTGTTTAGAAAGTAAAAAAAATTCTAAAAACCCCCACCCAAATTTATGTTGGACTGCATGTGAAAGCCCGTTAAAGAGAGAAGAGAGAGAAACTCAATATGAGAGTGAGGAAAGATCGGTTATACAAGTAGCTTTTTCTTTGATTAAAAAATTGAATAGTTAAGATCATTAGATTATCTCAAATTCAAAGAAATATAAATAGGGTGCGTATGGTACACACATATTGTTGGTAATTCAATTAATTTGTGGAACTAAAATGGTTCCCTTATAATTCTCGTACTCTTTGTGAGAATCGACATGGGGGAAAAGTTTATGACTCGGATTCCTTTCGACTAAGCATTTATTATGTCTGGCCTAAGTGTTTAATTGCTTTATATTAGTATATGGTTTTTATTTTTATTTTTATGCCCTGCTTTAAGTTCTAATGTCTCATGATTCGAAGGAAGCCTACTCCAAAAGCCTAATCCAAAAGCTAGCTTGACTAGAATTAGTATTTTATATAGAGAATAAATTCTTTACACCGTCAGTGTAAACATTTGTTTCCTCCAAATCAATTACATTATGCCAAGTCGCTATGTTTTATTAATTGGGACCACTGTTTTAACACGTGTCGCGATGTAATTGATTTGGAGGAAATAAATGTTTACACTGGCGGTGTAAAGAATTCATTCTCTTTTATATATATATATATATATATATATATATATATATATATATATATATATATATATATATACTAGTGGATATCCGTGCCTGAAGGCATGACGCAACGCATTCTAAACACAGTCTAAATGAAGTATCGAATCCTACTTTTATAATATTTTGTTTTTGGATACAGTTGTTGTTTTTTAACTCCATTTCACATGTGGTCAATTCTGTGTGTGTTTATCCCACCTCATGTGAGAGGATGTTACCAATAACTGTTGACTGTAAATTTTTCCCTCCTTCCAACAAAATCTACTTACAAAATTCCAAATTCATAGAATATTGTAACACAACATATTTATTGAACCGGTGTAATTCCAAGAGTTCCATCCGGACTTCGAGTTGGTGCTGTGTAGTGAGGTGCATAGCACCGTGCTGCGCGCCTCTGAGCCGTCGGATCGTGCATCTGACGGCTCAGATCTCATCTTGGCAATCAACGATAGAGAGCCGTTCAATGCCAAGATGAGATCCGAGCTGTCCGATGCACGATCCGACGGCTTGAAGGTGCTGCGCACACCACTGCACAACACCATCCCCAATTCCGTTCCATCCAGGCATAGCAAAATAAGAATTTTAGCAAAACGGAGCCTAACATAAGAGTTTCCCTAAGCTAACATAAACCAAAAATTGTCGTTTATCATAAGAGTTTTTTTAAGCTAACATAACCAATAATTCTCACGCTTTTGACTGTAACCTTCCCAAACAAATAATTGAGGTGAAGAACCTATATTTTACCACGCTTAATAATCGATTTATTAAACCAATCAGAAGACTAAAACTTTTTCGTTAGGTATCCAATAACTAAAGTGTAATTAGTGTTTGTATTAGCATTAAATAAACAGCATTAACAGAAGGAAAAAAAATCCCAAAGCTGGTTGGTTGCATTAGCACGATAGGTGCAACATAGGCAACATAATTTTTCCGCCGGCTGGAAAACTTTAACAAATCCCCAATTTTGGAAACCCTAGTCTAGTGCGAAATTGACGATGGGCTTCAACAAATCCCCAATTTCGAAAAACCGAGTCCAGTGCAAAATTGAGGATCGGAGAGAGAGAACCAAATGGATATCGTGGATATGAAGATGTGTACATAGATTGAGGCGATCGTAGCGAGTGTTTCTTTGTGCGCCGAGGGGAGAGAGAGAGAGAGAGAGAGAGAGAGAGAGAGAGAGAGAGAGAGAGAGAGGAAACACACATAGATAGGCGTGAGACTTGAAAACAGGTTGGAATCAATGATTCAATTCAACGGCTGTAACCTATTGAAAATGTGATCCGACGACTGTAGAGGTGCTCATGTATGTATGAAGAGGTTGGAATCAATGATTCAATCCAACGACTGTAACCTATTGAAAATGCGATCCGACGACTGTAGAAGTGCTTATGTATGTATGAGTAGACAAAAATCGCTATGTTTTAATATATATATATATCAGTCGGGTTCCGGTAAGGGATCCCGCATTTTTTTAAAATGCGGGACTCCCCTTCCCGATTGAATTTCGATGATCCGAGCCGCTCAAAGTGATCAGAACGTGATTTTAAGGGTCCCCGCGTGAAATCAGCAAAAAAAATGACCGGGAAGGGCTTCATCCGAGCAGTTTTCATTGAACGGTTCAAAAAAAACTGCTCGGATGAAGCCCTTCCCGGTCATTTTTTTTGCTGATTTCTCGCGGGGACCCTTAAAATCACGTTCTGCACACATTGAACGGTTCGGATTTTCAAAATTTGATCGGAAAATGAAAGTCCCTCATTTTTTTAAAATGAGGGATCCCTCACTTGATAATTTGTGTATATATATATATATATATATATATATATATATTAAATGCAGGGCGTCTCGGGCTAACTTACACGTATTTCAGATTAATTCCTACAGCCCTTTCCATATCTGTTTGACATGCTTACACTTGGGGGTGAGGTGACCCCAATAGTTATTGGCAAGAAGGATTGAACCTAAAATATTAGAATAGAGCAAACACTCAAGTTGTAGGCTAAAATCACTTGGCCAACTCCATAGGGATGCTAGAATTATCTTAACTGGACGCCCTTGCTTACCATATTCTTTCATTTCCATAGGAGAATGATCTGCCGATTTAACGACAAAACAAGATTCCCTTGCTTCTTTGGAGAATGCCACTTTAACACTTGATTAGCAAGAAAAGAAATTAGAAGCAAACGTTTAGAAGAATCATTGAGTGTGGGGAAGAGTGATTGTGGTATTGAGAGCAGCATTCCAGGTATCAATAGACCTCTTAACGAAATACAATCTACAGTAGTTTTGGTTGGCACAAGATTGGGGATAGAATTCAGTGAAAATCATGTCAAAGCTATGGCACAGCTGATTCAAAAAGAAAAGAAAATGATGACTTTTACCTTTTACTAAGAAACAATAGTTTCTCTGTTCTTGGTTCAAAATGAAGATTACCAATTATGTTTTACATGTTTGGTCAAGTCTGGAAATTAAAGAACCTGCTTAATTGGAAGCTAGTGATATTTGTGTTTTCTCTGTGTTAGGCTTGCTGTTTTTGGAGCTTCTGATGCTATGTCACTCACAATGGGATGATATTCAAAGATGATGAGGTAGTGATCAGGATGTCTCTAACTGGAATGGAAGGCTGGAATTAGATTGTGAAGGGAGGCTTTCCATACTTTCGATTGTGTTTTGGTTCTGATAGGTTTCGAGACTGCTATGGACCTATTGTACTGTGTTTTTGTTTTCTTCTCAACTTTGATCTTGTTGGAAGTTTTCCCCCTTTTTCCCCTTTCTCTTTCTCCCTCGATATACCTATTATCGAGTTTTTCTAATAATATTTTTGATGTTCAAAAAAAAAAAAAAAACTTGATTGTGACTAATCCCTCTCCCTAATTTATTTCCTCTTTTTTCCTCCCTTTAACAACTATTGCTAAATTATTCACATAGCAAACTTCCTACAAGACAACAATTAAACAAGAACAGACTATGAAAATTATCCAACCATTAGAAGTTTAGTTGGTTATCCATTGCCGTTGTATGACTTGCTCTGTAATAGGATTATCTGTAGATGCCGTATGGCAAATAATAATGAACTGGTTTGATTTTTTGATTGACAAAAAAAAAAAAAAAAACTTAAAAATGTCAAAACACATTGGGTAAAGAAAAAGGCGGGAATAGGGTGAGGGATTTGAGGGAAAATTGAGAGAGGGAGGAAAAATTGGAGAGAATTCAATGAACGTGGGTTGCTGAAAAAAAAAAAAAAAAAAACGTGGGTGGGTTTGGGGGTATAAGAGGTATTGATTTTTTTTTTTTTCCTTTTCCCCAAGTAATTAGATTAGCACGTAATTTCGGATTTTCAGGAGTAGGGGAGGTTTGAGATTTCTCCTCTATTTAGGAATCTGATTGCTCCTGGATTAAGAGATCAGTAATTCTATTCCTACTCCATCATTACCCAAACATGGGAATCTCAAGGTTAAAAAATCACATTTCCATTCCCCTTAAAGATGTCTGACATCCAAACACAGCCTAACATATTTAGATTTCTTTCCATTTTTTTTTTTTTTGCCACAACGATAACAGATAGTATTATAAAAACCAATAACAAACGTTAAGCGGAAGACCCGTCCCAACAAAGAGGATCGAGTAACCACAACAGCGGGGATGCAGTCCAAAGACAAGACCCCGAACCATTCACACCTTTTCCAGCCAACACATGAGCAACCTTGTTACTAACCCTACGTACAAAAGAGTAACTACAGCAGTGGAAATTTCTACTCAAAACCTGAATATCATGAATAATGACCTCCACCTCTTGACTGATAGCTACTTTGCCATGAAGCATATTCACCATCAACTGAGCATCACTTTCTATAAGTATTGACCCTAACCCAAGATGTGATCCCAACAAAATACCATGCCGAAATGCCAAAGCTTCTGCAACTAAAGAACTTGCGCACCATGGGAAAACCCCAATCGAGGCAGCAACAAACAAGCCTCTGGAATCCCGAATCACAATGCCATAACCCCCTTTCGACTGCCCTTTCTTCCATGACCCATCCACATTAATCTTGAACATCCCGTGTGGCGGCTTCCTCCATGAGTTAGAGCTTCCTTCCCCATTCAAAATCACAGCTGTAGTATCCATAGAATTTGCAGAAGAAAACTCATGAAAGTACTCAGCCGCCTTCTTGCAAACCAACCAAGGAAGAGAGAGCTTATGTTCAAAAAGAACCCCATTTCTACACTTCCAAATGTACCACATAAGCACTGCCGCCAATGACAGACACCATTCCTTATTTGCATGCCCCTGCCACCATAGATCCATAAAGAATTCCCCGAATTTGTCCCGAGGCTTTTTAGAGTAATAATCATAGTTTAATGCAATAGGTTACAACTTTCTGTTACTTTTACGAGTTTTACCTTTATCTTTTTTAAAGGCAGTTGATTTTGTTACTCATTTTTTTTGTTAACGTCACTTTTCTGCAAGTGTATTTTTGGTGCAAAAATACATTTGCAGGGGAGTGACGTTAATAAAAAAGAGAGTGACAAAATCATTTTCCTTTCCAAATAACAGTTAAGTCCTTGTAGGTGCAAAAATACACTTGCAGGAGAATAATGTTAACAAAAAAGAAAGTAACAAAATCATTTTCCCTTTCAGATTACAGTTTAGTCCTTGTAGTATTGTCTTTCTTTTAAAGCGGTTCTTATATTCTGCATAATAGATCTAAGAGCATGCACACCAAATTAGGTAAATTTTGAGCCAAAATTGCAATTCAACAGTATATTAGCTAGGAGATTTTCAGGCCCTCTTCATAGCAACCTCTGTATACCTTCTTTATTTCTTCAAAATATTGATATAATAATTTTTTCAGATCTTATATATTAAAAAATATGGTTAAAAAATTAAGTGCTCCAATTTTCAATCTGTTTGATTTTGTGTGAAAATCTTATTTTTCTGATTAGTTTATCTTAAAGTGTCAAAATTAATTTTTGTATTTAGGGCTCTCATAATCAAGTATATGCTCTCATAATTTTTTTTTCCTTTTTTGTATATATTTTTTCTATAATATTCTATTGTCATTCTAAGATATTGTTTTTCTTTTTTTAACTTTTTTTTTTGCTTTTACTAACATTTTGAATCTATTTAACATAAATATATTTATATTACCAATGATTTGGAGTTCTTGGTGCTGACCATCTATAAATTGAGTCAAGAAGATTTTCTTTTCTTATATATTGTCCTACTATAGTTGAGGGTGGTAATTTTTTTTCCATAATATTAATTATCACAGAATATTCTTATTTATCCATAATAATATTTTAAATGAACTCTATTTTCTACTATGATTCCTATTTGACGGTTAGTCTCTCTTAATAAATATTTGTGGATTATTTTTCTTCTTATATCTATCTGTATATTAAATCTATCAATTAGATCAACTTTTTCTTGATACCTGGTTCGCCGTAAGCTTGAAAAGGTAAAAAAAATTCAAAAAATTTTCTTAGAATTATTTTTGCTTTAACTTGGTACACGATAGTGTGTTACTGACAAGGTTCTTGATCATACTGTAATTTTGATAAATTTTTTAATATTAATAATTGTATAATGACCTGTTTACAATTTTTGAGGTAAATGCAGTAGATTTATTAAATTGATTCTATTATGTAATGGTTGACAGTGTAAATAGTATCTTGTAATTATTAAATCGATTTTATTTCTTTCTAAAATTTTGTCTTTCAAATCTTTGTATTGTTGAGGTATGGGATTGTACCAATTTTTTCCTTGGTTTCCCTATTTTGAATTGTTACGTACAGACATTGATACCACATATTGAGGGGGCTTTGAGTTCAAAGTATGTGTAAAATTTTGAAGCGTGTGAACTTTTAGTTTCAAAGTGTAAATTGTATTGCTTTTGATAGTGTTGCATTAGTGGTGTATCAACCTCACCTGATTATATGTTCTTGTTTGTCTTTATTCTTTCGGGATAAGTCATGGGTTTTGCTTTTGGGGTTCCTACACTTTCTGTCTATTGAACAAAAGCTATAATACGCATCTTTGTCAAAAGAGATCAATCGCATTGCAGTATTTAAAATTGAGAAAAACTTATTTACGGTGCTCAATAGCGTGCATTTAAAAGTAATTTGAATGATTCGGATTTTAAAAAAATTACGCTAGAATAATTCTAGCGAATAATTTTTTTTAAATTCCGACCATTGATTGCCAAAACGGACAACTAAAATTACGCGAAAACATGAATAACTTATTTCTCTCTTTGAAATTTACTGCTGGTGTTTGTCAAAAGAGATCAATCGCTTGTGATTGACTTTGAAGGATTAAAGCAACGCCCAGATAGTCCACAAAGTCAAAACTTTTTGACTCTTCTTCTGGCCGAACAAATTTTTTTTTCTGGTCAATTGGGGCAAACATTCTTAGAAAGTGTTTGGGCGCCCACTTTTCTACTTTTCACAATCCCATTTTGTTCTGCTTGTTTGGATAATTGGATGCAAAGTTGAAAATCCATTCTGGCAAAATGTGCTTTTCATTTTTCACTTTCTACAACAAAAGCCAAAAAGAAGAATTCATTTTTCATTTTTCACTTTCTACCACTTTTTTTTTTTTTGATCCGCTTCACTTTCTACCACTTGAAATGAAGAATTCATTTCCTTGAAAGTCAACGTCAACTTAATTATAAATAGCCCCCGTGCACTAATATTCCCAAAGTACAACAAAAATCGTTCTAAAGAAGGAAATTAGAAGAGGGAGAAAAGACATTAGGCATGCAACGTTCATCAACAGCCATGAGTTTGCGGGGACAGATTTTCCGGTCCAGGAAAACAACCCAATCCAACTGCCATGTGTTTATCAGCCATAGGCGGATCGATACGAATAAAAATGTCGCAGGGCTTTTATATGATCACTTTTCCAGGCTAAATTTGAGACCATTCTTGGACAACAAGTCAATGAAGCCTGGGGACAAGTTATTCAAGAAAATAGATGCGGCCATACGTGATTGTAAGGTATGAATCACTATGTCTTTCAAACTTTCCCGACCGAATACCCCATTTAGCTGTCAGGAAAAAAATTCAAGTATGAAGTATGGCAAGATTTAAGCTTTTGATTTAACATATCGGATGACGGTTCAAAATTTCAATGAAAGAGAGATATTTTCCTCGAAGTCGACATCATCCTCCAACTCAAACTCATTCTTCAAATCATCAAGAGCTTCAATTTTTTTTGCTAATTCGGCCTCTTGCATTTCCACAAGAGTCTTAAGCATAAAATTCCTCCCCTCTTTATATTGAATGTCCAATCTGGCATCAAGATCCATCATCTCTCGAGCATCCTTGAAAAGAAGGGAGTTTCGGTTCTTGATATCACGGGAAGATAAAAGAGGAAGAAGGGATCATCTTTTTTCTACGACTTACTTTGCCGGCCTTGACCCCAAGCTCGGCAAGAAGTTTCTTCTTCTTAATTTTCCTCTTTGAACTTCTCAACCTCCCTTCCATCTGGACTGGGAGAAGCTGCTATGCAGCTTCGTGCTGCACAGCGCGCACCAGCCGGGGAGCCTTGCCGGCATCGGTCCGGCGATCGGAGACGTTCACTACGTAGAGCTCGTCGAGTTCTACGCGTCTGCCAAAAATAAGCTCGATCAAATATCAATAAGTGCCTCATTCGAACACATATAACTTGAAAAAAATGGATTTAGTGGTTTTGATCCAGTGTTTTGCATCCATTAGGAATTATTTTTTTTCAAGTTATATGTATTCCGATGAGGCACTTAACAATATTTGATTGAGCTGGTTTTTGGCGCGCACGTAGAACTTGATGAGCTCTACGCGGTGAACGTCTCCGATCGCCGGACCGATGCCGGTAAGGCTTACCGAGGGGTACACAGCACGTTGTGCAGCACGAAGCTACACATCAGCTTCCCCAGTCCTTTCCATCTTATTAATAGCCTTAAAAGTTGATCTCTCCCCAAAAGAACTACCACCAGTCCCAATGATGAAAGATTGGGAGCTATCCTCAACAATTCCCAAAGAAGTCACAATGTTATCCTTCTGATAATCATTAATTAACGGACTGATTATGTTCCCTAAATTCACGAACTGATTATATCCCCTAAATTCACAGGATCCCCATTGGCCAGCATAGCTTGAGAGTGAACCTCCAACTGATCCCCTTCTACCATCAAGTTCTTTTCTTTTCCCGTATATATCCAGATTGACAATTGATTGATTATCCGCCTTTTCCTCTCCCAACGAATCACAGACCTTTGTGCTTTCCATGACCTCATCAGCATCCTTCCCACTAGAATGAGAAGAGAGAGACACGTCCAATTCACCCGTTCGAGATCCTTCATTCTTAGGCAAAAGAATCGAAGAAAAAGGTTCTTCGCATTCCTCCTCCCAAACTTTGATTCTGTGGTTTCTCCCGTTAACCGAAACATTAATCCACTCATCGATCTTGTATATGAAATTCTTGGGCGGTGTTACTGGATGGAAACCATCACTTACCTTAGATTAAGGGGTGTTTTCGGTAGTAAAAAATTTATTGATTTTTATTTGTGATTAAAAAATTGTTAAATGTTTCTGGTCATAAAAAAAATTGTTGAGGTGGTAAAAACTTTTTTGTTAGCGAAAACGAGATGGTAAAATGCGTCAAGTTTTTAGTATTTTTTGTTAATGGAAACGGGGCCTAAATTATTGACAGGTGAATGGACGTAACAACGATTCGATGCTTGTTTCGTTTATTTGTTCCTTTTTCCTTTATTTAATTGGCCCCTTTTAGAGTCTATGTCAACAATTTTTTTCCTTTTTTGTCAATACAAAAGGTAGGGATCGCCGTCTTATCGCCGAATTATTGCGACTCCTATTTTTGCCTGCACGAGTTGTACATGATGATCATAGAGTGCAGGAAGAAGGTTATTCCTATTTTTGTTGACGTGAAACCCTCAGAGCTTAGGGTTTTGGATAATGGAAGATGTCCAACAACAGAACTATTTAGGTTTAGAGAGGCTATTGAGGAGGCCAAGAACACTGTTGGTCTGACATTCGACTCATCAAATGGGTGAGCATCATAATATTCTCCATTTTATCTGTCTTTATTATTATATATTTTCAGGACTTATATATATGCACACAAACATAGTACACACTTTGTATTTTGTGTTATCATTTTAAAAATCCCGTAGTGATCAACTAGGTAAAATAACTTTATAAAAGGCACAAAAAAAATTAGGGAGGTCTAGTTTAGGTGTCCGAACAGCTTATACGCGTATCTCGACTTATCACGTACATTAATAAAATTATGTTCGAATCATTATGACATGATCGACCTTCTTGATGAACTTGCAAATAAACGATTGCAATCATAAAAATGAGTTCAAGATGGATTCGTATTGCCAAATTAAACTGGAGTACTAGTCAATTTTTTTTCTAAAACTAGAGAGGGGCTAATTAAACCCATTATCCAAAGACGATCGATAATATAAGCCCATTACTTAAAGGACTGATTGAGTACTGATGTTTGATTAATGTGTGTGCGCGCAGGGATTGGTCGAATCTGGTTAAGAAAGCTTCGGACGGCGTTATGAAAAACTTGCTGGAGGTTGAAGGAGAGACACTAGGTCAGAAGCAGTACCCGAAATATTGATGGATAATTTAATTGCATGAACCTTGGGCTCATGTGCATCGTGCGATTTTGAACGTGTTTTTAGTTAAATAAATATGTGGTTATAACTCTCTGTACACAGACTTTCTCTATAAATAGGACTTTTGTTATCGAGTTTTTGGATATGGAGTTTTCTTATTTAGATGTGGGTATAAGATGGTTTTGGATATTTGGGAAAAGTTTCCCCATAGGGAATTGGCGACCTAGATTTACACGTGGGCACCCTGTGGTTACGTGGATGTATTACATGACAAAGGAGGGTTTATTGGCGCCTAAAAAATCACATACGTACCCTACCACTACTACCACCACCGCATCTTATACCCTATTACTAATACCACCACCACCACATCTTATGAAATACTACTACCATTATCCAGGCATCATTTTTCTAACGTGTATATTAATGTTAATGACACCAGATGATTTGCATTGATACTAATTCTGTACAACAAGGTAATGAGGTTTAATAAATGAATTTTATGTTTTAAACTTAATTGAAAACACAACAAATAAAAATAATAATTGATCTCATCTTAGTTATTACATTTGACAATAACGAAATCAAAAAGTACCAAAAATAAATGTTAAACATATATGTCATATACGGTGTAACAATCTGAAATTTTAGAACATTTCTTTCAATAAATAAATGTCGTAATTCAAATAATTATCGTTTCATTTAGTGTGGATTTCATTTTATAAAATTTTGTCTGTGTACGATACAGGAGTATATGTATGTGTGTATGTAGTTGTCTATATATATACGTATAGATAAATTATTAGAGCATACACATTGCAATAAGCAAATTAGTATGGATAAGCAAACTTAACAACAATGCTAAAAAAATACCTCACATTGTAATACGCAAAGTTACAAGTCTTTTAGCAAATAACCAAATTCCACTCATTCCATAACCAAACTCAACAACTTTTAGCAATAACCAAAACTCAATAATCAAACCCAATAACCAAATTCAAAACTAAAAAACTAAAAAACACCCCACATTAGAATCGTCTCATCGAGAAGAATAATTTGGTGTGGTCGGGTGCGTGGTTAGAACTTGTTTGTTATTGGACATAGGTGCATTGCGTATTGTGGGGGTTTTTTTATAGGGATGCAAAAATAAACAATGTGGAGGTAAAGTTTGTTAAGTTTGATTATGAACTAAATGGATAATCAAATGCTGACGTGACACATTTTAGTTATTAATTTTGATTATTCCCATTACGGATGCTCTTACCTACTGGTCCTAACTGAGCCTGACCCAAACCTTACCCCGCATCTTTGTCACACCCATTCTCTGATTACTTACCTCTGCCTCCAATTCTTCTTCCCGAAGCACAAATGATTCCCAACCTCTTACAAGTACCTCTATCCCCTCCTTCACACTACACACTACGCAAACGAGAGAGAGAGAGAGAGAGAGAGAGAGAGAGAGAGAGAGAGAGAGATGTTGCAGAGAAGCAGAAGGAGTTCGGCCGCCGCTTGACGCCACGGTAAACCACCCGAATCCCTCCGATTCTAGCTTTAATCTGCAGGAATTAAGGTAGGTTTATCCTACCAAACCCTTTTATGTGCTCAATCTCATGATAAATCTAGTAATTTATCAAACCAGAAGCTTCAACCGAACGAAAAAGGAGTTTTTCCGTTGAACACACGTCGGCCACCCCTGTTTCCGGATAACTAGTCGACTCTCTTGTTGACCAACACTAAAATTCTTGATCTTGGTAGAGATGACACCTAAAGTAGTCCTGTTGACTGTTACTGAATGCAAAACGTTGAAAATAGTTTGTTTTTAGCAACAGTCAACAAGGCTAGGCCTTGGTCACTTCACTTGTTAAAATTGTTGCAAGTTTTTGACGCATGTAAACTCTTTCCATTGATCTGTTTCAAGAAGCAAGCTAGGTAATATAATCACGAGTCTATAGAAATTTTGACACTGAATAAATGCACCGATCGAGATTCCTAATTACGCCTTAATTAAAAAGTGGAGTAGTAACATACGATTATCCTAGTCGTCTAACATGTAATTGGTTGATCCTACAATAATTTGAAGTGAACACCGACACGAAGTTAGTACAACTTACTGATGAACTTAACTTACTGTTTCCTTGATCCAATTATTGAAATTACTGAACGACTTATTACCCTATATGCAAATGTAATTAAATCGGTGTCGTGGCAGATAAATAATGTTACTTGTTATTGTTTGTTAATGCAGAACTGTGAGTCGGCTTAATTATTTTTATTGTGTGATGTATTATTAATGCTGTGTACGAGAACCTAGATTGGAAAGTATGATCTTTGGGTGGTTACGGATTGTGAGGCATTCACCGTAGATGCGCTGATTAGAGATTAATAGAAAAAGAAATATGTGAATTGTTAATGAGTAAATGGAGGACATGTATGGGTCGGTGTTGAGAATGACCGGAATGAGTTCGGATTGGAGATAATTAAATTGGATTTGATTATTGAGGTACTAACCCTGGGTAAGGCGTGGTGGTGATTGGCTCTGGGAACGGTTGGGTTATAAGGGTGGAATTGTGCTTGTGTCACAACTCGGGACAGCGTGCTTGTGTCACAACCCGGTGAAGCTTTTGTTTATTCCTTCTGTGGTCGCCGATCGGAGAACTGGGTAGATAACTTAGTTACTCTCATAAGCTTTTGTTTATTCCTTGTGTGGGTTAAGTAGGAGTAGGATTTAGCGTTTTATGCTCATGGTATGAAATTCTAGAGAGAGAACAAACAAAACGTAATTTTATTTCTGCTGGAACTGTTTTTCTGATAACAAAGCACTGTATTCTAAGCTATTTATACAACTGAGATACAAAAGAAATACACGTACATCTGTCTTATCCTTGTGATTGGATGAAACAAGAGCACACGGATTGCTGAGCTGGAAGCAAGCTGAGCTAGAGTTGAATAGAATAACCAACTGCACTGAATGACTTCTAACTGCCTTTTCTAACGACCCTTAATGAGCTTCCTTAACACCCTCCTTCAAACTAATGGGTGGATCACCAACCATTAGTTTGGATTTAAGCAACCTGAACCTAGAAATAGGCAAGCCTTTGGTGAATTTATCTGCAATTTGTGCATCAGTCCCAATGAAGTAAAGTACAATTTCCTTGGCCAAGACTTGTGCCCTAATAAAATGATAATCAATTTCTATATGTTTTGTCCGCACATAAAATATTGGATTATTGGCCAAGGCAATAGCAGACCTATTATCACACCATAAGAAATGAGGAGGTGAAACTAGAACCTTTAATTCACTGAGCAACTGTTGTAGCCAGACCAAGTCAGCAGTGGTATGAGCCATGGCACGATATTCTGCCTCCGTAGAGGACTGAGCAACCGTGTGCTGTTTCTTAGCACACCAAGAAACTAGATTAGAACCAAAATAGACAGCATAACCCGTGGTGGATCTCCTATCAATGGGGTCCCCTGCCCAATCAACATCAACATCAACAAAGGCAGTTAAAGCCAAAGAACCGGCAACAAAATGAAGCCCTTGGTTGATTGTACCCTTAACATATCGCAGTATACGTTTGACAGCCCCATAGTGACTCATTTTTGGTTGATGCATATGTTGACAGACCACATTCACAGGAAAAGAAATCTTAGGTCTTGTTAAAGTAAGGTATTGTAAAGAACCTACTAAGGGTCTGAACAACTGAACATTAGAAAAGAAAGGATCACCGGGATCAATAGGAGATATAGCAGAAATAAGAGAAGAACTAGGCTTGCAGTCTTCTAGAACTGCTTTGATCAAAAGATCAAAAGCATACTTGGCTTGAGATAAGAAAAGGCCTGTCTCAGTGGCGGTCACTTCAAGCCCCATAAAATAATGCAAGGTGCCCAAATCTTTCAGAACAAATTTAGAACCCAAAGACGAAATAAGAGTGGAGATAAAAGCACTATCATTGCCAGTCACGATAATATCATCAACATAGACCAAAACCAAGGTAATACCAGAATCTTGATGGAAAATAAACAAAGAAGTGTCTGCCTTGCTGGAAACAAAACCCAAAGAAAGCAAGTAGAAAGAAAACATGGCATACCAAGCTCGGGGAGCCTGTCTAAGACCATACAAGGCTTTGGTTAACTTGTAAACATGATTTGGATGATTGGGATCCTTGTAACCCAAAGGTTGCTTCATATACACATCTTCCGAAATCAACCCATGTAAAAAAGCATTGGAGACATCCAATTGTCTCAAAGGGGTATCGAAGGAGAAACAGAAGCACGGATTGATCCGGCTAAAGTCAACATTGCAGAGGAAGAAGTTAACGAGCCTTGGTTGCCTTATCCTTAGTTGCTCTGTTTAATTTAAATAAACTTTATTTTGAGAATTCATAGTATTCGAGGATTGTAATAATTGTGAACTTATTATATTTTTTTTATTGTAATATCTAAACCTAAAAATTTGATTCTCGTTATTTGTACTAAATAAATGAGATCATTTTGGAAAAATGCATTCTTTAACGTCTTCGAAAAATCGTGGCATTACCTACGGAGAATTAGATATTCTATATACTGAAAAAGTGTGCGTGGTGCAGTTGGTTGAAACATTGCGCGAGCTGATTTTGGTTGGCCGAAATGCCCAGGTTTGAAACCCAGGAGACCTAAAGAAAGTGAGATTTTTTCCCCCGTACGAAAACGTCTTTAGCGACAATAAAGTTCGTCTCCAATGGGTCACCTTTGGCGAGGGAATAATTGGCCATGAATTTTTTTTTTCGCCACCAGGGTCATTTGCTTGAAACATTTGGCGATGAATTTGCCAATTCGAAATCTGATGCTTTGGAGATGAAAATAATTCCTCGCTTATTTCTTGGTTTCTTCTATTGTACTCTTTCATTCAAATAGATTTTTCTTATGTTTGAAAGGATGTGACATTCTTCAAATTGTTATTTGTTGGTTCTCAAACCGTTGATTTATTGTTAGTGTGAAAATTTCACTGACCTCCCCTTGAGATTTATTCCTGAGGTTTTTGAAATGTCACTAACCACCCCCGGTGGGAATCACTAGGTTTTTCTCTCTCCCATAGCATTCGTGTGTAGTATCAAATGAAAAGTAGAGAAAAACAGCTTTTGTCAACCCAGTTCAAATCGCAAGTGGAGTGGAGCGCAGTTGGTGTCTCTTTATACTTCCATGCACATGGATAAGGTTCGATTCTCGTAAGCACCCATTTCCCTTCCCAAATCTTCTTAGATAGAGTACATTAGAATTAACGAATGGGGAAAAAAAAATTTAACCCAGTTCAAATCTTAAGTTGGTTCAAGTATTAAGCCCAAAACTTTGTTTGATTTACATTGTAGTAGGCCCATATCAAAGTCGAGTGGGAAAATGACGGCTAATAATGTGTTTTGATAATTAATATCTGTCAAGGATATTTTTAACATTAACAATTGTTCTCAGCATGTCCTTAGTGGGTATTAATTATCAAAACACGTCCTAGGCCGTCATTTTCCCAAGTCGAGTCTTGCTACACACACAGCAGATCTGTGCACAGATTTTATTGTAGAGTCCACACGGGTCCCAAACAAATCATCCGAGCCGTTCATTAATTGTAAAACATTTTTTCAAAAGTCCCCATAAAAAATAACCTCAATCCGATACCTATAGGTACTTCATCCAACAATCTAACTTTTCATTCAGATTTCCGGATAATGAAAAGTTATATGGTTGGATCGAATACCTATAGTTATCGGATTGAGCTTATTTTTTTACGGAGATCCTTGAAAAAATGTTTTACATTTAATGAATGGCTCGAATGATTTGCGTGGGACCCGTGGTGGCCCCACAACGAAATCTATGTACAATCTGTACACAGATCTACTGTGTGTGTAGACTTTTTGATCAAAGTCCCTCCTACAGATCAGGTACCTGGTTAGCCCAAGCCTGGAACTTTGTATAATCTGTTACCCCAAAATTACTGTTGATGCATCGAAGGCAACCCAGCAATCCTCCCCAGGTCCTATTGACAATCGTGTTTTAGACTCTTTATAGCAGCCAATGGAGAAACTTTTGTCATCACACTGATTAGTAAGCCTATTACCATCCAACTTTTCCCAGGATACAACATAAAACACCAAGTCTATGGTTCTGAGCTCCCAGAAAAAAATTTATTGTTAGGCTTTGACATCCTCCAAAATCTCAGCAAAGTCTCCTGGCTCAAAAAATGTTTGAAATACAAAAACTACCTGTTACCTTGGACCACCCAACCAAATCTCTTTTCCATCGAAAATTTCACCTCCATCAAAGAAGCCATAATCCAAACTTCTTGTGCTGAATCCCATTCTCAATTCCTCACCAAATGCTCCAATCCACTCTGGAAAAATACAAATTTCTCCATTTCTCTTCCTTTTAAGAAAAATGAAGATATCAATCCCACCAAAGCCACCCATCATGGAATGAACCCAGAACATTATCAGCTTGCTCTTCAAGAGCTCTAACAACTCCAGTCAGAAGGTTTGATTGAGCCCACAACCTCTCAGTTGGCATGTGAAGCATTTTATGTGACCAAAAGGACCGAGCAGATAAGAGGAAAGCTTCGCCTGGTTATATACCAACCTCTTAATAATTTTTTGCAGGATAACAAATTCCCTCTTCTTTGGAGAAGTGTTCTTTTCGCAAACTTGCCTAAAGCTTAGTTTTCTCAAAATTTGACTTCAAAGCAGGTTTCTGGCAACTGGGCATCCATCCAGATGATTGCCCCAAAACTGATTTTTGAATTCCAGATCACCATTTTCAGTGGTCAATCATGCCTTTTGGGTTGAAAACAGCTCCATCTTTATTTCAAAGGCCACGATTCGGGTATTTGCTCTCATTCTATCCTTTGCCCTCGTCTACATTGATACATCCTACTCTTTTCCCCAAATATTGAGTCTCATGTTCTACTACAAATTTTTCATTCCCTGGTCCAAACCCATTGTATCATGCTTTCAGAGAAAAAAATGTTTTTTGCTCAACCAGAAATTGATTTTTTAGGGATGCATATCTCTAAAGGTCAATATGCCCTCCAGCCTCATATAGTCTCTCAGCTTGACCATTTTCCAGATGAAAATCTCACAGTCAAATAAGTTCATCAGTTCCTTGGAATTGTTAACTATATGGCTGATTTCATTCCTAATCTTGCCCAATACCGAACTCCTCTCTCAGCTCTACTAAAGAAAACCCCTCCTCCTTGATCAGTTCATTGTACCAAAGTTGTAAAAGACCTCAAAGCCATAGCCAAAACTCTTCCTCCATTAACCATACCTTCAGATGGGAAGAGAGTCCTTCAGACAGATGCCTCTGATCTATATTGGGGAGCAGTTCTTTTGGAAGAAAATTCTGAACAAAAGCGCAGAATTTATAGATACAAGAGTGGTGCTTTCTTTCCAATAGAACATTACCACTCTACTTACAAAGAAATTCTGGGAATTAAAAGGAGCATTGAGAAGTTTGAATTTCATCTAATCGGTCATCATTTTCTAATTGAAACTGATATGATGAGTTTCTCCAGCATGCTCAAGTTCAAATAGAAGCACCTTCCAAAGGCACAGTTACTCAGATGGGCAAATTGATTTTCCAATTGGAGTTTTGATGCTATTCACGTAAAAGAAAAAACAAATGTCCTCTCTGATTTTCTGTCAAGGCTCAAAAAAGAAATCAACCAATTTTCAAACACAAAACCACATTCCTTTGTTTCTGGTTGTTTCCCAATGATTTTCTGTTTTCACCCAGTTAATCTTCCTGTCCACCTTCAGTGTCAAATTTTGGAGTTAACTCTTCTTTCCAGGTGTGTCCAAATGTGTCAAAAACTTCAACATCTCTGTATTTTCAAATATGGTCTTGATGAAGGTCCCATAAAAGGTTTACCTTTCCATCCTGTCTATCCCTTCCTCACCCAGTTTGAAGTGTCTTTCCACAATATCTTTTATTTCAAAAAAGAAGTATATCTCCTCTTATGGTATTTTGTCGATGTGTATACTATAAGTGTCTGTTTTAATAAATCAGCAGTATTGGTGTATCTGGTTCATGCGGCATTCAATCAGATCCATCCTCTAGAAGATTTATTTTTTGAAATTTCTCTTACTCTTCGGAAGCATATCTTTCTAGCAACAGAAGATCAGATAAATCCCCAACAGTGCAGGCAAAGATCTCCAATTTGCTTTTCGGACAAGTCGCAACAATAGAAGTCATGCCAATCCAAATGGTTCTATTACATGGAGAAAGGAGTATCACACCATATTCCTCTCTGCATATCCAGAGTCCTAGAGCATCCAGAACGACAGTGGAAATTATCTTCTCATGACTCAAACACTGTGTTCACTCAATGGATTGACACCTGCAGAAGCTCCCTCAACTCTCCTCCATTATGAATCTGTAAATTGAAAATTCAATAATACTTATCCGGAAGAATGACGCCAAAATATCCGCTATCTTTTGGAATAGTATTATTTGACTGACAGAACTGAAGACTATTTTGGATAAGGTGGCATAGATGATTCAGAGTAATAACCATGTGCTCATGACAGCTGTCTTTTCTGGAAGGTGGTGAAATAATTGGGATATACTGATGTATCAGTTCTTTGTTTGGAGGTGGTGAAAGTAGGATTGACTAGTAATAGTACTAACCAATTTTGGTTGTACGTAGTAGTAAATATGGCAGAAATAGTACTGCTGTTGTTGGTGGTGTTATTGTATCATATAATTGGTATAGTAATAAAAGTCTATGTAGTAATAGTACGAGACAATTATGTATAATACTGTTCAGTGATGTAAGCGCTGACGCAAGCTACCCCTTCTTACGCCTATAAAAGGAGGGCTCTCCCTTTTGTATTTTGTAAAAACCAAGCAAGTAATCAAGTCAGTGTTTCATAATATTATCATGTGTCTTGTGTTCTCTCCTTGATCCTAACCTACTTTAAATCTTTTTCTAAAAGAAAAATTGAAGCGTATGCTCTGTGGTTGCCTTTAAAGGATCCTCCACATTAGAAACTTCATTAACTATTTTGATTAAAGAATTTTTTGTATCAGTGGGTTAAAAGTACCTTGAGACTTTTGGCTTTTGAGCAGTGTGTCTCGATTTATCTACCCTGGTATACATAATTTTATTAATCAAAATTAGTTAAAAGATTTACATTGAAAAGAAAAGATTTGTTGTATGAGGAAACGAAGAACCCAGACTTTTATCCATAAAAAATGAATCATTTGTTTTCCACCTATTCCTCTGCTACCTCCTCTTTAGTCCCTTCACGATTATCCACCAGTAGAAATTCTTCCACTTCTTCTTCTAATCTTGAGTACTTGTATGAGTTTGAATACCTACCTGATGATTGTAAGGTTTCCCTTACTGATCTTCCTTTTCTAAACCCATATAATGGCTTTGTTAGACCACAAATCTCTGTAAAAAAGACTGTCACCCAACTCTTTTCCACAAAGTGTCCAATTTCTATAAAAGAGTATGTCTAAGCCTCCAAGTTTGATCAATGTTTCATAGCAGCTACAGGGCTGAACAACTTTTACCCTTGGAAATCCCGGTTGATTTGCCTCGCCTTTGGCAACAACAAGGATTTACCTATCTTCACTTTGGAGCAATCAGATTGGCTGTCACTTTCCATGGCAGAAAAAGTTTACCTGTTACTTCCAGACTTACTCTGGTAGACACTAGGTTTCTACAGTACTAGCACGCATGTATTGCTACGGTCCAAACCACGTTAAATGCTGGAATTGTGATCTTTACCTTTTACCCTAATTTCAACATGCTACTAGCAGATCCTTATTTGCTATCAGCCTTAAAAGTGCAAGTTCAAATTGGTGGTGCCTCCCAAATTTCTACCACATATGCAGCAACTCTTCACTACCAAATGGCCTATCGCCTTCAGAACCATGCCTTTGATATGTCACTACCTTCCTCCATAGATGAAGCCCTTTTCCTAACTGTCAACGCACATCACCAAACTTCCTGTGTCCATGTTCCACGTCAGATTTCCTGACCTGAGCTTCTCAAGCTTCTCCTAGAGTCTTGGGTTACAGCTTATTAGAAAAACTAACAAAAGCCCCTACCAGTTCAATCCTCAAATCCAACTTTAATTCCAAAACCTGATGGTATAGTAGAGATTTCATTTCCAAAAGAAGTCTCTGCCTCATTCTCCACCCATCCTGTTATTTTTTCCTCAAGAATTGACATATTTGTAGATAATTCTCGATCTGGCCCTCCAATTAAATACTTCTAACCCAGTGGCCTTCCAGTCTTTTATTTCAAATATCCAGAAACAGGTCATTGTTTTTTTGATGCCTGTGACTGTGATGAGTGCCTAGAAGACAGTCTTTTAGAAGATGAAGAAGACTTTGAAGAACCATGTCCCATATGTCTTCCGTCACCTCTCACTCCTTGTAAATCTCCATTTCCTTCTCAACCTTCATCTGATGATGGCTCTTCGAGTCAACCACATGGGTGTTTTATGTTTACCTCATCTCCTTCCTGGACTGAAGTAGATTTCCCTCCTCTGGAATTTCATAGTTCTCAAGAAAAAACGACCCACCGTCATAAAATTCTAGATCCTACTACCATTCTCCCAGATGGTAGCACCAAAAAAGTGTCAGCAGCAGAAGCAGCAATAAATTGGCAGTCAGCAAATTCTCTAGCTCAAAACAAAATTCTTCAGAGAATTGCTAACTCTCAGCAAACTTTGGAGAATGTTGTCCATAAGAAATTATCATCTTTAGAACTTCTTATCAGAGATTTGCAGTAGAAAAATTCAAAATGTTTACTAAGAACTTCTCCAGATGGCCTATGCTAAGCAAGCATTTTCACCAGCTTTTTACCAAAAGCATGTTGAAATGAAGCATTTAAAGAATCAGCTTCATTCACTTCAAACTCAGCAATATTCTCAGCAAAAAAAACCCCTTTTGACATGTTCACATCTTCCTCTCAACAGAGTTTGTTTGGATATCCTCAAATGTCTCAACCCTTACCTATAAACCCTACCTCATAATTTGGTAAGTCAAGCTCCATCTTTGGAAGCTCATCAACTTTCCTTCCTCCACCAAAAAGACCATCTCCACCAAAACTTCCTTTCCCAAAGCCCCAGATAAAACCTATTCAACCACCAACAATTCCGTCTCCACCATCTGCATCTACCTGTATTCCTACTACCTCCACTCCTTCTAAACCAACTGATCCAAATTCAAAGTCACATCAGTTAATGGTTCAGTCAACTTCTAGCCTTTCCAAAAATCCAATTTTCACTCTCCTACATACCTTAGCCACTATACCAGAAACCCCCTCACCTGAACCAACCATTGAGTTTGATTCGGATTCTGAATCTACTCACTCTATTCCAGTTCCTCATATTTTCATGATGAACCCAGATCTTCCTGAAGAACATGTTGAAGATCCTATTATTGAAGAAGGTCTTGAGTTTGATACACCTCTAGAAATCCCAACCTTTGATTCCTTCTCACATTCTAACATCCATACCCAAGGTTTCTCCTTTGATAACATTCCCCCCTCAAAATGGCTGGATAAGCTTTATGAGATTCATGCTTGGTGCACTGCTGCTATACTTTCCCCAAATGCTACACTGAGTATTGTTATTACTAAGTGCACAGCAAAATTCCTTGGTCGTCTTCATCAATGGTACTTGGCTCTTGGTGAGTACCGATAGCTGCAGCTTAAACAACTGTCAACCCTTGATTAATTCATCTCAGTCCTGGATACTGAATTTCTCGGAGATCATAACAACACAAAAGAGTTTGTTCGAGAAGAATATCTCAGCATGAAGTGTTGTCCATTCAAAAGGAAAGATCTAGAGACTCATTATGACTGTATGTCTCAGAGATTTTATCTTTTCAACGGCATGGATGATGTCAATTTCAAGCAAGCTTTTCTCAATTCCCTTCCTGAACCATTGGGAAATGAGACAACAAGGTTACTTCAAACAAAAGGATTGACGCTGAATGCAACGTCTCTTGGTGGTATTTACCAGCACTCTTTGATTGCCTTAGAAAAGCTGTGCAATCACCAGAAATTCCTCAGAACTCTTAAAGAACAGGGAAAACTTCTTGGCAAAGCATGTGACCGGCCTGATCTATCTATAAAGTGCAAAAACAAGAAGTGCACTTGCCGTCCTTCCTATCGAAAGTCCATACATTTTCAGAAATGAAAGTTGCAGTCTCCTAGCAAGTTTTCAAAGTTTTCAAAATCTGGTAAGTTCTCACGCCGGAAATGGAAATTCTTCAAGAAGAAAAAGTTCTGAAGGCAAGGAAAGTCTGATCGCTGCTACATATGCATAAAGAAAGGGCACTATGCCAAACAGTGTCTAAATAAAGCAGCAAGGGACAAGATGGTGAGCTCTTTGGCTCTCATTGATGATAATCTTGAAGATGCCGATGTTGAATCGTTATTTTCTATTTATGATGAAGCAACGACTGAAGCAGTCATTGCATTTATTTTTTATGACTCTTCATCAGAATCAGATGATTCTTCTGATGATTCTGACTCATTCCCCTATGAAATTCAAACATTTGAGTTCTCAAACATCATGTTGGCTCAACCCTTAGCCAATGTCAAAATCTTGCTTGGAAAATATGAAAAACCCATACCAGTCATCGCTTTCTTTGATACTGGTGCAGCAGCTTCCATTCTAAACCCAGCTATCGTCCCCAGGTCCCAATTATGGTTGTACGTAGTAGTAAATATGGCAGAAGTAGTACGGCTGTTGTTGGTGTTGTTATTGTATCATATAATTGGTATAGTAGTAAAAGTCTATGTAGTAACAGTACGAGGCAATTATGTATAATACTGTTCAGTGGTGTAAGCGATGACGTAAGCTATCCCTTCTTACGCCTATAAAAGGAGAGCTCTCCCCATTGTAAAAACCAAGCAAGTAATCAAGTAAGTGTTTCGTAATAATATCCTGTGTCTTGTGTTCTCTCTTTGATCCTAACCTATTTTGTGTTTGTACCCACTTCGTGTCTACCAATTAATAAGCTTACTAATCAGAGTGATGACAGTAAAGGGTCTAAAACACGATTGCCAATAGGACCTAAGGAGGATTGCTGGGTTGAGAATGGAGGCTACTGCACCAGTATCAAAGAAAGCGATGACTGGTATGGGTTTCTCATATTTTCCAAGCAAGATTTTGACTTTGGCTAAGGGTTGAGCCAGCATAATGTTTGAGAACTCAAATGTTTGGATTTCATAGGGGAATGAGTCAAAATCATCAGAAAAATCATCTGATTCTGATGAAGAGTCATCAAAAATAAATGCAAGGACTGCTTCAACCGTTGCTTCATCATCAATAGAAAATAATGATTCAACATCGGCATCTTCAAGATTATCATCAATGAGAGCCAAAGTGCTCACCATCTTGTCCCTTGCTGCTTTATTTGGACACTGTTTGGCATAGTGCCCTTTTTTTTCTGCATATGTAGCAGCGATTAGACTTTCGCTGCCCTCTGAACTTTTTCTTCTTGAAGAATTTCCATTTCCGGCGTGAGAACTTGCCAGATTTTGAAAACTTTGAAAACTTACCAGGAGACTGGAACTTTCATTTCTGAAAATGTTTGGACTTTCGATAGGAAGGACGGCAAGTGCACTTCTTGTCTTTGCACTTTATAGATAGATCAGGCCGGTCACATGCTTTGCCAAGAAGTTTTCCCTGTTCTTCAAGAGTTCAGAGGAATTTTTGGTGATTGCATAGCTTTTCTAAGGCAATCAAAGAGTGCTAGTAAAAACCACCAAGAGACGTTGCATTCAGCGTCAATCCTTTTGTTTGAAGTAACCTTGTTGTCTCATTTCCCAATGGTTCAGGAAGGGAATTGAGAAAAGCTTGCTTGAGATTGACATCATCCATACCCTTGAGAAGATAAAATCTCTGAGACATACGGTCATAATGAGTCTCCAGATCTTTCGTTTTGAATGAACAGCACTTCATGCTGAGATATTCTTCTCGAACAAACTCTTTTGTGTTGTTATGATCTCCAAGAAACTCAGTATGTAGGACTGAGATGAATTGATCAAGGGTTGGCAGTTGTTTAAGTTGCAGTTGTCGGTACTCAACAAGAGCCAAGTACCATTGACGATGACGGTCAAGGAATTTTGTTGTACAATTAGTAATAACAATACTCAATGTAGCATTTGGGGAAATCATAGCAGCAGTGCACCAAGCATGAATCTCATAAAGCTTATTCAGCCATTTTGAAGGGGGAATGTTATCAAAGGAGAAACCTTGGGTATGGATGTTAGAATGTGAGAAGGAATCAAAGGTTGGGATTTTTGGAGGTGTATCAAACTCAGAGCCTTCTTCAATAATAGGATCTTCAACATGTTCTTCAGGAAGATCTGGGTTCATCATGAAAATATGAAGAACTGGAATATAGTGAGTAGATTCAGAATCCGAATCAAACTCAATGGTTGGTTCAGGTGAAGGAGTTTCTGGTATAGCGGCTAAGGTATGTAGGAGAGTGGAATTGGATTTTTGGAAGGGCTAGAAGTTGACTGAACTATTAACTGAGGTGACTTTGAATTTGGATCAGTTGGTTTAGAAGGAGTGAAGGTAGTAGGAATAGAGGTAGATACAGATGATGGAGACGGAATTGTTGGTGGTTGAATAGGTTTTATCTGGGGCTTTGGGAAATGAAGTTTTGGTGGAAATGGTCTTTTTAGTGGAGGAAGGAAAGTTAATGAGCTTCCAAAGATAGAGCTTGACTTACCAAATTATGAGGTAGGGTTTATAGGTAAGGGTTGAGACATTTGAGGATACCCAAACAAACTTTGTTGAGAGGAAGATGTGAACATGTCAAAAGGGCTTTTTTGTTGAGAATACTGCTGAGTTTGAAGTGAATGAAGCTGATTTTAAATGCATCATTTCAGCATGCTTTTGGTAAAAAGCTGCTGAAAATGCTTGCTTAGCATAGGCCATCCGGAGAAGTTCTTGGTGAACATTTTGAATTTTCTGCTGCAAATCTCTGATAAGAAGTTCGAAATATGATAACTTCTTATGGACAACATTCTCCAAAGTTTGCTGAGAGTTAGCAATTCTCTGAAGAATTTTGTTTTGAGCTAGAGAATTTGCTGACTGCCAATTTATTGTTGCTTCTGCTGCTGATACTATTTTAGTGCTACTATCAGGGAGAATGGTAGTAGGATCTGGAATTTTATGACAGTGGGTCGTTCTTTCTTGAGAACTATGAAATTTCAGAGGCGGGAAATCTGCTTCAGTCCAGGAAGGAGATGAGGTGAACATAAAACACCTACTTGGTTGACTCGAAGAGCCATCATCAGATGGAGGTTGAGAAGGAGGTGGAGATATACAAGGAGTGGGAGGTGACGGAAGACATATGGGATATGGTTCTTCAAAGTTTTCTTCATCTTCTAGAAGATTGTCTTATAGACATTCATCACAGTCACAAGCATCAAAATAACAATGACCTGTTTCTGGATTTTTGAAATAGAAGACTGGAAGGCCACTGGGTTGGAAGTATTTAATTGGAGGGCCAAGGCGAGAACCGTCTACAAACATGTCAATTCTTGAGGGAAAAATAACAGGATGGGTGGAGGATGAGGTAGAGACTTCTTTTGGAAATGAAATCTCTACTGTACCATCAGGTTTTGGAATGAAAGTTGGATTTGAGGATTGAACTGGTAGGAGCTTTTGTTGGTTTTTCTCATAAGCTGTAACCCAAGACTCTGGGAGAAGCTTAGGACGGGAAATCTGACGTGGAACATGGACACAGGAAGCTTGGTGAGGTGCGTTGACAGTTAGGAAACGGGTTTCATCTGTGGAGGAAGGTAATGACATGTCAAAGGCATAGTTTTGAAAGCGATAGGTCATTTGGTAGTGAAGGGTTGCTGCATATGTGGTAGAAATTTGAAAGGCACCACCAATTTGAACTTGCACTTTCAAGGCTGATAGCAAATGAGTATCTGCTAGTGGCATGTTGAAATTGGGGTAAAAGGTAAAGATCACAATTCCAGCATTTAACGTGGTTTGGACTATAGCAATACATGCGTACTGGTACTGTAGAAACCTGGTGTCTACCAGAGAGCAAGTTTAGAAGTAACAGGTAAACTTTTTCTGCCATGAAAAGTGACAACCAATCTGATTGCTGCAAAATGAAGATGGGTAAATCCTTGTTGTTACCAAAGGCGAGGCAAATCAACCGGGATTTTCAGGGGTAAAAGTTATTCAGCCTCTGTAGCTGCTATGAAACATTGATCAAACTTGGAGGCTTGGACATACTCTTTTACAAAAGTTGGACGCTTTGTGGAAAAGAGTTAGGTGACAGTCTTTTTTACAGAGGTTTGTGGTCTAACAAATGCATTATATGGGTTTAGAAAAGGAAGATCAGTAAGGAAAACCTTGCTATCATCAGGTAGGTATTTAAACTCATACAAGTACTCAAGATTAGAAAAAGAAATGGAGGAATTTCTACTGGTGGACGATCGTGAAGGGATTAAAGAGGAGGAAGCACAGGAATAGATGGAAAACAAATGATTCATTTTTTATGGATAAAAGTCTGGGTTCTTTGTTTCCTCATAATACAAATCTTTTCTTTTCAATGTAAAATCTTTTAACTAATTTTGATTAGTAAAATTCTGTATACCAGGGTAGATAAACCGAAACATACTGCTCAAAAGCTAAAAGTCTCAAGATACTTTTAACCCATTGATACAAAAAATTCTTTAATCAAAATAGTTAATGAAGTTTCTGATGTGTAGGATCCTTTAAAGGCAACCACAGAGCATACGCTTCAAATTTTCTTTAAGAAAAAGATTTGAAGTAGTTTTGGACAAGAAGTTTCCAGAGGAAGGGTTTACGCTACAATGAACAACATTGGCTCTGATACCAAATTAGCAGACACGAAGTGGGTATAAACACAAAGTAGAATAGAATCAAAGAGAGAACACAAGACACAAGATATTATTATGAAACACTGACTTGATTACTTGCTTGGTTTTTACAATGGGGAGAGCCCTTCTTTTATAGGCGTAAAAAGAGATAGCTTGCGTCATCACTTACATCACTGAACAATATTATACATAATTGCCTCGTACTGTTACTACATAGACTTTTACTACTATACCAATTATATGATACAATAACAACACCAACAACAGCAGTACTACTTCTGTCATATTTACTACTACGTACAACTATAATTGGTTAGTACCATTACTAGTCAATCCTACTTTCACCACCTCCCAAGAAAGAACTGATACATCAGTATACCCCAATTATTTCACCTTCTTCCGAAAAAGGCAGCTGTCATGAGCACGTGGTTATTACTCTGAATCATCTGTGCCACCTTCTCCAGAATAGTCTTCAGTTCTGTAAGTCAAATAATACTGTTCCAAAAGATAGCGGATATTTTGGCGCCATTCTTTTGGATAAGTATCATTGAATTTACAATTTTCAGATTCATAATGGAGGAGAGATGAGGAAACTTCTGCAGGTGTCAATCCATTGAGTAAACACAGTGTTTGAGTCATGACAAGATAATTTCCACTGTCGTTCTAGATGCTCTAAGACTCTAGATATCCAGAGAGGAATATGGTGTGACTCCTTTCTCCATGTAATAGAACCATCTGGATTGGGATGACTCCTGTTGTTGCGACTTGTCCAAAAAGCAAATTGGAGATCTCCGCTACACTGTTGGGGATTTGTCTAATCTTCTGTTGCCAGAAAGATATGCTTCCGAAGAGCAAGAGAAATTTCAAAAAGAAATCTTCTGGAGGATGGATCTGATTGAATGCCGCATAAGCCAGATACACCAATACTTCTGATTTATTAGAACAGACACTTATAGTATACACATCGACTAAATACCATAAGAGGAGATAGACTTCTTTTTTGAAATAAAAGACATTGTGGTAAGACACTTCAAACTGGGTTAGGAAGGGATAGACAAGATGGAAAGGTAAACCTTTTATGAGACTTTCATCAAGATCATACTTGAAAATACAGAGATGTTGAAGGTTTAGATACATTTGGACACACCTGGAAAGAAGGGTTAACTCCAAATTTGACACTGAAGGTGGACAGAAAGATTAACTGGGTGGAAATAGGAAATCATTGAGAAACAACCAGGAACAAAGGAATATGGTTTTGTTTTTAAAAATTGGTTGATTTCTTTTTTGAGCCTTGACAGAAAATCAAGGAGGACATTTGTTTTTCCTTTTACGTGAATAACATCAAAACTCCAATATAAAAACCAATTTGCCCATCTGAGTAACTGTGCCTTTGGAAGGTGCCTCTGTTTGAACTTGAGCATGCTGGAAAAACTCATCATATTAGTCTCAATTAGAAAATGATGACCAATTAGATGAAATTCAAACTTCTCAATGCTCCTTTTAATTGCCAAAATTTCTTTGTAAGTAGAGTGGTAATGAAGTTCTGCTAGATAGAAAGCACTACTCTTGTATCCACAAATTCTGCGTTTTTGTTCAGAATTTTCTTCCAATAGAACTGCTTCCCAATATAGATCAGAGGCATCTGTCTGAAGGACTCTCTTTCCATCTGAAGGTATGGTTAATGCAGGAAGAGTTTTGGCTATGGCTTTGAGGTCATTTACAGCTTTGGTACAATGAACTGACCAAGGAGGAGGAGTTTTCTTTAGTAGAGCTGAGAGAGGAGTTCGGTATTGGGTAAGGTTGGGAATGAAATCAGCCATATAGTTAACAATTTCAAGAAACTGTTGATCTTGTTTGACTGTGAAATTTTTATTTGAAAAATGGTCAAGCTGAGAGGCTATATGAGGCTGGAGGGCATATTGACGTTTAGAGATATGCATCCCTAAAAAATCAATTTCTGGTTGAGCAAGAAATATTTTTTTCTCTGAGAGCATGGTACCATGGGTTTGGACCAGGGAATGAAAAATTTGTAGTAGAACAACATGAGACTCAATATCTGGGGAAAAGAGTAGGATGTCATCAATGTAGACGAGGGCTGAGGATAGAATGTGAGCAAATACTCGAATCATGGCCTTTTGAAATAAATATGGAGCTGTTTTCAACCCAAAAGGCATGACTGACCACTGAAAAATGGTGATCTGGAATGCAAAAATCAGTTTTGGGGCGATCATCTGGATGGATGCCCAGCTGCCAGAAACCTGCTTTCAAGTCAAATTTTGAGAAAATTTGAGCTTTAGGCAAGCTTGCGAAACAAACACTTCTCCGAGGAAGAGGAAATTTGTTATCCTGCAAAAAATGATTAAGAGGCTGGTAGTTGATAACCAGACGAAGCTTTCCTCTTATCTGCTCGATCCTTTTGTTCACATAAAATGCTTCACGTGCCCACTGAGAGGTTATGGGCTCAATCAAACCTTCTGATTGGAGTTGCTAGAGCTCTTGAAGAGCAAGCTGGTAATGTTCTGGTTTCATTCCATGATGAGTGACTTTGGTGGGATTGATGTCTTCATTTTTCTTAAAGAGAAGATAAATGAAGAAATTTAGGTTTTTCTAGAGTGGATTGGAGTATTTGGTGAGGAACTGAGAATGAGATTCAGCATAAGAAGTTTGGATTATGACTTTTTTGATGGAGGAGAAATTTTCGATAGAAAAGAGATTTGGTTGGGAGTCCAGGGTAACAGGTAGTTTTTGTACTTCAAACCTTTTTTGAGTCAGGATACTTTGCTGAGATTTTGGAGGATATTAAAGCCTAACAATAAATCTTTTCATGGGAGATCAAAGCCATAAACTTGGTATTTTATGGTGTATCCTGAAAAAAGTTGGATGGTAATAGGCTTACTGATCAGAATGATGACAAAAGTTTCTCCATTGGCTGCTGTAAAATGTTTAAAACATGATTGCCAATAGGACCTGAGGAGGATTGCTAGGTTGAGAATGGTGGTTGCTGCACCAATATCAAAGAAAGCGATGATTGGTATGGGCTTATCATATTTTTCCAGCAAGATTTTGACATTGGCTAAGGGTTGAGCCTATTTAACACAACAATAACTGCCGGGTTTTTTTTTTGGGACTGCATGCATGTGTTTGTTTTTTTTATCGGCAAAGGTCCGTATTGTTAGAATAGTTAAATTACGGGGCGGTTCCATGGACAACTATTTACACACCTTAAAAAACACGTCATAATTTTTGATCAAATTTTAATGATCCAAGCCGCTCAATGTGATCAGAATGTGGTTTTAAGGATATTCGCGAAAAATCAGCAAAAAAAAGACCTGGAATGGCTTGATCTGAACAGTTTTTAACTTAGATTTAATGAACGGTTTAATTAAAAACTGCTCAAAACAAGCACTTCCTTGTCATTTTTTTTTTTGCTAATTTCTTGTAGCCACTCTTAAAATCACATTCTGCACACATTGAACGGTTCGGATTATAAAAATTTGATCGGAAATTATGAGATTGAGATTTGGGGTGTTGTTTTAGGTGTCTAAATAGTTGTCCACGGAACCGTCCCGGTTAAATTAATATCTTTGAGGAGGACTTGATCTCCTAAACTCTTTTCTCCTAACACCAAGTGCAACACTAATACCGTTTGGTCAAAGACGTTTTTTTTTTTTTTCTTTTAAGGTCTGTTGGTCTTCTGTGTTATTCTTTTAATGACCAAAAGAAATGTAACATAGAATTGATGTCCATTCTTGTCCCACAAATATGGGAGGGACTAGGAATTGATGTTGGAAAGGTTTTTTCTCTTCTTCTTTTTTTTTTTTTTTTTCGGATGAGTAAGAACATCAATAAATAAATAGTAGTTTAAAGGAAATTAATAAAGACAACACAACAAAAGGCTACATAAAGATACCACAATCAGAACGTACTATGTGGTCTACTCAAAAGGTGAGGCCCGCTTGTAATTGGAAACTGCATAAAAGATGTCAATGCTATCTTAGCTAAGCAGTTGAGTTGAAGGATATTCTTGCGCTGCGCCTCAGAGATCCTACAAAAAGTGAGCTTCATGATCTCCTCACCAATGAAGCACAAAAAAAAAAAAAAAAACCATCAGTGAATTGACCCTTAGTCTGACCTTCTATAGCTGCGTTACAACATTTAAACAATCAGTCCAAATATATGTAACGTCGAGATTATTATGCAATGACCATTTAACAGTAAGTTGGATTGCCAGGATATCTGTTTGTAAGGGGCAAGAGCTATGGCATGATGTTGAAACACATTGGATGATCCGTCCAATTTGGGAGGCTAGCCATGAAACCAAGACCAGTACTACTCCAAGCATGACCCTCTTCCAAGCACCATCCACATGAAGGATAATCAAATCTCTTATGGCTAGACGGGGAACACGGGAATGGCTTGAAATAATGGAGGGAAATTTAGCTTCGGATCTCAGCCAGGGTTGGCCCCGGAGTAAGCCTCTAGATTTGGGCAACTCCCACCTTGGGCCAACCAAAATTTTTTTTTGGACGAGGTGTAAAATAGCTCAAAACTTTGTAAATCTCCTTTGTACCCATGGTTCCACAATTGCTGTTGAGTTCTAGTCTTGGTTGCTAAAAGAAAACTCATTCATGAGTTTTACCCCTATTGAGATTTGAACCCCACATACATAAGTTTAAAGATACAATATGCCCCATGGATAAAAATAAAAAAATAGTACTACTAATACTTTCAACCTTTAAGAGCATGTACATCTGAATCGGGAAAATGGGCATTTTAGCAATTTTACCTAACCAAAACCAAAAACGGGAGGTGCAGCAGATTCGGTAAATGCACAGCAAAAATAGCTCAGCTCTCAAACTTCGGTATTAATACCGAGGTACTGTTCACTCGGAAAACTATTAAAATGATTATTTAATTCTCTCTCTCTAACAAATCAGCCCCCATCTCCAATTGTTTCAGCCCCATCTCAAACCAATCACTTCTCAAAACGAAGAGGAAGACCATAACATTTCTGGTGAATTTTCATCGTCCTCACTACAGATCCCAAACCTCGTGGGGCGAAGACAACTCCAGCTTCGTCGTCTGGTGTCCCCCTGAGTTCACCTGTGATCTCCTCCCCAACTGCTTCAAGCACAACAACTTCTCTAGTTTCTAAGTAAGAGAGAGAGAGAGAGAGAGAGAGAGAGAGAGAGAGACGGGATGGATCTGAATGGGGTTGGGAAGACATAGAGAAGGCCCGAAAGAAAGAGGCCCATCGAATTGGGTGAAAAAGAAGCCCTCCGAAAATATAATTTTATAAAAATTAAGAGGATTAGTGTGGGGTTGAGAGAGATTTGAGTAGGTAAAATAAAAAAAGTAGACTGATGGGTAGGTAAAATGCCTTTTCCTTGGTGTACATGCTCTTAAGATACAGAAATACTCGTTACTGTTTTTTTAATATATTACACCCTTTCATTTAAGTTTTTGTAGATTATCAAGTTAGCTAAAACTAATAAGAAAATATATGTTTTATGTAACCTTGAATTTATTTTCTATTTTTTTGGTTTTTGACTTGTATTTCTTTATTTTTTATGACTAATAGAAAGTGGGTAGCCAAACTTGGAGTCAGGCTAGGACAACTCAAACGTCGAGGCTGACACTGATCTCAACTTGTGATTTACCTAACTAGAACCAGAAAATTAGGTGGAAGCCTTTTTGAACCGCGAGTAACTCATTCACGGTGGAGCTGTGAAGAATAAGCTGTTCACGGTTCCGCTTAATCTATTACTTTTGATAGATTATTTTTTAATCCAGATTGTCCAAAACACTTTTGAACGGCCTTGATTGAGTGTTGTAAACCTTATTCACGGCTCGTCCATGAATAAGATTCTCTCTTTTGAACCAAGCAAAAATAGTGCTTGGCATGCAGTTGGCACAAATTGGTTGGAAAAGACTTTCTGATTTAAACTAAGCTAAATGCTTTCCTGATTTTTTAAAATTTTATTTGATTCGCATCAATAGTATATAATTAATCATTGATCACTTGACGGGAAGAATCTAAAACTAAATAATTATTATCAAAAGAAAAAGGAGACAAAAATTCCCCCTTTTTTTTTTTTGGCTCGTCTGGCTAATACGATTTTTAATCAATTTCAGACAATAATTTTATACTTTTTCAATTCATTTTGTCGGTACAAATAGTTAACCTAAAATGTTATGAAAATATTTAAAAATATTTCTCAAAACATAAATAAAACCAAGTTTCAGTCGGATGCATAATTTTAATTAGTCTTAAATGGCGAGGGACATCTGGACGCCAAAACAAGGAAAGGAGTGAGGGAGGAATGAGCTTGGATGACATGCCACCCAAGTTTCAAATTTTCTAGTGTTCACATGCCATAATTAATGCTCCTGGTTGAGATTGCGCCTGCATTCAAATTCAGATCTGTACCTTTAGGTTAATTGAGTTGTGATTTGTAATATATATATTTTTGGTTGGACGATCACTTGTGTCAACAAGGCCTGCTTATGCTCATCTCAACTATTTCCTCCGGTAAAAAACGGGTCATTCACGCCGGAACTTATAAGAGATTCACAAGAGATCGATTTCTTTCTTATGGCCTGAGCCCCAAGAGTTTCCAAGTTATGGTTTATAGTATAAGTATCCGGCGGTAGGATAAACAAAGCTTTGGCATAGGCCATTAAGAATTTATTATAGGTAATTCAGAGATAAATAACTTTTGGACCCCGTTCCACTAAATTTTTTCAAAAAATAAGTATTTATTTGAAAATTTCAAATTTAAAAATAATGTATTGACAAAATTTTTTTTTTTTTTTTGCATCATTGAAATCTATCAAACAAAATCAATATTGGACAAAAAGTTGATACTTATTTTTGAAGAAGGCTCAGTGAAACACTCCAATGATACCCTCATAATTCTTGTATTCTTTGTGAGAATATTCGACATGCTGGAAAAGTTTATCACAGCTAGCTGGTATTCCTTTCGACTAAGCATATATTATGTCTGTCTGGCCTTTGTGTTTGATTTCCTTATGAAAATTATTAATTAGTAGTATTAGAATCAAGCGGTTACCATCTTACCAAAACCCGCAATTAGTGGTAAAGGCGTAACTCTATTTCTTTGTATTAAAATATAACAAGCCCCAAGTACTACGGTTCGATCCGCTTGAGCAAGATGCTGGCCCGCAACCAACAAGTAATACTGGCTTTGGTGGGTATGAGGTTTTTCTAATTATGATTCGAAGGAGACTTACACTCCAGAAACCTAATCCAAAAAGCTAGCTTGACTAGAACTAGTATCTTAACTGGAAGCACCACGCTCACCACATTCCTTCATTTTCCCATACGAGTAGGATATATATTGTGCCGATTTGACTGTAGAAATTCCCTTGCTAGATCCTTTGGAGATTAATGCATCATTAACACTGGATTTGGCAAATCCTGCGGCATGAGGCCGGGATTTAGCTAGCATATTATCTCAGCGTCAAGAGGATATATGAACAAATCTCGAATAATAATGTCGATAATATTGGAGACAACAGAATCATAACATAGACGATCCTTGAGGAGGGGATCCAATAATGCATGTGTCTTCCATATCCCTAATCTCGTTCAATATGCTTTCCTTTAGTTTATTGACTAAACTTTTGAAGTAGGTAATTGAAAGGAGAGGAATTCACGGCTTCGCGCAGTCGCAGTCATTTCTCTCGGCAATCAATGGTTGTGATACAGTTTTAAACTATTACCGATAATAAATATCTTTTACCTGATACCCAAAGGAAAACGTTAGCAAGAAACCAACAAAGAAAATGAAATTCCTCAGACACAACCACACCAAAGAAAAAACAACAGCCACCACATGGACAAGACTAGAAAAGAAAAAAAACACACAACTACAAGCTGACAACAGCCACTCAGCGCCTACAGCAAAAATAGGAGACGAAGTACCGGAAAACCAGCAACAAACAATCATAGCAACAACAACTACCTTTGACCAACACCAAGCAAAAACCCAGCAACCGCAGCCAAAGAAACAAATTAAACAAAAGCAAAACCCTAGAGACCACAGCAAAACATACACAATAAGCTAACAGCATAAAAAGCAGCAAAAACAGGCAAATTAGGAATACCCAAAAAGAACAGAAGAACATAATCAAAACACCACTGAAATGGAGGCACCTTCCTCCAAATCAGAAGATTGAGATTCCTTTCCACTTTCTCTCTTTAATTCGTTTAATTTAAAAAACAGCCATAATATGTGTCTTTGTCAAAAGATTTATAGTTGAGATTAAGATTGAGATTCCTTTTCACTTTCTATCTCTCTAATTCGTTTTTTTTTTTTTTAAAGTATGTGTTATTTACCCAAAAAAACAAAAAAAAAGTATACGTCTTTGTGGAAAAGAGATCAATCGAAATGCAAAATTTAAAATTTATTTGGCCACCTCATATCCTGGCTCTGTTCTATTATATGTTGTAAAAGTTTTGGAAAAAACTAGGAACACATCAATGTTTCACACCCCAACTACACCTCTCTCACATGCATGTATGGAAATTCCTTAATAAATACTAAGGATCCACATGTATGTGAGAGGGATGTGATTGAGATGTGGCAAATTGATGTATCCCACCTTATTATTGGAAGATGCTACAATACAAACCCTTATTATTTACGGTTGGATGCTTGACACACCCTTATTATTAGTTACGACTAACCAGTGGATTACTGATTACCTGAGCATAGGTAACCCAAGGGGGAAAAAAAAACCCCCAAAACTAAGGTATACTTCTACGTTCTTTCCCCTTTCGAGCAAACTCTAGACCAATTCAAGATTGATTCTAGAGCAAGACTCAAGAGGTCGCTGCCTAGAGCCTTCAAACTTTAGGCCCAAAATAGAGAGCCCTTTACAAGTATATATACTATTTGTTTACAAATAAACAAAACGTCTTTGTTTGGTTCGATGGTAAGTTGTTTCCCGCCAACACATGGTGGCAAAGTCCAAATGCATTGGCACCTCTTTCTTTTAGTGTTTACTCTCTTTGTTCCATATTGAAGTACCATTTTCACTTTTTTTTCTGTTATTTTTATTTTGTTTATATCTTTTAATTTATAATAATTTTTTATGATTTTAAAATTTTTGTATAATAAAATTAATTGAGATCTATCAAGTAAGATTTATATTAGATATTTTTAGCATTATAAATTGAAAGATATAAAAATTTCCTAAAATATTCGGACTAGTAACATGGACACTCAATATGGAACAGATGGAGTATTTGTTAAAAAATAAATTTATTCTAGACATTTGGAGCTATAATGTGCTGAACCTAAGTCAAAGAGGATTTTAAGGCAGCAACACAAGCCACTAGAACCAAACCTACTATTATGCACATTGTGGACTGAAATGATTATAATAGAAACAAATTCCGTTATTTTTGTTTAATTATTAAAATATAGAGGGCCCCGTTTTACAATTTTTTTCAGGGCCCCAAAATACCTTGGGCCAGCTCTAGACCAATAGGTCTATCAATTGCCGTCCCTCTTCTCCACTTGTCGGTCGACGCCTCTCTTACATGCATCATCTCTGTCCCTCATGTCTCTCCTCCTATCATCCTATGGTTGCCGCGTCTCTCTGTGGCATCATCTCCATTGACGGTCCAATTGGATGAAGGATTTGTTTTAGATGGATATAAAATGAGGGTGAATTTGTAATGAGGTGTGATATGTTAAGAAGGGAGGTCCCAATTCTTAAGAAGGGTAGATTTGTACTGAGGTGTTTGGATGATTTTTTGAAAATGAGGATATGAAAGGTGGATATGATGGAATAAGTTATCAAAAGACTTAATTACCCCCATACTTTAATTGCCCCCAGTTTGATAATGTTTTTTTTTATTTTTTATTCTGAGTTTGAGAAGTCGTGTATTGAACATGTGTCACACCATATAATTTTCTCTCATCTCTTGTAAACAACGACCATCGGTTCATCTTCCCCTCTCTCCCATCTCAGCTCCAGCCCTCTCTCTCTCTCTCAAAACTGATCATTCCGGCTAGAACGCATCTCACAGCGTTCAGCCGTTTTGGGCTACAACGCATCTTCTCCAGCCAGCGTACAGCTTCTATCCCATCTCAGCGCGTGTCCACCCGTTTCTTTATATCGGGAAAAAAGGAAAAATTATGTTGATATAGACGCTGAAAGGGGCAATTAATAAAGGAAAAAGGAACAAATAAATGAAACAAGCATCTAATCGTTGTTACCTCCATCCACCTGTCAATAATTTAGGCCCCATTTCCGATAACAGGAAACACTAAAAACTTAACGCATTTTACCATTTTGTTTCCACTAACAAAAAAGTCTTTACCAACTCAACAATTTTTTCACTCACATGCCCAGCAAAAACTTATTTATTACGGTTGGAAACAACTTGACATTTCTCAATGACTTATTCACTACCGAAAACACCTAATAACTTTTCAATCACAAATAAAAATCTACAAATTTTTCACTACTGGAAACACCCCTTAGTCTTAGTCTAAGGTAAGTGATGGTTTCCTATATTCCGATTCTAGGAATCTTATGTTGTCCCCACCTTTACGTGATGGTTTCCTAGAAGAGAGAAATAACTTATTCAGGGCTCTACACAATCTTGGCCATCCATTTTGGTTAAGATCTGTTTTTCAATTTTGACTGGTAACAATTAATTGCGCATCTGGACGGCTAGAATTAATTGCACAATCGACACAACAGTGGTGCGTGTAGCATTTTTGTTTTTTCTATGACTGGATGTTCGGATCTACTTGAGCACACCTCGACTAATTTCGAGATCTTGAAGATAACAACCGGACAAACCATCCAGTAACTTCAGACTTCAAGGGACTATAGCAGCTTTAGTAACAAGTAAATAAACCATCCAGTAACACCGCCCAAGAATTTCATATACTAGATCGATGAGTGGATTACTGTTTCAGTTAACGGGAGAAACCATAGAATCAAAGTTTGGAAGGAGGATTGCGAAGAACCTTTTTCTTCGATTCTTTTGCCTAAGAATGAAGGATCTCGAACAGGTGAATTGGAGGTGTCTCTCTCTACGCATTCTAGTGGGAAGGATGGTGATGAGGTCAAAGAAAGCACAAAGGTCTGTGATTCCTTGGGAGAGGATAATCAATCAATTGTCAATCTGGATATGTACGGGGAAAGAAAAGAACTTGATGGTAGAAGGGGAGTTGGAGGTTCACTCTCAAGCTATGCTGGCCAATGGGGATCCTGTGAATTTAGGGGATATAATCAGTCCGTGAATTTAGGGAATATAATCAGTCTGTTAATTAATGATTATCATAAGGACAACAAAGTGACTTCTTTGGGAATTGTTGAGGATAGCTCCCAATCTTTCATCATTGGGACTGGTGGTAGTTCTTTTGGGGAAAGATCAACTTTTAAGGCTATTAATAAGATGGAAGGGAGGGAGGTTGAGAAGATCAAAGAAGAAAATTAAGAAGAAGAAACTTCTTGCTGAGCTTGAGGTCAAGGCCGGCGAAGTAAGTCGTAGAAAAAAGATGATCCCTTCTTCCTCTTTTATCTTTTGGTGATATCAAGAACTGAAACTCCTTTCTTTTCAAGGATGCTCGAGAGATATTGGATCTTAGTGGCAGATTGGGCATTCAATATAGAGGGGGGAGGAACTTTATGCTTAAAACTATTGTGGAAGTACAGGAGGCCAAATTAGCAGAAAGAATTAACGCTCTTGATGATTTGGAGAATGGGTTTGGATGATGCCGACTTCAAGGAAGATGTCTCCCTTTCATTGGAATTTTGAACCGTCATCTGATATGTTAAATAAATCTTGTCATACTTCATACTTGAATTTTTTTCTTGACAGCTGAATGTGGTATTCGGTCCGGAAAGTTTAAAAGACGTACACAGCGATTCATACCTTACAATCACGTATGGCTGCATCTATTTTCTCGAATAACTTGTCCCCCGGCTTCATGGACTTGTTGTCCAAGACTGGTCTCCAATTTAGCCTAGAAAAGTGATCATATAAAAGCCCTGCAATGTTTTTATTCGTATTGATTCGCCTATGACTGATAAACACATGGCATTTGGAATGGGTGATTTTCCCGCGCTGGAAAATCTGTCCCCGCAAACTCATGGCTGTTGATGAACGTTGCATGCCTTTTCTCCCTCTTCTAATTTCCTTCTTTAGAACGATTTTTATTGTACTTTGGGAATATTAGTGCACGGGGCTATTTATAATTAAGTTGACGTCGACTTTCAAGGAAATGAATTCTTCATTTCAAGTGGTAGAAAGTGAAAAATGAAAAATGAATTCTTCTTTTTGGCTTTTCTTGTAGAAAGTGAAAAATGAAAAGCACATTTTGCTAGAATGGATTTTCAACTTTGCATCCAAACAGGCAGAACACCTAAATGAGAATGTGAAAAGTAGAAAAGTGGGCGCGCAGACACTCTCTAAGAATGTTTGACCCAATTGACCAAAACAAAACAAAAAAAAATTAATGTTTGGCCAGAAGAAGATACTTTGGTACTTTTTTTTTTTTTTTGACGGAAAAGGCCAGAAGAGCAAAAAAGTTTTGACTTTGTGGACTATCTGGGCGTTCAATCCTTCAAAGTCAATCACAATGCGATTGATCTCTTTTGACAAATACCAGCAGTAAATTTTAAAGAAAAAAATAAGTTATTCACGGTTTCGCTCAATTTTAGTTGTTCATTTTGGCAATCAATGGTCCGAATTTTAGAAAACTATTCTACCGAATAATTTTTTTAAAATCTTGACTTTACTTTTGAACATGCTCGATTGAACGCCGTAAACTTTATTTACTGATTGCTCCGCAAAGAAGTTTTTGTCAATTTTAAATATTGCTCTCTTCTGACAAAGACGCATATTATAGCTTTTGTTCAACAGAAAGTCTAGGAACCCCAAAAGCAAAACCCAAGACTTATCCCGAAAGAATAAAGACAAACAAAAACATATAATCAGGCGAGGTTGATACACCACTAATACAACTCTACACTACAAGAAATTACATCATTACCGACTAACAGTTTAGTCGGCAAAAAGTAGGAATTTAGTCGGCAATAGTAATTCCTGACTAAAAACTTTGGTCGGGGATTTAGTCGGAGAATTGCGGTCGGGAAAGGTAATTACCGACTAAATCATATTTATTCGGAATATGTTATTTTTCCAGACTAATTATTTAGTAGGCTAATTAGTATTATTATCGACAAAGTATTTAGTCTGTAAATGTTAAATAAAATTACCGGATTTATTAAATATTTACCGACTAATTATTTAGTTGGTAAATATTTAATCAATTACCGACTAAATAATTAGTCGGTAAATGTTAAATAAATTACCGAATTGATTAAATATTTACCGACTAATTGTTTAGTTGGTAAATATTCAATCAATTACCGACTAAATAATTAGTCGGCAAATTTAACATTTATTGTTCACATATTACAACTTTTACCAACTAAGTATTTAGCCGGGAAATATAATATTACATATTTTAATACTAATTCTAAAATCAGCTTAGATTTTTTATTTTTTTTGATGATTCACAATAAATTAAATTAAGCAACATCTATTCTCCAATCTACTATAATCAAGTGTTGTAATTCAAGAACAATTCATTCATAACTTCCATAAATAAAAGGTGTTCGCCAAATACTTAATAAACAGTATCCAAATTCGCGGAGTACAAAATAACAAAAAATCGTACCATGAAAAGTGTACATAGCATCAAACATATCATATCCAAGCCCTAGAGCGCAAAATAATAGGAAAGTTCAACAGCGAGAAAACTAGATTATGGTAGAATCCACAGCAAAAATTCAACTTCTTTATATATAGTCCTTAACGAGATGCCAGATACTCCAATATCTGTGGAAAGAACAAAACACAATAATAAGACCCATGATATTGGTAATAAATGACAAGGGTACATCAAGGGAAGAAAAGAAACCTAACATCATGATATTGATACATGCACATAAAACAACATTTCTCGAGTATGGATATACACTACAAGAAAAATTACATTGGGTGACGAATGAATATCGTCACAAATTGCTTGTTTTTCGTCACAAATAATATAGGTGACGAAAAAAAATTTGTCGACTAAAAGTTGTCGAGGAATCCTACCTGGTGACGAAATCTATTTTTCGTCACCTATAGTGTCTTTTGATGACGAAATAGTGAATAATTGGTGACGAAATTTTTTTCCTCACTTATTGTGCTTTTTGACGACGAAATTTTTTGTCATAAATTATTCCTTTTGGCAACGAAAAAATTCGTCACTGATGAGTCTCATCGGTGACGAAAATTTTCGTTGCAAAAGACATTTTCATATGGAAAAAAAATCCTTCTTTCTTACTCTTGCTGGGTTTCGAACCCGAGTCTCTTGAGTTTTTCGCGCAAGCTCTAACCAACTGCACTACACACACTTTTCAGTAAATATTGAAATATCTAATATATAACATATATGTTTAACATAAAATATATATTTCAAATGTAATTTTGAACCTTTAAACATTAAAATTAGTAATTTTGATAAACATGAAAGTTGTAGGCAATTGAGTTATTGTTCAAACCCAATTTGAATTATTTTAATCGGAGTTTTTAGTAAAGAGTTATGTTCGAAATACATTTAGTGACAAAGCGCAATTCATAAATTTCGTCAGGAAAGGTACCCATTTGATGACGAAATATTTTTTTCGTCGCTGAAAGCGTTAAAATGGTGACGAAATTATTTTTCATCACCAAAGTTAAGCATTTGGTGACAAAAAAAATATTTCGTTACTAAATTGGTCTCATTTAGCGACGAAATATTTTTGTCACCAAATGATTATTTTTGGAGACAAAAAATAATTTTGTCACCTTTTTTTAAGCTTTTAATGACGAAAAATGTATTTCGTCTCCAAATGGGTACTTTTGGTGACGAAAATATTTTTTTCGTCGCTAAACAGGTATAATTGGTGACAAAATTATTTCGTCACCGAAGTTGTCAAAACGGTGATATTTTTTCGTCGCCAAATATACTCATTTAGTGACAAAATTAAATTTCGTCACTACTTTTTCGTCACCAATTTTCATTTTTCTTGTAGTGATAAGAATGAAGAGAGCCATCTAATTTGTAAGTTCAACAACTATATACGTTAATCTTGCTATTTTATTCTTCCACCAGAAGTAACCAAATGTTTGTTTTATTATATCAAAATATTGTCATGCTCATCTATACTACTTCCTCCGTCCCTTTTTTTGTGTCTAGTATTCCATTTTGGGCTGTCCCTTAATAAGTGTCTATTTTGTAAAGTTAGGGGGTAAAAGTTGGTGTATTGTCTATTTTGTCCTTAAAAGTAGATTTTATTTTAAAAAGTTAGTGAGTAAAAGTGTAATGATGATGGGTAAGTAGGGAAAGTGGAGGAAAAAGTTGATGTGAAAGGTGTAATGATGATGTCTTTTTAATAAATTGGAGTTACGAAGCAGGACACTTAAAAAGGGACGAAGGGAGTACTTTTTTTAAATGTACAAATATATTTTCTACTCTTATGTTCCCAAAAAAAAACCCTTGCACTTGCACACCCCATGACCCTTCCCAAACGACACAAAGTAACACTCCCAAAATTAACGATACAAACCCCATGCCCATTCCCAACCGACACAATGCAATACTCCAACGTAAACAATAGAAAACAACAATGTCTCCCCTGGCATTCGAAAAAAGCATTACAGCCTCCCTCCGTTAGCCCATTCTCCTCAACCGCCTAACTCCGCCAGCCGACAACCAAGGCTCCAACTACAAAAACATAATGGACACAACTCAAGTGCATTCCAACAGAGGCCAAGACAGGTAAGGCATGCATTCAACTTTCCTACTTCCTTTGATTGCAAACACTTACCCCCTTCCACCTTCCAAAGACACCAACTACCGATTTCAACAACTCTGTAGACCATAATTTCACACACAAACTGTTTGACAAAATGAGCCTTCGAGTTCTTCGGGCTTATAGATGGTTTGGTGACAACCAGTTGAAGATGTCGAGCATGACAGGAGCAATTTAACAATAACAGGGAAAGTTGGGATGCTATAATAAAAGTAAGGTGAATTTTGACCTACCTTCGGTTGGTATTAAGAAAAGTAAGGTGAATTTTTATATATATATAACGTGTCCCCCAATGTGTCGTGTCCCCCATTTTTTTAAAATTTGCATGTCGGGGTGTCGGTGTCGTGTCGTGTCCATGTCCCATGTCTGCGTCCGTGAAACATAGGTTCTCTTTATTGAAAGAAATGAAGAATACTATGGTACTGGTGGGCTTGCGAAGACAATTACCCCTACATTTTCAGGTTCATATGAGCCAAGTTGAAGACTCTTTTGCAAGATCCTCTTACATCCCAAGGCGTGAGAACACCTTGTTACTTGTTAGCAAGAATAAACAGTAGGTACTAAAAGAGAGCGCTACACGACCATTGGGCCAAATCCCAAGGTCAATTCAAAGGAGTAAATAACATTAGCTTTCAATTTTAATAGAGTAAATAAACATCTAGTTTCAATTCCAGCAGGATAAATATCTAATCTAATCTAACATAATTGCACCTAATTGTCAACCTTGACTCTTCTCTTGTTACAGACTTTTCACCACATTATGGTCTAAAAAAGAGAGCAGCTCTCCGTTCTCCTGGCAAGAGCTACTAAAAACACCAGGGTATCCATCATGTTCATACACTAAGCCACAAAAACACTAGGTATCCATCATGTTCATACACAAGTTCACAACATCGATTACTACTTTTTCAGAGCTAATAGATAATAATGCAAGGAGTCGTATCAAAATACACTGCAGTTAAACTAAACAATTACGGACATTATAGCAACCACAAAAAACAGTATTCAACTATCACCAAATCCCAAAAATACCAGCCAAGTAAAACAACACCAGCGAAGAGGAAGGAAGATGACAATTGATATGCAACCCATTAAAAGTTAACCCATTAATTCATAGCAAAGAGGAAATTATGTACCGAATATTTCCCACCATCACCTCAATCACACATTGTCTCGTCCATGCATTTGCCTCATCATCATGGCTTTGAGTTCATCAAATTCACGTTGCCTTTGCTCATCTCTTAGCCTTAGCTCCTCATCTCTTTGCTTTTGTTGCTCTTCCCGTTGTTTTTGCTCCTCGTCACGCCAGTTTCGCTCCTCCTCCCACCTTCATACTCCTCCCGTTCTCTTCGTCGCTCCTCACAAAGTAACTCCATCTCGGATTGGACTTTCTGCAGCTCTTGCCGTGCTGAGTTGGAGCTGGATTGGGAATAGAAGGATGAAGGTCTCGGGCCAACCCCAAATCCCCTTACGTAATACTTTGCTTCCCCAAGACAAATCCTTGAAAGTTCTTCGTCCGTCAGCGGACATCCTGATTGAGACGCCTCGTCCCGCTTGGCCACCATCCTCGTTTGTCGTTTGCAAAAAGAAGAAAGGAAACAATGAAAAATATAAGGAATAGACTAATTGAAAAAGAAAAAACAAAATGTCTATAGATATTAGATGCAAACATGTATCTCTTCACATTGAGGATCGATCCATCCACCATCTTTCAATGTATGTGATGCTTGGTATCTCTCACACAAATCTGGCACCTTTCCATTAGGCTTGTCTGCCTAACACATTGAAATAACCATATTCAAATACTGACTGAGGAAGTGCTTTACATCATACATATTCACCAACTGCAAATTGTGGGCCAGGGCGGCCTTATACCGGAGTACATTAAAGCACAATCAGATTCAAGCATGTGTGCACAAATCAGATATATTCCTATCCTAGCTCATCAAGGATAGCATATAAGCTACTATGAGGCATCATGCTCTGTCAAAATTTAACAGACTTAACAAGCAAATCTATAAGGTCTTAATAGTGTACATCTTTAAGACATGGTCAAAAAGCAATAAATGGCAGCACCACATTCAACATCACATAAAAACATCAATCCACCTCACATCCAGTGCAAACAGAATTTACAGGGCCATTTTTCACACTGAGTGTGTCTTTTTCATTCACATGGGTAGCAGTCTCCCGTCATACACAGTTCCTACAAAATATGTTGAAAACTTTGAAAGCCTCTAGCACTGTTCTTCTCGTATTTAAATTGAGATTGATTTCATCTGTCAGACATAAAACAGTGAAAGCACCAGTAATATTGATGACAATTGCTTAACTTAAATGATTTCATGGACCGCCCTTGACTTTCTAGAAGGAAAATTTTTTCAGAATGTTGGAGCTTTGGTGAGAGAACTGTGACATACTCTCATTGTGGAGCTATGACATGCTTTCATTGGTATGGATGTATGTTTACCACAATGTCTACGGATAAAAAAAAAAACACAATGAAGATATCTACATAACAGTAACCGGCCACATTGATGAAGCTCAATCATATGCCCAAATTCTGAACTATTTTCCAACTCTGTTTAATATTTGATGGTATTTAAAAGGTCTTAACAATGCACAAAAAATCTCACCTCAATGGTGATTGCAGCAGCAAATGATCGAGAACCCAAAGTATGACCACAAGAAGCAACAAAGTAACCATCAATCAGAGCATTTCTATTTTTTTTGCCAGCTATTTTGCGGGGCTAAAAAAAAGAACTTGTTAGATATAAGCATAAAATTGGAAATGTAACTCATACAACTATCTGATTAACCTTCCAATCTGGATCGTTGAATATATGATCAATCATGAACTTCCAAGCATCCAGGCTTATGTCTTTGGTAAAAGGAAGCTGATATGGGTTTTGGCCATCTTCCTTCGTCTTTTCATAATGAGCCTTTTGTCTTTTCGTAATGATCATTCATTCTCCATTTCCAGCCTTTGTAGAGTAAGCCGACTTTGTGCTCAAAAACTTTCTCAACTAACGGAGTGAACTCAACATTATCTTCGGTGACTTCAAATTTGTCCTAGAAGCACATAATAAGTGGAATTAATCCCTTACGATATTTCATTATTCACTAGAAATAATCACTACGCACAGTTTGACATTCTTACCCGTACGGCTTGTATTATGGTGATTTTCAGCCCCGAAGGAACACTTGGCCACGAGTGGCAAAAACTGTCAGCAGTAGGGCAGCACATCCTCCTAATTTGTGACCCCAATTCGTTCACCACTTTAGTTGCATTTTTCCCGCAAAAAGCTCTCATTTCCTGTGTCACATAAACTGGGAGCCTCGTCCCATCCTTGCCATCAATCAACCTTCTAACTCTTTTTTCAAGTGTAGGCCCCCGCACACGTCGCTGCGTTCTTGAAGGTGCAGCTGCAATTGAGATGCAGGAATAGTATAAAAGAAGAGAGAGATACACGCAGAATGTTCACAGCAGAATGTTCGACTGATCATATAATACCTTTTCTTTTTATTTTTTCTTTGTTCCTTAACTAGTATGAATGGTGGTAGGATCCTAGATACAAGACCCAATATCAGAGATACTATTGCACATTGGCAACTAAGCAAGCTGCCATCAATCTTCCATCCAACCTAGCAGCAAAAAAGCAGCAGAACTTGCAGGACAGCGGCAAAAAAACATCTTAACAACCAGAGATACAACAGCAAAACAGATGTAATATAGCAGCGACACAGTAGCAAGACAGCAATACAGCAATACATGGCAACAATACAACATCAGTATGATATGCTATATAGACCACAACTGTAACCATATGATACACAACAGAACAGCAGAACAGATCAGCAGTTACTGGACTGTACCCATCAGAACATTAGAAGCAGCCGTATGAAACAATAGTTTGCAATTGTAGAATACACCAACTTGGAGCCTAATTCACTCTACATCAACTTGGATTAAAGACAGTAGCCATATCAGAAAATTATCTAAAAATTTTCAGAACAACAACAGCAGAATAGCAGTATACGTGCCATAACAAGCAGCAGTCATAATAGTCAGCTCCAATACTGGATAGCAGCAGGAAAGTAGGCAAACAGCAATTGGTGGAACAAACATGATGCAATAGACAACAAGGGACATGCCCCCAAGAAAAGCGTAAACAAGCCAAGGGATGTTTAGATTTTTAAAATGATGTGCTTTCAATTTCCTAGACCACAATAAATACTATGAGATAACTGCTTATGTTCAGATTTTTAAAAAATTCACAGAACTCCAAGTTTACTGGATCGCTGGATCGCAAAACAAAGCTAAAAACTAGCAGGATGAACATATGTAAATGTACTTTTAGGATTGTCAGAGAGAGATGTACTTACCTGCAACACTTGTATGGGTAGAAGGAGATGGAACACTCGAAAGAGTAGATGCCACAAAAGGAGGAACAGATGTTGTAGCTTCTGGCTGCGGAGTAGGTGTAGCTACTGTACCAAGTCGTAGTTCTGCAATTTTACGTGATGTGATACTCGAGTTGGAGGATGCACTACTCTTTCTTGATCCAGGACCCATGATGCAATCTGTCAAACGGTGTAATACTACTCCATCAGAAACAAGGATATAAAAGAAGTGAACTATAATGAGACATGTATAGCAAGTGACAGATAATCAATAATAACGAAATGTTTCTTACCAAATGATGTTGCTTATGGCTGATAAAAAAAAATTTGATGGTGCTTATGGACTAAAGTAATAAGAATTCTTCATCTATATCTTCCCCTAAGCATGAATATACACATAATTAGACTCCTTAGATACCATAGACAAGTACAAAAGACACACTCGGCTCTATGTCAGGATCAAAAAGACACACCATAGACAAGTACAAAAGACACTACTTAGTTTACCACCATGAGTACAAAAACATCAAAACAAGGAAAGGATTGAGGCACAAAATATAACATTTCATGCAACAGAACTAGAACTGGCGACAACCCAAAGTCATAGAATTTAAGTGTACAATGTGGAAAAATTCACTGGAGCCTTCACAGCCTAATCGACTTCCACTATCTTGCACCCTCTGATATTCTCATCTCTTTCGTTGCCTATTTTACCCTTTATAGTAAGTTTCAAGAATATCTTCCTTGTTTTTTTTACTTATTCTCCCAACCTTGCACTCAACTTTTTTCGCATCATGATTTAAGAAATTAATTTACCAGAGTAGCCTCGGCCTTGAATAAGCTTTTGCCATTCGACGAGAGAACAAGATAGCGATTGAAGTAAAAATCAAATATTGAACTCCGAGATTATTTATTACTAATTATGAGTGCTCGAAAATAATTCTTGTGTGATTGGAGGTTTACATGTAATAGTTCTTATTTAGCATTTTAGCGTGCTTTATAAAACATAAATTTCAGGTTAAGGCTCATAGTCATGGACTACAACTTAAATGGCCAATACTAATCTAAGCCTCATGTTATAAGTTTTCGATGTTGTACCATTTTTGTTCAGGCTCAAATAATAGGTCAGATAATGCATGAATTCCAATGGCCCACTAAGTATATATTGTGGGGGGTATGGTTAAAGATCAGTGGGTCTAGGCATGGTCCTCCGGTTCGCTCCTGCTCGGCATGTGCAGTAACTGTGTTGGCCGACGTCAGTCATGACGTATTTGAGCCAAGAGGTCAGTTGGGCATGGGTGACCTGTAATCGACACACTGCTCGGGACGCTCTTGGTTGGTTCAGCCGAACCGGGAAGAGACCTGCTATTAGGGACCAAGGATGGTAGAATCTAAACTACTGATATGGTCTAGTAAGGCGGCTCAACGATTAGTCACAAAATACAACATAAGCAAATGCCAAAGGGTGAAAAAAATGGAACCCCTAGTAATCTTACGCAAACAAAAAAACTGTGCAGGCTCACTTGGGGAAGCAGCCTATAGCAAGATGGTATTTTCCATCAGAAGTGGATTATAGGCTTCAGATGTTGCCCCCCAATGCCATAGGACTAGTGGTTTGGATCCTTGAAGCCAAGGTGAATTTGACCATACAACCATTAAAATTCTCTTAGACCGGTGTCCTATTACTAAAATACTGTCCTATTACAAGATTGCATGATGATGCTACTACTCTCTGTAAATGCATTCAGGTACTGTCAAAAGCCGAATTGCAGTTTCTGGTCTTGCTTCCAACCCTCCGGCCTAAAGTCCAAGTTATCGCAGAATGTGGAAACTGGTAAGCCCCCATACCCAGTATTTGCCCTATTTTTCGATTCTGCTTTGTTTAATCCCTTCTTCCACCCGTGTGTAGGAGAAAGTTCATGTTGACACCACTCAAAGAAATTGCATAATTTCCTGTGAAAGAGGGAGAATGATCTGATTGCTCAACAACCACAAGACAAACACCTCTGCAAATATTTCATAACTAGTGGCCCCAATGCTATGCTCTACTTTTCCTCCAAAACATAGGCTTTCATTGTTCATATGACTGAGATAACAGTACTTCCAATTGGACTGCAAAGTGTTCAGCAACAGTGATAAAAAAAATTCTAATCAAGCGACCTTCACTTGCACCATTTTCATGTATAGCACTATCCATCTCAAGTAGTAAGCTGTAAGCATCAGAACCCCTTATAATGGGGTTTTCCTTCCTGCGCTTGTGTGCCATGTTTCCACTAAACTAAATGGACTAAAACTAATGTTTTCACGGATTTCTAGGCAGGTCATTCTCATTATACACATCAACTAAAATACCATTTAGCGGAAACAACTTGACTATTGTCATTAGCTTGAAGTAAAAAAAGTATATCGGAAGCGACCCTTTAACTGGTTATATTCAAACATGACCCAATGGTGCAACCTTCGCATATGCAGCACTGTCGATTTCAAGAAGCAAGCATCAAAATCATTAGAAGAGTGACTTTCCTTCCTAAGTATGTGTACCAATGAGAACAAGCAACTCACTTCATGAAGTTGTAATTAGAAATTCATTATGGTTAATCTACTAATGACGTGTTGTTGTGTGTCAAAGTATCACATATGAATACAGCCGTATCAGTACCATTTACAATGCTGACTAATCCAACAGCTTGTACATCTCCAGGAGCAATTTAAGTTAGAGTAAAGTTTGGACCACGTATATATACAATCGGAAGGTCATTGGACGGGATCAATCTAGTTTCAGGAACTCACACAAACCGATTTCTTTGAAATCTTTAGCATGAAGAGAGGCATCTATCCTAAAATGATTACTATAACTTAATCAAACTGCTAACTCTCAAGCTGTCATTTTTTTTTATAAGCAACTCTCAAGCTGTCTACTCAAATCCCAAAACTCCTTTAAAAAGAAATCAAAATTACAAAATCAATTTCACACATCCACATCAGATAAAAAAAAACCATTGTACATTTCTGTACAGCCATCGTCAAAACTTCAACCATACTCCCACCTTCTAATAAGAAACTAGAACTGAAAACCCAGCCGCCAAATTGGAAAACCAAGAAAACCCAAATTGATTTTTTTGTTTGGAGCACTTAAAATCCAAATCGATTTGTTCATTTGGAGCACTGAAAACCCAGATTGTAGCGGAGAGAGAGAGAGAGAGAGAGAGAGAGAGTACCTAGCAGGAGTGAGCGAGAGAGAGACACAGCGGCTCGACCATGGCTGGAGATGCAAAGTTGGAGGAGAGGGGTTTTCGTCGGGGGGTTTGATTGACAGGAGCAGGAGTATCTGAGACCACAGTCGGAGGAGAGAGGGGTTTTTGTAGGGGGTGTGGCAGCGGCGGTGGTGCTGAACGGTGGAGACGGCGGCTGGAGAGAGGGGTTGAGCGACCACGGCTGGAGGAGGGTTAGAGGGTCGATTGGGAGGGGGATGAACTGAAAGACGATGTGAGGGAGATGGGGGAAGTGTATGTTGGATGGGTTTGACAAGTGCAACGGCGCCGTTTTGTATTATAAAAGACGGAAATTATCTAAATCCCGCCATTTTTTTGGTGAAAATTTTAGATTCGCGCAAATTTTTTTTATCATTCCCGACCAAAAATAAATTAGTTGGTGATTTTTGTGTCTTGGCCAACTAGATATTTAGTCTGGAATAATTTTTTGAGTCGAAATGACTTTTACCGTGTCCAAAACATTAAAGTCTTATAACACACCACCCGAGCCCACTTGAGTTTTTTTTGCACGATCAGAACCATTTATCTTCTCTAAAATTATCAGTTAGATCATTCTTACTAGTGTTACAATTGATTATTTTCCGTTAGACAATTGATCAAACAAAAAATACTATTTTTCTAATGAATTCACGTCTTGATAAAGGGATATTCTTAACCTGATCGAGCCGCAAATTTACGGGAATGAACAAATTCAACAAGTGTAAGAAAATCAACGATCTTGATCGTCAAGATTGTCTCGCGATCTTGTGGCTATTCCAATAACAAGTACAACATAAGAATTAGTTAACTATCAAATGCATCAAACACATATATAGTTAAGGTAACTACCAAATCATTTTTTATAATGATTGATCTGAACCGTTATGATTTCACGTCTTACTTGTTATAGCATTGTCACTAAAATCGGAGATCATTTAGTATTGGTGACCACATTATCGAAAGACATTTAATGCGTTTGGAGACGTTTAAGTGTTATAGTTAACTAACTGAGCCCCGGCTAAGGTATTTTTTTATGATTCAAATCATCTATCTTTGACGTAATACGAATTTGAACATTCATACCAAGAATGAAGTTAACGGCATATGGATATACACTTAATCGGACAACAAAATTCTTTACATTTAAGAATTTTTGTGCCGATAACAGGGCTTCCTTGACCCGATCGAGCCAAAATTTTATGAGAATCTTATGATTAAGAAGGGAACAAAAATGAGCGGTAGTGATCGGAAAGGTTACATCTTGATCAATGTAGTTGGAACAAATATTTACTTCAAAATTTTAAAAAAAGGGGGAAAAGTTGATATTCCATGACTAAATATATTAGTTGGGAGATGCATTTGATTTTTTAATTTGGATTAAATGATATTACCCGACTAAGTTATATTTGGTTGGAAAATGTAATTTCATTTCTATTTTATTAAATTTGAAAAAATTATATTTCCCGACTAAATTACTTTTAGTTGGCCAAAAATGATATTTCTATAAATTACCGACTAAAATTTTAGTCGGCCAAAAATTTCCCCATCTCGCGTGAAATATCTTCCTTCGCGCCACATGTTTACTGACTAAAAAAAAAATTTAGTCGGGAACAATAGTGTTTCGACGACCAAAAATAATTAGTCGATGATATTTTACCATTTGCAGACCAAATAATAGTTAGTTGCTAATTATTTAATTATTGCCGACTAAATATTATTTAGTCGGAAAAATTAGTCGGGAATTGTGTAATTTCTTGTAGTGCTATCAAAAGCAATACAACAATTTACACTTTGAAACTAACAGTTCACACACACTTCAAAAATTTACACATACTTTGAACTCAAAGCCCCTTGTGGGCACACGCCCCTTGAAATTCGGTTGCGCCTTTTTGGAAAAGCACGGCAAAATGCTACAAGTCAGAGTCGCCACTCGGGTTTTAGCGGTGAAACACCCAGGGAACCGAACTTGAAACGTTTGCTACGTTTTGATTGAAAAAGACTTTGTAGACTAGTCTGTCATCACCTTCGATATCTAAGGTTCGGGAGCCATGTTACGAGAGGGGAAGGGTTTTATGGCACCCTTTTTGCCCAATCCGGAGATTGGTCTCTACTCGGGCTTTTTATAAAACATTTGCATTTCTCTCATTAATCATTTTTAGCCAATTCGGGCAGGAGAACAATTAAAAGGGATTAAAACTACAACAAGTTGTAATATGTGACAAGATGGTACGTATGCTCTATCGAAATGATTAGTATAGATTGAGAACAAGCACTTCTGCGAGCAATTTAAACAGACTGGAGAGCACTAATTAGGGGCATCATGCACAGAAAGAAACATGCATGCACTGGTTGAACCACTACAAGCGGGGATTACCTGCGCACGCCACTCACTGACTGGCGTACACCAGTAAGCCTAAACCCACAGCTCTTGTTTTCAACCCTCTGGGCATTGGAAAGGACCAATGCACACCCAGAACAAACCACATAGATAATATAGTAGAATAGATACAATTACAGGCAGCAGAGATGGCTTTAGAGCCATAAAACGAACAGAACACCCCATAAACAGTGTGAGGAAATGAACAGATGCCAAGACCTAGCTGCCATACAAGGGCCAGCCACTGGGCCAGACATTACTGTCGTATGCCAGTACCAGGGTATCGTACGCCGGTGACATCTTTTGTCCAATGCTTGGCTTTACATCTTCTGGGTTTTGGAATATGACCAGAAGGATCCCAGAGGCATTCCAAAGCAAAAAGAAATAATATTAAGAAAGTAAAACCAGCAACTTTAACTATGGAAAGCAGTAAACTGGTTATTAGGCATGCTCACAATGATGAATAGACAAGAAATAAAGTATAAAACAAAGATCCTGACCCCAGTTGACAACTGGAGTACGCGGGTTCTAAAGGGTTCCGAACTGGAGTATGCCAGTTCCGAACTGGCATACGCTAGTTCCAGATAAATCAAGTTAAAAAAAACTGTACGTACTGCCACGGACCGGAGTACGCGTGCTTATGACCGGCGCACGCCGACTCTAGTCAGGAACGGTTTTTGAAACCTTGCCAGCTTTAGAGCCAGGACTGGTATTGATTACCAGCCTTGACCCTGCCAGCCCCCCTCAGGGATCAGAATAGAGAAATATACCCGGGTGGTATACCTTTTGTTTTTGAGTTTGTTGGAGAGTCTGAGCTTGAACTTGGCTTTGAAAGGGGAATGTGGGTGGATAGATGTATGTTGTAATGTATGGGAGAGCTTTTTGTTGTTTCTTTCTCAAGGAGAGGAAAGGAAGAACAAAGAACTAATGGAGAGAGATGACTTTAATGCTTCAAGTTTTGGTAACCCCTTTGCACATGAATGCAAGGGGGGGGGGGGGGTATATATAGAGGAGAGGGATGGGTTATAACCAGTTGAAGGGCTGGTTGGCTTTGGAGGGAGAGTCTCCCATGCATTTAATGAAGATGAGAGGTGATGAGAGATATGTGGGGGAAGGAGGGAACATCCCCTCCACGTATCCACCCACTAGACAAATGTATAAGATTCTGAAGAGCCCAAAAAGTCTTGTGCACGTGGTTGAATAAAGGTGATTTGACTGGGCTTTGACCGGTGTACGCCAGTAGCTGACCAGCGTACGCTAGTCCAAGCTTGGTCAACGGTCAAAGTTGATCGATGACTGACACATGGTAGCAAACCAGCGCACACCAATGTAGTACCAGCGTATGCATATAGGGTTTTGCTAAGGCCATTTGGTTCTGGCTTTGAAAAAGGAGTTCGAAAGGGTTTGAATGAGGTTCAGAATGCTCAAAGCTCAAACGTACTAACAATCTCGGGATGTTCTTGACCTTAATCATCATTGGGGAATCAAATACCGTAAGTAAACTAATCTGGAAAGTCCAAAATAGGGTGTCTACACCCCTCAATATGTGGTATCATTGTCTGCACGTAACGATTCAAAATAGGGAAACCAAGGAAAAAATTGGTACAATCCCATACCTTGACAATATAAAGATTTGAAAGACAAAATTTTAGTAAGAAATAAAATCGATTTAATAATTACAAGATACTATTTACACAGTCAACCATTACATAATAGAATCAATTTAATAAATCTACTATTTTATTTATATTAAGTTAACAATTGTCCTGAAAGATTAAGCTGTTAGAAAATAGGCCCGAAATTGTATATTTGAGCCATCTAACAATTTCGTTATGGAATACTGCTGCATTTTGACTTGAATTACATTATTTATTGCTTAGAGTTTTTGTGCTGAAGACCAATTAAGTTTTGCTCATCAATAATACTCCACTTTTACGTTTTCTTAGAGACCCTCGTAAATAATAAACAAGAGAAGAAACTTTAGTTCAGTAGTGAACAGAGAAGACAAGTTTGAAGAGGAGCTTTCAAGGAAAAGGATAATTCTTCTTCTTCTAAAGAATTGATATGGTGTGATGCAAATCCAAATGAACGAATCGGAAACGTTATTTTCTCTTCTTCTTATAAATCCAAATGAGCTTTCAAGGAAAGGATAATTTTCTTCTTCTTCTTCTTCTAAACCGTTACTGACGAAATTAAAAAGAGAATTTTCCACATAGGCCTCTTCACTAATATCTGGTTACAAATTCCATTTTTCGACTCCGACCAAGCTTGTCTCCAGTCCACTAAGTGGATCGAAGGGTGCTTGCCCGGACTCATGGGTCGTCCGACTCATGGGTCGTCTGCACTTGTGGGCCCCACTCCAACGATATAGTTTGTTCATTCTGTAGATCTCGTGTTCATATCATTTGGGGAAAAGCAAATCACTCCAATAGTTATGACCCCCAAGATTTTAGCACAGTTGTCTTCGAAAGATGGACGACAAATAAGATTTTAAAATTTGACCATCCATTTTTCGAAGACTGTTATAATAAAAGCACATAATCATGATTATCGAATGAAACAGATTTTTTCCACGAACTCTCTAACACATAGGAGAAGAACCTACAAAATGAAATGAATGGTTCGAATCATCTAAGAGGGGCCATAAGCCTACTGGCGGCTCTACCTTGAGCAAACGGTATTCAAATGGAGATCCTACACTGTTTCACACATACATAGTAGTTTATATATTTCAAGTTCAGCCCTTTGTTTGAACAATTTCCCCCTCCCAAGGATAGATCAACTGGTGGATGCAATAGTTGGGTATGGGCGGATGAGTTTCTCGACGCATACCGGGGGTATCATCAGATTGCCATGTATGGGCCCGATCAAGAGAAGACTTCTTTTATCACACCAAGAGAGCTATATTGTTACAATGTCATGCCTTTTGGTTTGAGGAATGCCGGTGCAACATACCAAAGGCTAGCAACGATTATGCTAAAGAAGTTGCTCGGCAAAACTATGGAGGTGTACATAGACAACATGGTTGTCAAAAGCAAGGAGAAGCAAGACCACATAGCTGACTTAAAGGAAGCGTTTGAAATTTTGAGAGAGTACAGGCTCAAACTCAACACCTCGAAGTGTGCGTTTGGAGTAAGCTCAGGAAAGTTCTTGGGTCACCTTGTGACCATAAGAGGGATAGAGGCAAATCTCGACCAAATAACAGCTTTGCAGAGGCTCCAAAGTCCTAGGACCGCGAAGGAGGTCCAAAGATTGATTGGAATGGTAGTAGCTTTCAACAGATTTATCAGCCGATCCAGCGATAAGTGTAGGCACTTCTTTCAGTTGCTGAAAAAGAGAGAAGGATACGAATGGGGAGCAGAATGCGAACAAGCATTCCAAGACCTGAAGAAGAAGTACTTGGCAGCAGCCCCGCCCTTGTCTACTCCTGAACCAGGTGAGTCCTTAATTTTGTACTTAGCAGTCTCTGAACATGCTGTTAGTGCAGTATTACTGAGAGACAAGGGATCCGAGCAAATCCCTGTCGACTACGTGAGCAAGACGTTGTTGGATGCAGAAACGAGATATCTGCCTCTAGAAAAATTGGTCTTGGCATTGAGGACAGCAGGTAGGAAGTTGCCCGATTATTTTCAGAGTCATAGAATTGTGGTTTACACTGAGTTTATGTTCAAATCTTTGCTATGAAAGGCAGATTTCTCGGGACGTATATCAACCTGGTCGATAGAGTTGAGTCAGTACGATATTGACTACCAGTCGCGCACTGCAATAAAGGGGCTGGTATTGGTAAACTTTGTAGTAGAGTTTTCTCCCGTAGTGGCTCCACAGCCTCCTACGAGAATGGAGCAACTAGTTGAGCCATCAACCAGGAAGGGTAAGGCACCTGCCGAACAAGATCTTTTAGAATGAAAACTATTCGTTATTGTTTCCGCATGCAATATTGGATCAGGGATTGGGATTGTGCTTTTCCCCCCGAAGGAGTAATGATGGAATTGTCTGTTCGGCTGGGTTTAAGTGTATCAAACAATGTGGCGGAGTACGAGGCACTCTTAGCCGGCTTAAAGAGTGCAAAGACCCTAAAAGTGAAAAAGATAAGGGTGCACTATGACTCACAGCTTGTGGTAAACCAGTTGTCCGAGGAATATGAAGCCCGGAAGGAAAAGATGGCAGCCTACGTGGAAGCCGCCAAAGATCTGCTTGACACTTTTGAGAAAGTGTACATTGAGCAGATAAGTTCTAGGCAGAATGCCCATGCAAATTCACTGGCTTGGTTGGGTGCAATTGTACCAACAGAGTTCAAGAGAAGAGTGGCAGTGGATTATCTTGCTGAGCCAAGTATTGGAATAAGTGCGGAATTGGCCTTGGACGTGAACCAAGGACCAAGTTGGATGGATCCAATTGTGGAGTTTTACGAGATGGGACACTCTCCACGGACAAAAAAGAGGCTCACAAGATAAAAACAAAGTCTACACGTTTTTGGCTATCTCCTGAAGGGAAGTTGTATAAGAAGTCCTTCACGGGTCTGTACTTACTTTGTATGCACCCCGAAATGGTGCAAAAGTTTCTCCATGAGATCCATGAGGGAACATGTAGAAGTCATGATGGGGGTAGGTCCATTGCCCACCGAGCAACCACCCAAGGATATTGGTGGCCATACATGCAAGAAGATGCAAAGGTGCATGTGAAAATCTGTGAAAAGTGTCAAAAATTCTCACCAATGATCCGAACACCAACCGAGGATTCGGTGCTGTTGACAAGTCCTTGGTGATTCGCTCAATGGGGAATGGACATCGTGGGTCCACTCCACAAGGCAACTGGGAATAGGAAATTTTTGTTGGTTGCAACAGATTATTTCACTAAATGGCTTGAGGCAGAGCAATTGGCCAAAATCACTGAGCCTATGATAGAAATGTTCATGTGGAAAAGCATTATTACTCGATTTAGGGTCCCTTATTCATTGATCACGGATAATGGGTCCCAATTTCAAAAAAAGTTTAAGGTTTTCTGTGCCCAATATGGCATAAGAAATTACTACTCAACCCGAGCCTACCCTTAGAGTAATGGGCAGGCAGACGTGTCCAACAAAACCATCCTTGACGGGATCAAGAAGAGGTTGGACAAAGAAAAGGGAAAATGGCCCAACGAATTGCCACTGGTCCTGTGGGCACAGCGAACAACTCCTAGGAGATCTACGGGAAAGACCCCCTATTCATTAGCATATGGAACGGAGGCTGTTATTCCATTAGAAGTGGGCTTGCCGACCAATAGGACCAAACTAGTTGAAAGTAAAGGCAATAACAAAGCCCTAGAGATCAAGTTGGATCTGGCTGAGGAACGGAGAGAGAGGGCTCTGGTTCATTTGGCCTCGTATCAGGAGCAGCTAATGAAAAGCTACAACAAGCATATCCACCCACGAGAATTTGGCGTTGGAGACCTTGATCGTGTTGATTCTGTATCAGCAATTGATATGTATAAATTAAACAAAATACAAAAAGTGGTAAAAATCAAAAGATGAGAAGTCTAGAGTTTCAAATTCACCATCATCGCATGAACAAGTTATGTATAAACTCGGTTTACTTATTTAAAACAACAATGATTACTGATAGGGCTTGCAATCGCTATCAATAATTGCCAAGAAAACATTCGTAGTTTGTCAATCGGTATAGACTATCTCATCGTACAAACCCTCATACCAGTACGACTTGTCTCTTCTAGTCGTAAATAGTATCATTCATCTTACGAGCATAACCTATCTCAATCCTCCATTACTCTGTATTTTCTCTATCTTGGTATATTTTATTTTTGTTTGTTTTGGGATTTATATGCCTAAAAGGTTCTATCCTAGTTGGGAGCAGGTTCCTTTGTCAATGGGAGCGAGGTTCCTAGGAGAATCAGACTTGGGAGCTTGGAAGCGAGATTCTGAGGTAGATTCGCCACCTATATAGGGTCAACTAAGGACATTATACAATAGGGATTTCAAAGACAAGTAAATGCAGGGAGTTGGACTTTGTTTTGGGTGCATTCATGTTTGGGCGGCAATACCAATATCAAGAGGACGTATCCTACATTATACCTTTTAACAACTCAAAAATAGGATCTCGTAACGCAGATGGCTATGGATAGAAACTCAGTAGGTGGAATCTTTTATTCAAAAGATGTTTGCTTGGGGAGTAGAAACAAGTGGAGAATTTACAATAGAGGCTTTAATGCAGTGGTTTTGTAAAATGATAAGGGAGCTACCGACATTGTGTAGAGACCCGTGCTTATTTTTAATTTATTTTATTGAATACTGCTATTGCGTGTAATTATATAATAAATAATTTGGTGAGCCAGAAATTTTTCTATGTATATACGTGGATATATGTAGAGGTGTTTTTGGTTGATTGGACTTGAGGTTATGCGCCTTGGAGCGAGAGTGTTGGGGGACCCATGTCAAATAGCTTTTAAAATTAGTTAAGATTTATTTTTATAGCACATAGAGTTACAATTAGGATTGTGGTTAAGTAGGACTTAAGAAAGAGTGCTAGTAAGTAGAATGGGGTTAGGGTAATATGTTTACTTATATACTTAATGGGTCCAGGAGAGAGAGAGACAGCTGATCTTTTCTTCTTTTTTTTCTTCTTCTTGCGTCTTCCTCTTCTCTCTCTCTTAAACACTCAACAAACCCTAGACTTCAATCCCAAAATCGGATGCCAAGATTCGAGAATCTTCCAACAAGGCAAGAACAGAACGTGATCTACGGACAGAGGGCTACGCATCTATCCCAACAATGTCGCATTCGGCCAACTTTGGTGTTCCTAGCATTTCGGGATTCAGCTCTTTTGAGGTAGGATTCTTACTAAATGCTTAGATATGGGAAAGTATAGTGAGATACACCTAAAAATCTGTGATTATAGTGTTTTTCTTTTCAATTTTAAGTTAACCCTAATTTGTTCCAAGTAGAGGTGATTTATGCGTAGTATGTCTTGTTCAAAGTATATGTGGACTATGTGTAGCATGTGTTATTCAGGAGTTTTGAATTTTCACGATTGATTAAAGACCTTGATGATTATTTACTAGATTATGTAAATTTTAGTATGTTGGACCGGTTTGAGGATCGTGTGGTTTGAGTAAAGGATGATCTAATATGTGATGATTTGATACATTCCTATAAGGTGTTTGATAAAATGACAGAGAGAAAAGTTAAACCAATTCTTGTAATTAGACACCACAGTTGATAAGGACTCTACTTATATATTGATTTGATGATAATTTTACTACCGTAAATCGGGATTCTAGATTATGACTTTGTTGAGACTATGACTAGATTGTACGATCTTTCTTGTAGTTTTGGATGATTTGGAATTGGTACTTGTTATTTGAGCTAGTGAGCCACGTATTGGAGGTTGACTTGACCATTTTGTACTTGTTGTGTAGCTGGAAGCATATGGATAATGAGTTTATTCGTCGGTGTATAGTCCGTAAACCCACGCGGGATAAGGTGTTCCATAGGCCTTTGGAGCCCATAAATTTGGATGATTAGGGACCTGATCAGTCGCCTAGGATTGGTACACAACTTGTTAATTTGGACTATCGGCCTTATGTGCTCTTATTTTCTCCTATTGACTTATAATTTGATGTGTTTTATGTTTGAAGGATTTTGGATATATAAGATGAGATGAGCTTACGTGGTTTGGTTATAACTTGGTATTTGGAGATTTGGATTATTGTCTGAACGGATTATTTTTATCACTATTTCGGTTGGATGCATGAGAAGTAAACGTTATTATGTATTCATTTGTTCTAAGTTACGATATATCCAATGGTTATCTTTTAAGGCTTAATAAAATGCAAGTTTTCTTACAATATTGCATATACTCACAAATTGATTTGTTCAAAAAGAAGTAGACAAGGAAAATTATTTTGTTTATTGTGCATTTTGCTTGCGTTCTCTTATCTTCGCCTTTAGCACATTTCCTATTGAGTGTTGACTCACGTTGTATAATCCAACATTTTTCAAGTAAGGCGGTGGATTCGAAGGCATGATAGTGTTTGATTTGTTATATATATATATATATATAATATATATATATAGCTTAGTTGATATACTTGTATTCCATTAATTTGATAGTAAGATTTTGGAAATCCTGTGATTTGGTATTCTTTTGGGTTTGTAATAAGTTTAATCACATATTTTGACTCTCTCAAAAACTTGAAACGTGAATATGCTTATGGGTAATTTTTCTATTGTTGGAGAGGTGGGAAGCCTCATAGGTCTTTATGGTAAAACTTCCAGGTTTTCTTTTTATTGGTGTTGACCATTTTGAGAAAGCCCTTGAAACAAACATTCTCTTCCAATTTTTTCTTTTAAAAATCAGGTCACCTTTAGGCGCGATCTGATTTGGTATTATGGCATTTGACTTGGACCTTTCCATAAGGATATTCTTTTATCGTTATTTGGAGTTTTTTTTTTAGAACTCACGTGTTTGGGTCGTGCGAGATCGGGGCGTGACACATTGCGCTTGGAATTCTAATCACAGGTTCTCAATAAGCTCAGCCTTTTCAAAACAAGAATATAGTTCACTTGCTTCCAATAGGATTTTGGGAATTTGGAGGAATTTGAGTCTGCCCAAGGTGAAGATTTTTGTGTGGTTGGCACTTCATGGAAAGATTGCTGCAAGATCAGTGTTTCTTGAGAGAAATAATATCCCCCAAGATGATAAATGGTGCAGAATTATATGTGTTCTGCTCAACAGATTTGGAAACACCAAACCATATGCTTCTTCACTGCCCTTTTACTTGGATGGTTTGGTCTATAACTAATGTCAAGTTATTGGCACAAGCATGAACACAAAAAGTGCCCCTTTGCATCGCCCATCGGCACTAGTCACAAGTTGTTGATCGTGTTGATTCTGTATCAGCAATTGCTTTGAATAAATTAAACAAATACAAAAAGTGGTGAAAATCAGAAGAAGAGAAGTCTAGAGTTTCAAATTCACCATCATCGCATAAACAAGTTATGTATAATCCCGGTTTACTTATTCCATACAACAATGATTACTGAAAGGGCTTGCAATCGCTATCAATAATTGCCAAGAAAATATTCACAGTTTGTCAATCGGTATAGACTATCTCATAGCACAAACCCTCTTACTAGTATGACTTGTCTTTTCTGGTCGTCAATAGCATCATTCATCTTGCAGGCACAACCTATCTCAATCCTCCATTACTCTATATTTTCTCTTTCTTGGTATATTTTATTTTTTTTTCTTTTGGGATTTATATGCCTAAAAGGTTCTATCCTAGTTTGGAGCAGGTTCCTTTGTCAATGGGAGCGAGGTTCCTAGGAGAGTCAGACTTGGGAGTGCGGAAGTGAGGTTCTGAGGTATATTCGCCGCCTACATAGGGTCAACTAAGGACATTATACAACAAGGATTTCAAATACAAGTAAATGCAGGGAGTTAGACTTTGTTTTGGGCGCATACATGTTTAGGTGGCAATACCAGTATCAAGAGGATGTATCCTACATTATACCTTTTATCAACTCAAAAATAGGATCTCGTAATGGAGATGGCTATGGATAGAAACTCAGAAGGTGGAATCTTTTTTATTCAGAAGATGTTTGCTTGGGGAGCATAAACAAGTGGAGAATTTACAATAGAGGCTTAATGCAGTGGTTTTGTAAAATGATAAGGGAGCTACCGATATTGCGCTTGGAATTCTGATCAGAGGTTCTCAGTAAGCTCAGCCTATTCAAGACGAGAAAATAGTTCACTTGCTTCAAATCAGCTTTTTGGAATTTGGAGGAATTTGAGTCTGCCCAAGGTGGAGATTTTGTGTGGTTGGCACTTCAAGGAAAGATTGCTGCAAGATCAGTGTTACTTGAGAGAAATAACATCCCCTAAGATGATAAATGGTGCAGAGTTATGTGTGTTCTGCTCAACAGATTTGGAAACACCAAACCATATGCTTGTCCACTGCCCTTTTACTTGGATGGTTTGGTCTATAACTAAATTCAAGTTATTGGCACAAACATGGCTTTTAAATTCCTCTTTGAACTTGTAGAAAAAATGTTGGGAAATGAGCCTTTCTTTCAAGTTTATGGTCCATACGTATGGGCAGGAATGATGCAATCTTCAATAACAAGATTCTGGAGGCACATGAAGTGGCAGAGCTGATTAAAATAATAGTAGTGTGGCGGATTAAAAGGAAGGATGACATCATTAATTAATCTGTGGCCGGAGGATTTCATTAGGTGTTTAGAAGTGATTAGAATGATGAATATGAGGGATGAGTTTCTACCAAAATGGTTTTCCTGTTTATGGTGTTGTTGCAACTGCAAGAGTTCTTGCAGATTGGGGTTTTATTGGTGCTTAGAGTGTTGGATGTGCATGATGACTAGAAAGGGATTAGGTGGCTGCTGTGGTGATTCAAGGTTGAGACATGATAGATGTTTTGTGTTACATTTGTATATCTAGGTTCAAGTCTGCCATGTTTTGTTCTACTAAAGGCGTTTTACTCACGATTGATAGTTTGGTACTCGATCTGCTGGTTTCTTAGGTGTATAAAGTTTGTTTTTAAATGTTTTTAAATAACCAGTTGTCTGGGTCAGCTTTCTTATACCTCGACTAGTTTTGGGGGACCATAAACTCAAGTTCTCTAACTATTTTTTGCCCTTCTTCAAGCGTGGGTTCTCTAAGGCCTATGCCCTGGAATTCTCTTCTTTGAACATTTTTACTTGGGTTTTACTTCAAATTGGGTCCTTAAATTTTTTAAGTAGATTAACTTAGTTTTTACATAGGCCTCACTTTTAAAGCAGTGGTTGTACGGGTTTTAGCCGGCTTTGTTTAATATGTAAACCCTATCTTTGTGAAGTTTTGATGTGTGCAGATACCTCAATTTGGCCTAACGATTATTTCAAGTCCCACCTTGGGGATTATCCTGAAGATGATATGGATACAATGATTGCTGATTGACTTCTCGTGAACCTTAGGACTTATGGTGAGAACTTCTAGCCACTTAAAGGACCCAATCTAGAGCCAAATAGCCTTTCAAACAGAAATACAGAATCCTATGAGAATCTTTCTATCAGCCGTAACATTGATCTCATGACCTCAACATCATTTCTTCACCCGTGAAGCCTGTTGCTTAAAAATCTCCCTGAGAGATTGATTAGCCGGCCGCCAGATCCATTCCTCGGCCGCAACATCATTTCTTTGGCTGCCAGATCGTCTATTTTCCAGATTCTTGAACGTTCTGTCAATCATTTGATTCGATCACAAAACCCTAGCAGCCTTTTTCCGATGCGTTCGGGCCACGCAATAGATTACTTTTAGAGGTCTTTGAACCCTAGAATTTCTTTTTGATCCACGCCATTTAATTGACCGAAGTGAGTCATCAATTGCCTATATAAAGGGGCCTTTGGGTTCTGAAATTATACACAGATACACCCTCTCTAGCCACGAAATTCTGCCATTATACTCTCTCAACTCCCCACTACAAAAGCCCTAACCTTCCAAAGGCAGTCACTAATCCGACGATTAAACCCCGAAGTTCAAACCTTAAACCTAGGGTTTCGAGGAGCAAAATCAGTCAATCCCACTTAATCCAAAGCAATCAAGCAACTGAGGGATTAAGGTGGGGAGGCCCAGGGGCCTATGGTTTGATTTAATTTTCGTCTATTGCTTTTAATTAGTTCTTTCTATTAACTGTTCGTATTTTAGTGTGAGGAAGAACATCGGTTGGGACATCATTCCCATGGTCGATACATCAATCTAGAAGGATTCCTCGGCCGTGACATCTATTCACTGGCCGAGGGATCCATCCTCTGGGACAGCCTATTTGTTCTCTATTAATTCCTAATGCATGCTTTCATTACTGTTCTGGCTCACCATATCAACTGTTTAACGGCTAAAATCAGTTTATGTGTTTAGAATCAAATAAAGCAAGTACGAATCACGTGTTGGATGATCATGGGCCAGTCTCATGATTGGGCAAAGAGGGGTGCCTAACACCTTCCCCTTATTGTACCCTTGGCTCCCGTACCCGGAATCTCTTTCTGTTTTTCCTAGTTTTTATAAACTAGGTGGCGGCTCTATTTTGATGATGACCGCTACCTTAGTAAAGTTACTCAGATTTATTTTATTTTGGTAGAAAAAAGGTGAGTATTTGAAAGCTCTTGAAAGTCTACTTACCCAAAAAAAAAGCTCTTAAAAGTCCCTCACTTTTCTTTGCATCCTTTCTTAAAACCCCAAAATTTGACCCCGTATGGAGTCGTCACCGGAATCGTATATGCAAGACACAACATAAACTAAGAGATATAGATATAGATATATATATATATATATATATATATATATATATATATATATATACACACACACACATATATATATAAAGAGAGAGAGAGAGAGAGAGAGAGAGAGAGAGAGAGAGTGAGAGAGAGAGTGAGAACCTCACCGGCAGTGGCGATGAGGCCGGGGCGGTCTCGAGAGGCGATGCAGAAAGTGGCAGTGGCGTTGTGACCTCTGAGCCGTCTTGGGTCCCCCACCATACTTGTCGTCTTCTCTTCGGGCCGCCTCCTCCTCCGATGAACTAGGCTTCTGGGTTGCGTGGAAAAATTATTCAATAGCTCTGGCGGTGGCCCAAACTCATCAATCTCCAGCACAAATTTGTGTTATCACCCCCACAAAATGGAATCCACTCAAATATGTGCACCAATATTAAAAAATTAAAAATAAGAGTTTTTAAATATCCATTCCAATAAGACATTCCACGTAAGTATTCATCTCATCCATTTTTTTGGAGTTATGTTTTCATCTTTTCAAATTGTGAAATATCTTTCATACCCTTTTAACAAGATATCTATATGTGAGAATATATTACGTTCCAAAATTAGTGGGATTAAACCATTTCCTAATTTAGTAAGATTTAATCATAATAATTACATAAGATAATTATAAAATAGGATTGCAAAATTTTAAAAATTTGCAATAACCAAATTCCACCAATTTTATTTCCTCCTTTACCACTTATGATTGGTAAATCTGTACATGTAGATTTCAAGTTGAAATGGGTTTCAAATTTACATATGATAAGTTATTCGAAATCAACATGTTTATTGTTTTGTAAATATGCCATGATTTGAATTTCGAACAAACAGTTTCATGGTAAATGGTACAAATAATTTACCATGAAATGATATGAATATTTCAAATGATTTCAAATAAATTATTTTATGAAAAATAATTTAAACGGTTTATCATTTACCATGAAATATTCATATCATTTCAAAAGTTTTACAGTACAAAATATTCCAGCAAACCCACAATGAAAATCAAATTTTAAAACCATGATACCACATATCCATGAATTCAACATGAAAAATCATGGCAAATTTCTCGTACTTCCACTATCACAAATATTCTACGCATGCATTAATTCAATTAAACCATCTATTTTTATGACAAAATATTCCTCCAAATCCTCCATGAAAATCTAAATTCAACAAAATATAAACACGTAGTTGTGAATTAACCATGAATTATAATGGCATATTTGGACATGGTAAAACTTACGATAAATCTACCATGAAACTCTACAAAATTCATCAAAAGTTGAATAAAGAACCCTAGAAATCTACACAATCATACTACTTTGAGAGGCATCCTTGTTTCCCTAACGGAAGGAGTTCAGGAGCTCATGGAGTCAAAACAAATAACCATGCAAGAACAAAACTCCATTGAAAAACAAATTAAAAGCTCATAAAAAATAAAGAATAAACCCCAAAGCCCTTTTTCTTCTTCTGTCGTTTTTCTTCTATTTCAACTGTTGCACTTTGTTGCGTGCATAGTAGAAGTCCCTTTTCCTTCTTCTTTTTCTTTGAGAATAAGTTCTATCCACTGTCGGCGTAAAAACCCATTTTTCCACCACAGCCCATTATGGGCTCCACCAAGTGTCTATTCTTGTGATCTAAACCGTTCATATTTTAAAACCAGCAGTATAGTATTGCCATGCAAAAAAATTTGCTTGATCAGAAGTTGATAGATATATAAAAATTTGAATTTTGGTTTAAAAATTGGTCGATCTGATTTCTATCAATAATAATAAAGATAAACTATCCATTTTACAAAGTAAAATTCAATTTTTGATACTCATATCATTGTCCGATCAAGTTTATTTTTCACATGGATACACTACTATGTGGGGTCTACAAGATGAATGGTTCCGATCAACAATAAACACACTGTATGACCGATAAAGGTGGTGGTGGAAAAGTGGGGTTTTTCACCGTTTGTGGAAAGAATTTAATCTATTTTTCTTTTCTAGTGGTCGACTAAGAAAGTTGTTTATGGGCCAGGATGACGGAGACTAGCGATGAAGGATGGAGGAGGACAGATACTAGCGATAGAGAACGGACGGCGGAAGATGGAGGACAAAGACTAGTGGCAGAGGATGGACGGATGACGGAAGATGGAAAGATGAAACCACCGGAGGATGAGAAATTCTATGATTTATTCTCCGCGAGGGAAGTCCATATCTTCTGGTGGTTTTTCAATCCTAATAATTTCAAATGAACTTATAAATATTTGGAAAGCATGAATTATGGAATTTGATAACAGTTACAATAAATAAATAAAACAATTAGGACCTTCAAGTTTATTTTTCCATCCCAAAATTCTTTGCCTATATAGTATCCAAAAAAACTAGGTAACATGGTGTATTAATGGCAAAATTGGGTTTATAAAAATTCAGGGATGAAAACATAATCCTTAAAAGTGGACGGGATGAAAACATAACTCCTACTATACTGGAGGATGAATATTTAAGTACCCCAAAATAATATACACATGTTTTGGATTAATCTATAAAACAATGAGCAATGGTTTTTGAATCCAATACATAATCAACGGTCCTAATTTATCTCCTCTTAATGGATAAATCTCCACCCTTCATTCTACATTCCTTTCAAGTTTTATACGTTTCAAAGTAACAAAATGGGAAAAGATATTCTAAGTGATTATCCAAACAAAAAAGAGAAAATTAATGTATGCAGTTTTAGGACTGAAGATTTTGAAAAGGAAATGTTAAAATGACTCTCCATACAAATCGGCATATCAGCATTTGCAAGTATAGGATCGAAGTGAATTCTAAAAGACAAAAAATTTTGTCCACTTAATTTAAAATTATGCTCCTAATTAGGAAATGTTTTGAATCGAGCAATGTGTTCGACTGTTCGTAGCTGTCAAGAAGTCTATTGGAATTGGAAATCCATAAAACTAATTAAAGAAATTACCACACCGACAATTACACATGATTGATGGATTTTAAAGGGAACGAAAATGCTATGTACCCCGAAAGAGTATCCAGAAATTACCCCGAATTTGAAAATCAATGGTCTAGATTGACTTTCGCACTCCTCTAAAGGGAAAGACAAATCAACATGTCCAGAACACTATAACTTTTTATTTGCCCTTCAAAAAAAAGAGAAAAAAGAAAAAAAAACAAACAAACGCTAGAACATTGGAATTTCCTCCTCCGAACAGTTTTCTTTAACAGAAATGCTGTTGTACCAGCAGAAGTGGCACAGACAGCGTGTACAACGTGCGTTTGGGCCCATTTCAGGTCCAACAAAAATAATCGGAGCTACTCATTTTGTTCAATATATTTTGCTTAAGGTTCCTGTAAAAAATGAGCCTCATCCGACATTGATAAGGGCGTTTACGAAGCGTCAAAAATCACTTTAGAAATTTTCATAAGCAATTTTGGATGCTTCGTAAACGCTTTTATCGATGTCGGATGGAGCTAATTTTGTACGGAGACCTTAAGCAAAATATATTTAACAAAATAAGCGGCTCCAATTATTTTTGTTGGATCCGAAACGGGCCCAAACGCGCGTTGTACATACTCTCTGTGCCCACTTCTGCTGTGCCAGTAGCATTGCTCTTTGTTTAAATGGTTTGCTGCATTGTTGTCCTTTCTCAAATGTGATGCAGGGTTTTATCATCACGGGTTATATCTTCAAAGTTTAAATTCAGGGCTTTTAATTATGGATGACATCACGTATCTTGGCCAAGTAAAGTCCCTTTCTCTCCTCTTTATATGTATTATTGTTTTTTTCCTAATGTCTACTTTCCTTACATCTATGATCTTCATCGATTCAATAAAAAATTTCTTACTTATAACATCTTTGTGTTGCTATTACTGGAGGTTCAGTGGCGTCAAAATGGAATTTGGGAATTGTTACCCTCAAATGACATTCGGGTTGCTAAGGTAAACTAACCAACCTTTCCTATTGGAGTACTATTCCTTTTACAGCCCCTTACATACTTTGTTAACCTTTTTTTTAAAGGAAAAAGAACAAGGTGGACGAAAGTATAAGGGGAAAGAGAAGGTACGGGCAGATGAAAAGAAAATCCAATTCAAGAGGTATGATTCTACCACACTTAAATGTTTGGAATAGATACCACATCAAAAACAAGTAGCGAATAAAATTAGATTACTAATTCTACGAAATGGGGCGGTTTGTGATATCTTGGACAAAACTGCAATAAATCATTTATTTTTCCTATTTTCTGCAAGCCTCTTCTTCTTGTTTTCAATATTCTTGAGGCGCTGCTATTCGCAGCCCTTTTTTTCTCTCATAACCCACTACATTTCGGTAAATGGTTATTGAAAATCATAAATAACATTTCGGTAAATAGCTATTGAAAACAAGATTATATTTCAGTAACTACATGTCGAAAATATGTTCAACTTTCGGTAAACAACTACCTAACATACATTTTCGGTAAATAGCTGTTGAAAAAAATATTATATTTCGGTAATTGGATGCTGAAAATATATCTCAATTTCGGTAACTAACTATCGAGTATAATTGAAAATTTTTACCGGGCTATGGGAGAAAATAAAAGGCTGCGAATAACGACGCCTTATTCTTGTACTTATAAAATATAGATCTTTGTGTTTATAGGAAAAAATTTTAAAAAGCCCCTGAACTTTTAGAAACTTTACAAAAAAACACCTGAACTTTAAATGATTGAAAAAAAAAAGACAATAGAATATTCCTGCTTCATTTGAACTTTAACTAATAACAAAAAGACACATGAACTTACCATTCCGGTTACCAACTACGATTCTTGATCAGTGTTCAAAAGTCCCATTACGGTTACCAACTACTTATAGCCAATCCTTGAATTTCATTTCCACATCAATCGAATCCTTCAAGGCAATAGATAGCACACTACGTATCTGATCTCAACGATATTCACAAACTATAAAACACACATTAAACCATCCAATTTCCATCTCTATACTTCTCATAGATTTTCTAGCGACACACTAAATGGTGAACTTAGAGACATTCCGGGTATCTAAGACTCCTTATATCCACTGCACGTTCTAGATTGTTATGGCCCCGTACATCCATTTTGCAACTCATAGTCTCATTATGTCAAAAGACTGTTCAACCAAGTTATCACTCTATACGTATTGAATAAGTATTTACGGGCATAATCTTAGACAATTAAGTGAAAACAATCCAAATCGCAAGAACCGTGATCCTAGTAATCACATTGTAAAATTTACATGCACCTCCTTTTATATATTCAAACATTCTTTCAAGAGTTGACCTGAACATTCACTTCAAGGCCAAACCTATCAGGTTCAACATTCAAACATTCTTTCAACATCCCTTCGACATGACACCCATTCATTTCAAATTCAATCACATTCTCATAGTTGTTCTGGTTTGTCAAGTACATCATCGTCAATCATTTCTCGTGTCACAATACATAACAACACATCCATCAAACCAACTCATAGATCACAACAACCAAAGGAATGAGTGGTAGGCTTGTCCAGGTTGGTACCGATACTGAGGAAATAGAGGTACCGGTACCTCTTGGGTTTTTCGAAAATGGTTTTCAAGCTAAACAAGGCTTCACCCAAACAAAGTACGGAGGTTCAAACACCAAAGACATGCCACATCATCACAAAGGGTCCAACACTCATACCTACTCAACACATTTCGTAAAATCTTTCCGTGATTTTCCTCATTTCTTACCAAATTTCTTCACAACCACGATATACCATATGTATAGTCATGAATCCAACACCTTAATCTTCTAGACTCCATCCTTAAGACCATTCGATCACATCACATAAACTCAATAAGCCAATACTCAATCATAGCTAAAATCAACACATCCAAGAATCACAAATAATAATAGAGTTAAAATCAACACATACACAACTCATAAGCATGGAGAGAAAGGAGAAAAATCCCAACCCATAGGGTTTTGAACAAAACCCTAAGCACTCCAACTAGATCTAGCCTATATCCACCCAGAACAACCTCCCTCCAAGCTCTCCTACAAGATCTAGGGTCAAGATCTCCCTAAAAACATGGCACAAGGTGAAGGGAGAGAGAAAAACGTGGTGGAGAGAGAGAAACCAAGAGAAAAGATGTGAGACTTACCCTTTTGCTTACCAAACTCGAAACCAAGAGAGATTGTAGTGTAATACACTTAGATCTTCAAATTTTTTGAAAGATTCACGGAGAAATCAAGAGATTTGAGAGAGAGATTGAGGAGAGAAGTGAGAGGAGTGATTTTAGGGTTTATCTCATGGGTTGTGGGTGAGAAATGATAAGGGGTTCCTTTTATAGTAGTCCAGTTCGCATGCTGAATTTTCAAATTTTTTTGCAGGCTGTACCAGTACAGGTCACGGATTTGTCAAATAGGGCAGCCACTAATCAAGTTGTACCGGTACAAGTCTGGAAAATTTTCAAACTTCTTCCTTCTTCCACAGATTCAACCCCCAATCACTACCAGCACATCTACACTTATTTTTATTGTCACGCCCTCGATTTTCAACTAAAATAATAATATGTTTTCTACAAACAAAAAGTCTTTTTCTCAACTATATCTTCCTTTAAATGTCGTGTAAATCCAAACAGCCAATCAATGTCGCTTCTTCTTCTTCTCTCTAATTTTTTTATTTTTACATAAAGTCTCCCAAACATTTACGATTAAACGGGTTTCATAATAGTCAAGGAGAAGAGTTTATACATGGCTTTACATATATTCTAATCAAAAGGGCACAACCTTCAATTGGGAGTAAAGTACACAACATGAATTGGACTAGCTGATGAACACTTCCTTAATGATACCAATGAAGCTCTCACGAGACGTCTCAATGTGCACTCCATGCAATCCAAGCTAAGTGTCATGACGAGTACCTGAAAGGATAGGGTGAGCTACACTAGCTCGTAGAGATATCCATACCTATATTATATGCAGAAGTGAAGATAGATCCCAAGGAAAAATATTTTCCAAAATAAAAACATATTTGTTTTGGTAAAAGGTGGAACTCAAAATACCATACACATGCTAGAAAAATATTTGACTCCATGTATCAATTTCTGTCGTTCCCACGTGCATACACACACTCTAGTATTTGAAACCTCAGTTCACCCTTGCTGCCAAATCAACCCTTACTTTCTTTCTTTTTTTTACCTTAAAAAATTATCTGAGTTCTTTAATGAAAAGCATAATTTTCTCTCTTGTCTCAAATAACTAGCCAACCTCTCACCAAAAATACACACACTACGCAGGTAAAGTTAGAATATGAATTAACAATGACACATCGAATAATACCGCACCTCGACAATAAGGAAACTCACCTGTAAATCCCAAATCCTTTTCATACACCACGACTCCATATTTTATAGTAAACAAATATAACTCCTCTAGTAGAGAATGACCATAACTCTTTGAACTTCCTCATAAGTTACCAATAAAGTCATTGGTGTTCCCCATTATTTGTTCCTCATTCAAAATCGTCTTTCATTCTCAAACTCTCATTTATGTTATTGTGAGCGAATACTCCTGCCGGGCATTATGGGACCCGCTTCCCCTACCCTAGCGCCACACCCGTTGGTGGGCCTAGTCTGTGTCATGAGCAAGTGCTCCTGCCGGGCGTTATGGGACCCGCTTCCCCTGCCCTAGCACCACACCCGTTGGTGGGAATAGTACTCCAATAGGAAAGGTTGGTTAGTTTTCCTTAGCAACCCGAATGTCATTTGAGGGTAACAATTCCCAAATTCCATTTTGACGCCACTGAACCTCCAGTAATAGCAACACAAAGATGTTATAAGTAAGAAATTTTTTATTGAATCGATGAAAATCATAGATGTAAGGAAAGTAGACATTAGGAAAAAAACAATAATACATATAAAGAGGAGAGAAAGGGACTTTACTTGGCCAAGATACGTGATGTCATCCATAATTAAAAGCCCTGAATTTAAACTTTGAAGATATAACCCGTGATGATAAAACCGCGCATCACATTTGAGAAAGGACAACAATGCAGCAAACCATTTAAACAAAGAGCAATGCTACTGGCACAGCAGAAGTGGGCACAGACAGTACGTACAACGCGCGTTTGGGCCCGTTTCGGGTCCAACAAAAATAATTTGAGCCGCTTATTTTGTTTAATATATTTTGCTTAAGGTCTCCGTACAAAATTAGCTCCATCCGACATCCAAAATTGCTTATGAAAATTTCTAAAGCGATTTTTGACGCTTCATAAACGCCCTTATCAATGTCGGATGGGGCTGATTTTTTACAGGAACCTTAAGCAAAATATATTGAACAAAATGAGCAGCTCCGATTATTTTTGTTGGACCCAAAACGGGCCCAAACGCACGCTGTACACGCTGTCTGTGCCACTTCTGTTGGTACAACAGCATTTTTGTTAAAGAAAACAGTTCGGAGGAGGAAATTCCAATGTTCTAGCGTTTGTTTGTTTTTTTTTCTTTTTTCCCTTTTTTTCGAAGGGCAAATAAAAAGTTATAATGTTCTGGACATGTTGATTTGTCTTTCCCTTTAAAGGAGTGCCAAAGTCAATCTAGACCATCGATTTTCAAATTCGGGGTAATTTCTGGATACTCTTTCGGGGTACATAGCATTTTCGTTCCCTTTAAAATTCATCAATCATGTGTAATTGTCAGTGTGGTAATTTCTTTAATTAGTTTTATGGATTTCCAATTCCAATAGACTTCTTGACAGCTACGAACAGTCGAACAAATAGCTCGATTCAAAACATTTCCTAATTAGGAGCATAATTTTAAATTAAGTGGACAAAATTTTTTGTCTTTTAGAATTCACTTCGATCCTATACTTGCAAATGCTGATATGCCGATTTGTATGGAGAGTCATTTTAACATTTCCTTTTCAAAATCTTCAGTCCTAAAACTGCATACATTAATTTTCTCTTCTTTTTTTTGGGATAATCACTTAGAATATCTTTTCCCATTTTGTTACTTTGAAACGTATAAAACTTGAAAGGAATGTAGAATGAAGGGTGGAGATTTATCCATAAAGAGGAGATAAATTAGGACCGTTGATTATGTATTGGATTCAAAAACCACTGTTCATTGTTTTATAGATTGATCCAAAACATGTGTATATTATTTTGGGGTACTTAAATATTCATCCTCCCGTCTAGTAGGAGTCATGTTTTCATCCGGTCCACTTTTAAGGGTTATGTTTTCATCCCTGAATTTTTATAAACCCAATTTTGCTGTTAATACTCCATGTTACCTAGTTTTTTTGGATACTATATAGGCAAAGAATTTTGGGATGGAAAAATAAACTTGAAGGTCCTAATTGTTTTATTTATTTATTGTAACTGTTATCAAATTCCATAATTCATGCTTTCCAAATATTTATAAGTTCATTTGAAATTATTAGGATTGAAAAACCATTGGAAGATATGGACTTCCCTCGCGGAGAATAAATCATAGAATTTCTCATCCTCCGGTGGTTTCATCTTCCATCTTCCGTCATCCGTCCATCCTTTGCCACTAGTCTCTGTCCTCCATCTTCCGCCGTCCGTTCTCTATCGCTAGTATCTGTCCTTCTCCATCCTTCATCGCTAGTCTTCGTCATCCTGGCCCATAAACAACTTTCTTAGTCGACCACTAGAAAAGAAAAAGAGATTAAATTCTTTCCACAGACGGTGAAAAACCCCACTTTTCCACCACCACCTTTATCGGTCCTACAGTGTGTTTATTGTTGATCTGAACCGTTCATCTTGTAGACCCCACATAGTAGTGTATCCACGTAAAAAATAAACTTGATCGGACATTGATATGAGTATCAAAAATTGAATTTTACTTTGTAAAATGGATAGTTTATCTTTATTATTATTGACAGAAATCAGATCGACCAATTTTTAAACCAAAATTCAAATTTTGATATATCTATCCACTTTCGATCAAGCAAATTTTTTTGCATGGCAATACTATACTGCTGGTTTTAAAATATGAACGGTTTAGATCACAAGAATAGACACTTGGTGGGGCCCATAATGGGCTGTGGTGGAAAAATGTGTTTTTACGCCGACAGTGGATAGAACTTATTCTCAAGGAAAAAGAAAAAAGGAAAAGGGACTTCTGCCAGCACGCAACAAAGTGCAACAGCTGAAATAGAAGAAAAACGACAAAAGAAGAAAAAGGGCTTTGGGGTTTATTCTTTATTTTTTATGAGCTTTTAATTTGCTTTTCAATGGAGTTTTGTTCTTGCATGGTTATTTGTTTTGACTCCATGAGCTCCTGAACTCCTTCCGTTAGGGAAACAAGGATGCCTCTCAAAGTAGTATGATTGTGTAGATTTCTAGGGTTCTTTATTCAACTTTTGATGAATTTTGTAGAGTTTCATGGTAGATTTATCGTAAGTTTTACCATGTCCAAATATGCCAGTATAATTCATGGTTAATTCACTGCTACGTGTTTATATTTTGTTGAATTTAGATTTTCATGGAGGATTTGGAGGAATATTTTGTCATAAAAATAGATGGTTTAATTGAATTAATGCATGCGTAGAATATTTGTGATAGTGGAAGTACGAGAAATTTGCCAAGATTTTTTATGTTGAATTCATGGATATGTGGTATCATGGTTTTAAAATTTGATTTTCATTGTGGGTTTGCTGGAATATTTTGTACTGTAAAACTTTTGAAATGATATGAATATTTCATGGTAAATGATAAACCGTTTAAATTATTTTTCATAAAATAATTTATTTGAAATCGTTTGAAATATTCATATCATTTCATGGTAAATTCTTCGTACCATTTACCATGAAACTATTTGTTCGAAATTCAAATCATGGCATATTTACAAAACAATAAACATGTTGATTTCGAATAACTTATCATATGTAAATTTGAAACCCATTTCAACTTGAAATCTACATGTACAGATTTACCAATCATAAGTGGTAAAGGAGGAAATAAAATTGGTGGAATTTGGTTATTGCAAATTTTTAAAATTTTGCAATCCTATTTTGTAATTATCTTATGTAATTATTATGATTAAATCTTACTAAATTAGGAAATGGTTTAATCCCACTAATTTAAGAACGTAATATATTCTCACATATAGATATCTTGTTAAAAGGGTAAGAAAGATATTTCACAATTTGAAAAGATGAAAACATTACTCCAAAAAAACTGATGAGATGAATACTTACGTGGAATGTCTTATTGGAATGGATATTTAAAAACTCTTATTTTTAATTTTTTAACATTGGTGCACATATTTGAGTGGATTCCATTTTGTGGGGGTGATAACACAAATTTGTGCCGGAGATTGATGAGTTTGGGCCACCGCCAGAGCTATTGAATAATTTTTCCACGCAACCCAGAAGCCTAATTCATCGGAGCAGGAGGCGGCCCGAAGAGAAGACGACAAGTATGGTGGGGGACCCAAGATGGCTCAGAGGTCACAACACCACTGCCACTTTCTGCATCGCCTTTCGAGACCGCCCCGGCCTCATCGCCACTGCCGGCGAGGTTCTCACTCTCACTCTCTCTCTCTCTCTCTCTTTCTCTCTCTCTCTCTCTCTCTCTCTCTCTCTCTCTCTCTCTCTCTCTATATATATATATATATCTATATCTCTAAGTTTATGTTCTGTCTTGCATATACGATTCCGGTGACGACTCCATACGGGGTCAAATTTTGGGGTTTTAAGAAAGGATGCAAAGAAAAGTGAGGGACTTTTAAGAGCTTTTTTTTTTTTTGGGTAAGTAGACTTTTAAGAGCTCTCCAATACTCACCTTTTTTCTACCAAAATAAAATAAATCTGAGTAACTTTACTAAGATAATATCAATTGGTTTTCACCCTATGAAAGGAAAGTGCATCTTAAACCCTATGAAAGTATCTAAATCTTAGGGTGTCTTAGGAAAGTGCCTAAAACCATAGGATACCCTATGAAAGTGCTACAAGATCGAAAAACATGAAAAAAAATAAATATTTTGTGTTAGTCAAATAAGGCCCTTTTGATGTTTCATCTTTGCATTAATAAAAATACCATTATTGATTGAAAAAAAAAAACAAAAAAACAAGGCCCTTGTCTCATTTAAGACAATTAAAATAAAAAAATATTTTTTGTGTTAGCCAAACAAAACTCTTGCCTCATTAATCGTAATTTTGTCTTTTCACGGACTCTAGACTCTAAAATATTTTTATTAATGGACTCTACACATCACAGAAACTTAGGCTGGACTAAAGCTCCTATGGGGTTGTTTCATTTGAACTTTAGACTAATATGCTGTTTCTTATTTTCATTAAACAAATCAAAGAAAAAATAGTATTTACTTAACTTTAGAGAATAAATGTAGAGACCCATAATTATTTCTCAAATTTTAAATGTTTAATAATATGTATTTGGATTATCGAAGTGTGGATAATGCAGAAGATGTGAGTTGGGTCAACGTGAGATGACTTGTAAGTCGTGGGATTTGACGTAACACAATAGGAGTGAAAGGGTGTAAGTGTTATTTGTGCTATATAAGTCAAAAAATGGGGCAGGAAATCACTTTCCCTTTTCCCTTTTTCTTTTTCCGGCGCCTCTCTCTCGGCTCTCACCCCTCTCACCTTCTCTCTTCGATTTCATCTACTACGAATGAGATTTTGGAAAAATCCCAAGTACTAAAGTTGTTCTTTGCGACGAGGGCTTTCTATCCATCCAAGAAAATTCACGATCGGAGTGCTTAGAAGTTTCCTCCATGTTCGGGCTTGCTTCTAACCTTCGAGGTAGGGATCTCCTGCCTTCTTTATATGTGTTAAGTGTTGGTTTGATGTGCAAGGATTAAGTTTGATCATCTATTTTGAGTCTTGAATAAATCTAGTGAATGCTGAAAATTTCGTGGGTTCTGGTAATCTGTCATTTTGGGGCTCTTCTGCTAGGAATCAATTTTTGGTGTCTTCATAACTGTTAAAGTACGTTTCAATACGAAGATTTCGGTACCGAGATCATGCAAAACCGATAATCACACAATTAGTTATGGATTTTTGAATACTGGCTGTTTGCTGGATGTGCGAATCTGTGCGTGGCTGTCTTCTTTTAGCTTTCTGGGCGTGATGAACATTTTGGGTGGCTTTGGGTCTTTTACAGGAGCTGCATATTTAAGTTAAGAAGAGATTGGCGTTGGAATCAAGTAATTTGGTTAAGTATACAATTTTTGGTGAATTTCTAAAGCAGGGTTGGTTGACTGGTGCGAAAATGGTTGTGAATCTGTTTTTCTTTTGATTGTTGGGTTAATCTCCTCTTGTATATGAACCTGGGATTTTTTTTTTATTGAGTGTAGGGTTTGTAGTGGTGCAACTTTTGGCGTTGGTTTCAATATTTTTGGGTTTAAGATGAAAGAGTTATGATTTTTGAATCAATTTTACTTATTCCCGTGTAGAATCTGACAGCATTGGCGGATTTTTTGTGAAATGGGCTTAATAAGGTTACCGGAACTCCATTTTTGATGTATGACCTATGGATCGAAGAAAAAGAAGTATATTTTTCAATGGTTTAAGTGTTGTCCTTGAATTCACGTTGTTTAATTGTATATAGTCTAATGTAAACGATTAACTTCGCCAATTGGACATGTAGGGATTTCTCTCCTCATTTATGTGTTTATGAGTTGGTTTGATGTGTTTAAGAATGTTTAAACGTCTATTTTTGTTGTTGGGAGAAATCTGTCGAAACTAGAATTCGTACGTTGAAAACCCAAGTCCTACCGGTAGGAGTTTTGGCCCTACCGGTAGAGATGCTGTCCAGTGGTGTCTCTATTTGTGAAATTCTGCTCTCCTACCGGTAGGAGGGTTGTGCCCTACCGGTAGGGAATGAAAAATCTACTTTCTAATGGTGGTAGTCTTCTAATCAAATTCTAAACCTATAAGAAGTTATAGTTAAAAGTACGGTAGGTTGGTTGTTGGAATCCATACCGATTTTGGAGGTTATGTCGTGTTTGGATATGACGGGTGATTTGGTACACTCCTAAGTGTTCGAGGTAGATATGTTATATGCATTGGGCATCTTTTGCCCTTAAAATCATTTGGGTGAGACACGAATGTTCCTAGGTGTGTTTAGCTATTTGAATGGTCTACTGAGCCTTAGGGTAGTAGGCTAGCACACTTGGAAGATGTTTGTCGATACCTAGCAAGAGTATGAGGTTGAGATGGTTGATTGTATATTAAAGTTGGATCGGAAATACTTGAATGACGATGATTGATTGTATTTATGAAATGAAAATGAGAGTTACAACTACTAATTTCCTCTTGAACTATAAATCGGAAGGTGAAGTTGTTGTTCCTAGCTATTTGCATGAAGTTGAGTTTGTGATCAATTAGTAAATACTTGGTAGTAGAGTAAATGGGTTGGTGACGAGATTAACAATGAGAATCGTGGGAAATGTGAGGTGAAATGGTTGGCTAAGGATATATATATTGAAACAAGAAAAGGGGAAGCGGGTCCCATAACGCCCGGCAGGAGCACTTGTTAATGACACAGACTAGGCCCACCATCGGGTGTGGTGCTAGGGCAGGGGAAGCGGGTCCCATAACGCCCGGCAGGAGCACTTGCTCATGACACAGACTAGGCCCACCAACGGGTGTGGCGCTAGGGCAGCGGAAGCGGGTCCCATAACGCCCGGCAGGAGTATTCGCTCATGATAACATAAACGAGAGTTTGAGAATGGAAGACGATTTTGAATGAGGAGCAAATAATGGGGAACACCAATGACTTTATTGGTAACTTATGAGGAAGTTCAAAGAGTTATGGTCATTCTCTGCTAGAGGAGTGTTATTTGTTTACTATAAAATATGGAGTCGTGGTGTATGAAAAGGATTTGGGATTTACGGGTGAGTTTCCTTATTGTCGAGGTGCGGTATTATTCGATGTGTCATTGTTAATTCATATTCTAACTTTACCTGCGTAGTGTGTGTATTTTTGGTGAGAGGTTGGCTAGTTATTTGAGACAAGAGAGAAAATGATGCTTTTCATTAAAGAACTCAGATAAATTTTTAAGGTAAAAAAGAAAGAAAGTAAGGGTTGATTTGGCAGCAAGGGTGAACTGAGGTTTCAAGTACTAGAGTGTGTGTATGCGCGTGGGAACGTCAGAAATTGATACATGGAGTCAAATATTTTCTAGCATGTGTATGGTATTTTGAGTTCCACCTTTTAGCAAAACAAATATGTTTTTATTTTGGAAAATGTTTTTCCTTGGGATCTGTCTTCACTTCTGCATATAATTTAGGTATGGATATCTCTACGAGCTAGTGTAGCTCACCCTATCCTTTTAGGTACTCGTCATGACACTTAGCTTGGATTGCATGGAGTGCACATTGAGACGTCTCGTGAGAGATTCATTGGTATCATTAAGGAAGTGTTCATCAGCTAGTCCAATTCATGTTGTGTACTTTACTCCCAATTGAAGGTTGTGCCGTTTTGATTAGAATATATGTAAAGCCATGTATAAACTCTTCTCCTTGACTATTATGAAACCCGTTTAATCGTAAATGTTTGGGAGACTTTATGTAAAAAAAAAAAAAATTAGAGAGAAGAAGAAGAAGCGACTTGATTGGCTGTTTGGATTTACACGACATTTAAAGGAAGGTATAGTTGAGAAAAAGACTTTTTGTTTGTAGAAAACATATTATTATTTTAGTTGAAAATCGAGGGCGTGACAATAAAAATAAGTGTAGATGTGCTGGTAGTGATTGGGGGTTGAATCTGTGGAAGAAGGAAGAAGTTTGAAAATTTTCCAGACTTGTACCGGTACAACTTGATTAGTGGCTGCCCTCTTTGACAAATCCGTGACCTGTACTGGTACAGCCTGCAAAAAAATTTGAAAATTCAGCATGCGAACTGGACTACTATAAAAGGAACCCCTTGTCATTTCTCACCCACAACCCATGAGATAAACCCTAAAATCACTCCTCTCACTTCTCTCCTCAATCTCTCTCTCAAATCTCTTGATTTCTCCGTGAATCTTTCAAAAAATTTGAAGATCTAAGTGTATTACACTACAATCTCTCTTGGTTTCGAGTTTGGTAAGCAAAAGGGTAAGTCTCACATCTTTTCTCTTGGTTTCTCTCTCTCCACCACGTTTTTCTCTCTCCCCTCACCTTGTGCCATGTTTTTAGGGAGATCTTGACCCTAGAACTTTTAGGAGAGCTTGGAGGGAGGTTGTTCTGGGTGGATATGGGCTAGATCTAGTTGGAGTGCTTAGGGTTTTGTTCAAAACCCTATGGGTTGGGATTTTTCTCCTTTCTCTACATGCTTATGAGTTGTGTATGTGTTGATTTTAACTCTCTTATTACTTGTGATTCTTGGATGTGTTGATTTTAGCTATGATTGAGTATTGGCTTATTGAGTTTATGTGATGCGATCGAATGGTCTTAAGGATGGAGTCTAGGAGATTAAGGTGTTGGATTCATGACTATACATATGGTATATCGTGGTTGTGAAGAAATTTGGTAAGAAATGAGGAAAATCACGGAAAGATTTTACGAAATGTGTTGAGTAGGTATGAGTGTTGGACCCTTTGTGATGATGTGGCATGTCTTTGGTGTTTGAACCTCCGTACTTTGTTTGGGTGAAGCCTTGTTTAGCTTGAAAACCATTTTCGAAAAACCCAAGAGGTACCGGTACCTCCATTTCCTCAGTATCGGTACCAACCTGGACAAGCCTACCACTCATTCCTTTGGTTGTTGTGATCTATGAGTTGGTTTGATGGATGTGTTGTTATGTATTGTGACACGAGAAATGATTGACGATGATGTACTTGACAAACCAGAACAACTATGAGAATGTGATTGAATTTGAAATGAATGGGTGTCATGTCGAAGGGATGTTGAAAGAATGTTTGAATGTTGAACCTGATAGGTTTGGCCTTGAAGTGAATGTTCAGGTCAACTCTTGAAAGAATGTTTGAATATATAAAAGGAGGTGCATGTAAATTTTACAATGTGATTACTAGGATCACGGTTCTTGCGATTTGGATTGTTTTCACTTAATTGTCTAAGATTATGCCCGTAAATACTTATTCAATACGTATAGAGTGATAACTTGGTTGAACAGTCTTTTGACATAATGAGACTATGAGTTGCAAAATGAATGTACGGGGCCATAACAATCTAGAACGTGCAGTGGATATAAGGAGTCTTAGATACCCGGAATGTCTCTAAGTTCACCATTTAGTGTGTCGCTAGGAAATCTATGAGAAGTATAGAGAAGGAAATTGGATGGTTTAATGTGTGTTTTATAGTTTTTGAATATCGTTGAGGTCAGATACGTAGTGTGAATATCGTTGAGGTCAGATACGTAGTGTGCTATCTATTGCCTTGAAGGATTCGATTGATGTGGAAATGAAATTCGAGGATTGGCTATAAGTAGTTGGTAACCGTAATGGGACTTTTGAACACTGATCAAGAATCGTAGTTGGTAACCGGAATGGTATGTTCATGTGTCTTTTTGTTATTAGTTAAAGTTCAAACGAAGCAAGAATATTCTATTGTCTTTTTTTTTCAATCATTTAAAGTTCAGGTCTTTTTTTGTAAAGTTTCTAAAAGTTCAGGGGCTTTTTAAAATTTTTTCCTATAAACACAAAGATCTATATTTTTAATATTATAAGTACAAGAATATTGAAAACAAGAAGAAGAGGCTTGCAGAAAATAGGAAAAATAAATGATTTATTGCAGTTTTGTCCAAGATATCACAAACCGCCCCATTTCGTAGAATTAGTAATCTAATTTTATTCGCTACTTGTTTTTGATGCGGTATCTATTCCAAACATTTAAGTGTGGTAGAATCATACCTCTTGAATTGGATTTTCTTTTCATCTGCCCGCACCTTCTCTTTCTCCGTATACTTTCGTCCACCTTGTTCTTTTTCCTTTAAAAAAAAGGTTAACAAAGTATGTAAGTGGCTGTAAAAGGAATAGTACTTCAATAGGAAAGGTTGGTTAGTTTACCTTAGCAACCCGAATGACATTTGAGGGTAACAATTCCCAAATTCCATTTTGACGCCACTGAACCTCCAGTAATAGCAACACAAAGATGTTATAAGTAAGAAATTTGTTATTGAATCGATGAAGATCATAGATGTAAGGAAAGTAGACATTAGGAAAAAAACAATAATACATATAAAGAGGAGAGACAGGGACTTTACTTGGCCAAGATACGTGATGTCATCCATAACTAAAAGCCCTGAATTTAAACTTGGAAGATATAACCCGTGATGATAAAACCCTGCATCACATTTGAGAAAGGACAACAATGCAACAAACCATTTAAATAAAGAGCAATGCTACTGGCACAACAGAAGTGGGCACAGACAGTACGTACAACGCGCATTTGGGCCTGTTTCGGGTCCAACAAAAATAATTGGAGCCGCTCATTTTGTTCAATATATTTTGCTTAAGGTCTCCGTACAAAATTAGCTCCATCCGACATCGATAAAAGCGTTTACGAAGCATCCAAAATTGCTTATGAAAATTTCTAAAGCGATTTTTGACGCTTCGTAAACGCCCTTATCAATGTTGGATGAGGCTGATTTTTTACGGGAACCTTAAGCAAAATATATTGAACAAAATGAGTAGCTCCGATTATTTTTGTTGGACCCGAAACGGGCCCAAACGCACGCTGTACACGCTGTCTGTGCCACTTCTGTTGGTACAACAGCATTTTTGTTAAAGAAAACAGTTCGGAGGAGGAAATTCCAATGTTCTAGCGTTTGTTTGTTTTTTTTTCTTTTTTCTCTTTTTTTTGAAGGGCAAATCAAAAGTTATAGTGTTCTGGACATGTTGATTTGTCTTTTCCTTTAGAGGAGTGCTAAAGTCAATCTAGACCATCGATTTTCAAATTCGGGGTAATTTCTGGATATTCTTTCGGGGTACATAGCATTTTCGTTCCCTTTAAAATCCATCAATCATGTGTAATTGTCGGTGTGGTAATTTCTTTAATTAGTTTTATGGATTTCCAATTCCAATAGACTTCTTGACAGCTACGAACAGTCGAACACATTGCTCGATTCAAAACATTTCCTAATTAGGAGCATAATTTTAAATTAAGTGGACAAAATTTTTTGTCTTTTAGAATTCACTTCGATCCTATACTTGCAAATGCTGATATGCCGATTTGTATGGAGAGTCATTTTAACATTTCTTTTTCAAAATCTTCAGTCCTAAAACTGCATACATTAATTTTCTCTTTTTTGTTTGGATAATCACTTAGAATATCTTTTCCCATTTTGTTACTTTGAAACGTATAAAACTTGAAAGGAATGTAGAATGAAGGGTGGAGATTTATCCATAAAGAGGAGATAAATTAGGACCGTTGATTATGTATTGGATTCAAAAACCACTGCTCATTGTTTTATAGATTAATCCAAAACATGTGTATATTAATTTGGGGTACTTAAATATTCATCCTCCAGTCTAGTAGGAGTTATGTTTTCATCCCGTCCACTTTTAAGGGTTATGTTTTCAGCCCTGAATTTTTATAAACCCAATTTTGCCATTAATACACCATGTTACCTAGTTTTTTTGGATACTATGTAGGCAAAGAATTTTGGGATGGAAAAATAAACTTGAAGGTCCTAATTGTTTTATTTATTTATTGTAACTGTTATCAAATTCCATAATTCATGCTTTCCAAATATTTATAAGTTCATTTGAAATTATTAGGATTGAAAAACCACCAGAAGATATGGACTTCCCTCGCGGAGAATAAATCATAGAATTTCTCATCCTCCGGTGGTTTCATCTTCCATCTTCCGTCATCCGTCCATCCTTTGCCACTAGTCTCTGTCCTCCATCTTCCGCCGTTCGTTCTCTATCGCTAGTATCTGTCCTCTTCCATCCTTCATCGCTAGTCTCTGTCATCCTGGCCCATAAACAACTTTCTCAGTCGACCACTAAAAAAGAAAAAGAGATTAAATTCTTTCCACAGACGGTGAAACACCCCACTTTTCCACCACCACCTTTATCGGTCCTACAGTGTGTTTATTGTTGATTTGAACCGTTCATCTTGTAGACCCCACATAGTAGTGTATCCATGTATAAAATAAACTTGATCGGACATTGATATGAGTATCAAAAATTGAATTTTACTTTGTAAAATGGATAGTTTATCTTTATTATTATTGACAGAAATCAGATCGACCAATTTTTAAACCAAAATTCAAATTTTGATATATCTATCGACTTCCGATCAAGCAAATTTTTTTGCATGGCAATACTATACTGCTGGTTTTAAAATATGAACGGTTTAGATCACAAGAATAGACATTTGGTGGGGCCCATATTGGGCTGTGGTGGAAAAATGGGTTTTTACGCCGACAGCGGATAGAACTTAATCTCAAAGAAAAAGAAAAAGGAAAAGGAAAAGGGACTTCTGCCATGCACGCAACAAAGTGCAACAGCTGAAATAGAAAAAAACGACAGAAGAAGAAAAAGGGCTTTGGGGTTTATTCTTTATTTTTTATGAGCTTTTAATTTGCTTTTCAATGGAGTTTTGTTCTTGCATGGTTATTTGTTTTGACTCCATGAGCTCCTGAACTCCTTCCGTTAGGGAAACAAGGATGCCTCTCAAAGTAGTATGATTGTGTAGATTTCTAGGGTTCTTTATTCAACTTTTGATGAATTTTGTAGAGTTTCATGGTAGATTTATCGTAAGTTTTACCATGTCCAAATATGCCATTATAATTCATGGTTAATTCACTGCTACGTGTTTATATTTTGTTGAATTTAGATTTTCATGGAGGATTTGGAGGAATATTTTGTCATAAAAATAGATGGTTTAATTGAATTAATGCATGCGTAGAATATTTGTGATAGTGGAAGTACGAGAAATTTGCCATGATTTTTCATGTTGAATTCATGGATATGTGGTATCATGGTTTTAAAATTTGATTTTCATTGTGGGTTTGCTGGAATATTTTGTACTGTAAAACTTTTGAAATGATATGAATATTTCATGGTAAATGATAAACCGTTTAAATTATTTTTCATAAAATAATTTATTTGAAATCATTTGAAATACTCATATCGTTTCATGGTAAATTATTCGTACCATTTACCGTGAAACTGTTTGTTTGAAATTCAAATCATGGCATATTTACAAAACAATAAACATGTTGATTTCGAATAACTTATCATATGTAAATTTGAAACCCATTTCAACTTGAAATCTACATGTACAGATTTACCAATCATAAGTGGTAAAGGAGGAAATAAAATTGGTGGAAATTGGTTACTGCAAATTTTTAAAATTTTGCAATACTATTTTGTAATTATCTTATGTAATTATTATAATTAAATCTTACTAAATTAGGAAATGGTTTAGTCCCACTAATTTAGGAACGTAATATATTCTCACATATAGTTATCTTGTTAAAAGGGTAAGAAAGATATTTCACAATTTGAAAAGATGAAAACATAACTCCGAAAAAATGGATGAGATGAATACTTACGTGGAATGTCTTATTGGAATGGATATTTAAAAACTCTTATTTTTAATTTTTTAATATTGGTGCACATATTTGAGTGGATTCCATTTGTGGAGGTGATAACACAAATTTGTGCCGGAGATTGATGAGTTTGGGCCACCGCCAGAGCTATTGAATAATTTTTCCACGCAACCCAGAAGCCTAGTTCATCGGAGGAGGAGGCGGTCCGAAGAGAAGACGACAAGTATGGTGGGGGACCCAAGACGGCTTAGAGGTCACAACGCCACTGCCACTTTCTGCATTGCCTCTCGAGACCGCCCCGGCCTCATCGCCACTGCCGGCGAGGTTCTCACTCTCTCTCTCTCTCTCTCTTTATATATATATATATATATATATATGTGTGTGTGTGTGTATGTATATATATATCTATATCTCTATGTTTATGTTCTGTCTTGCATATACGATTCCGGTGACGACTCCATACGGGGTCAAATTTTGGGTTTTAAGAAAGGATGCAAAGAAAAGTGAGGGACTTTTAAGAGCTTTTTTTTTGGGTAAGTAGACTTTTAAGAGCTCTCCAATACTCACCTTTTTTCTACCAAAATAAAAAAAAATCTGAGTAACTTTACTAAGATAATATCAATTGGTTTTCACCTCTGCCCGAACTCCTCTGATCGTAGACCACCCTCAAGCCTAAGGTCGTTTCCTGTAGTTCTCTCTTTCCTGGCTTTATAGTTGCTAAAGGCCATCCCTAGAGGTACCACACTAACAACATCATCCCGATCCTGACACGGATCCTAACCTCTCTATCCACAACCCACTCATCATTTCGAAAGCTTATATTTATTTACTTGAGGCATAAGCATGGCACTATTTCCAGCCGTTACCTATTTTTTTTAGAATTTTGTTCAAAAGCTTCATTTGGGCATGTCTTCTCCAATGTTATACCTCTTTTTTATTTATTTATGCAAATCAAGTGTTTTTTGTGTTTTCCTCCAAAATATGGATCAAAATCGCATATTTGTAAATAATAAGAAGTGAAAGAGGTGTTTCTATAAATGTGTATGGATTTGGATCTCCCCTTATTGGATCTCCCATATTTTTAACGTTTTTGCCCAAATTTTGGGTTTGGATAGAACTAAGAAAAGCAGAGATGCTACCATACAATTTTGTTTGCCTACCCTTTTTTCACCTGAATAAGGGTGACATTTTCTCAACACATCTTTTCACTTATTATTTATAAATGTGCCATTTTGGCCCAAATTGTGGAGGGAAGCATAAAAAACAATAGATTTTGGTTTAGCATTGGAGAAGGCTAACCCAAATGGAGCTTTGACCCAAAAATTTACCCAAATTTGGATTGAAAAATGGGTCAGGGCTGGCATTTGCATGTTTGGGTGAAATTATGAATGTGATGTGCGTGAAGGCAAACGATAGAGCAAATAAATGTGAGTTATTTTTTTGTACTACAGTTGCATAAGCAGAGGTTAAAGTTATACGAGATTGTTCTTGGATTACGTTTGTTTACCAGCTACTGTGCTCATTCAAATTTTTTGATGCAATGTCCCATATGAAATAAACCACTTTGGTGTGAAACAAAGAGTGAAGGAAGTATGGGGCGCAAATTATTACCAACTAAAAAGGCGGGTCGGGGCTCAAATGTGATTATTATTGAGAAAGGTCTTTGTTAAAGTATGATATCTATCGTTTAATGCCTGTTGAATGATACTACTATACTCTCCATTTACTTACCAATAAAAAAGGACCATACCTCGAATTATCAATTGACCCTAAATGTCAAATAACGTGATTTTTTCCCATTAAACTATTTGTGTCAAAGTAACCAATACTACACTCTCCACTCATATGAAAAGACTAGCATACGTATCCGATTTAGTAGTGCTGCTAGTGTATGAATTTGTTCATATACACAACACACACCTATTCCGTAAAATTTACATCATGTTTAGAAATATATGCTTCCTTGATTGTTGTATTGCAGTGGATGTTGTTATTAGGGTTGCTACACAAAGCAAACAGCTTGAGCTCGGCTCGAGTTTGGCTTGTTCAAACAAAGTACAAGCGCTCAATCACTTTTTGTTACTTGTTTCAAAATTCAAGCCAAGCTTTTTAGCATATGGGTGTTTGGCTTGATAGGCTTGTGAATAGGGGGCATTCCGTAAATATTACAAAGGTAGGGGCAAATCAATAAATATATCCAATATTTATAGGATATTTCTATTGAGAAGTCTAAAACTACTTTTCTAGGTTGGGAAGTTACAGTGAATAGCTTTTCTACCCCAACTTTTGTCACTTTTGGAATGTCGCGAGATTAAGCTATAGCTCGAAATTTCACAAGTTAAAGCTCAAGCTTGAAAGCTCGAGATTGACTTGCATATTTCTCGAACCAAACCAAGCTTATAACGATCACAAAACTTCAAATGTGAGCCAAGTTTGAACAATCAGTCTTCAAAGATTCTCAAGCTCGAGCCAAGCTTGAACATGTGTGATAAGGAATTGAGCCAAGGCCTGAGCAATACTGTGTTTGGCTTGATTAGCTCCCCTAGTTGTTATCCTTAGACACTCCCCCTTTGACAATGGGTTAATATTGTTAAGTTTGAAGATTCTCACTGAAAATTGGTTATTAATGACTCAATTGATTTCGCTTGGTTATGGTGTTTTATTTATTCAATGGAAATCAGGATGGATGTGTGTGCTGGTTCGATATGCGGTGTAAAGACGTGTTATTTGTCATGCTTGTGGGGGAGGATCCCATCTCATCATTATGTTTCAAGCCAGGTGATTTTGTATGTAATGGTTAATTTCTTTGTTTCAAATATTATTCTGTACAAAATCTTTCATACCATAAGGCATGGAGGTTTGCTGAATATGAGACCCATTTTCCTACATTTGGCTGCATTACTTGAGTACTTGACAATGGGCTGTTGAGGCAAAATGTAACACTGTATCCACAAAGGTGGTCAGGATATAATTTACTAGACAAAAAGCACCACATGTACAATAATGACATCAACCAAACAAGAGAATTGATAGTAGCGATTATTCTGCGTTATATTCCCTCCGGCCTCCCCTATTGGTTACACAATTCCCCACTAATCCAAGGAGGGTCTCTTTTACCGGTGACTTGTCTGACAACCTACCAGCCAGAAGATATACAAGTATCTAAGCTTGGGAGCCTCTACAATTTTGGTTAATTTTAGTAATTGATGTAAACTGCAAATTTTCTTGTCAGTAGAAGGAAATATTATGTTCATATTAAGTCTTGAGTTGATACGAGGTAATAATTTAGCAGTATCTTATGACAGCTTTCTATTTTCTTTGTCCTTGCTTCTTTTTTTCCTTTTAGAACTCGTACGGTTTAGAGGTTATATCGTAGTTATTCTCAAAAAAAGAAAAGAAAGAGGCTCTATCTTAGTTGGGAGTGGGCTTCATTCTCGACGGGAGCGAGGCACTTAAGACCTTCTAACTTGGCAGCAATAGCAAGGTGTGGGGCGGATTTGCCCCCTCGATAGTGGATCCTGCAACTAAGATCCAAAGGCCGCCTCTACTTTCTGACCTAAGAACTCACACCTATAGTGATCTTCCAGTTTATCTGTCCCGTTATTATAGAGCTCATTGTGCGTTACAGGGATGTGAACTGTTCTATAAGGCTCAAGAGGTTATCTTTTTGCACTCGGGAGATGATATGATTATCCTTACTTGAAGATACCTTTGCAAGTTACCAATGCAATCATTGCCAAACTCTGTTCATTCTGCACTCTCAAGTCCCAAGTGTCTGTCTGACTCTGAGTGTTTCTTTCTTCCTCTTGTTCTTCTCTATTTTCTATGGGAATTTGGTAGAGTTTTGACTTGAACCATATAATTTGGACATGTACGCCTGTAATAGCTAGGTGAAAATAATGTCCTGATAATGGAGAGTGGTTTACATACTTTTTGTGTACACAAACATGGTGCGAACTCAAATTCCAAGTTGGGCTGATGTTTTATATTTATGTTCCAAAAAAGAAAGAAAAAAAGAAAGAAGGTACTCTCTCGCTCTCTCTCTCTCTCTCTCTCTCTCTGGACAAGGGTGAAGTAAAGCATTTTTTGAGGTGTACACTTTGCCTATTGCATAGGCCCTTCCATTTGAAGTGATTTATCTCTGTCAGATATGTATGTACTTTCAAATTGTGATAGATTCAGGGATGCTTTGATTTTATTTGTGAGAAACGATTGTTGCTTGACACAGGAAATGAAGACATCATTTATGTTTCATCAGGAACTGAAGTCAAGGCGTTTGATGTACATTCGGTAATTATTCATGTTTAACGTCTCTAATATATCACCACGCTTATTGTTGCACTTAGCTTGAATGCTTTAGTGTGGTAGAATACATCAGGCATTATTAGTCTGTTATTTTCCTTCAGTTGATGTGTTTGTGTGTGTGTCTATATATATATATATATTTTACCATAATAGCCTGGGCGGGTATTCTGCCTACTCAGCTAAATTAAAGGAGGTGTGCCCTAACTGTTTGGCTATTCTTTGTAGTTCATTTAAATCATACATACAAAAAGCATGAGAAACTCCATACCTCTCTTTCCTTATTTCGCCCCCATGGTGCCACACGGGCCCCGGGGACATTTTAAGGGGATCCTATCAACTTGTTCCGACCCTACCTCACACGGCACAGCCATCAATTCTGTTGGTACTGCATTTTAATCTGCATTTGGTATATCTGTTAAATGATTACAAGAGTGAAACAAATTAGATTGTCGAGATGTGCAAAATTTTGTGGAAACCTGTAGTGATAACTTTCAAATTTGGTGAAACCCAAGAGCTGAAGTTCCAAAAGGAGAATTGGATTTTTTTTTTTTGGAGTTTTGACTGAGGAGGACATGAAAAGAGAAAATCGAAGGAAATCACTGAAGCGATCATTTTTAGGCATAAGCAAGCGATCATTTTTACCCTTATTATTTTATTTAAGGAGAGTTCAGTTGCCCAAAGTAACATAGACAATAATATGGTGGTTCATTTTTTTGTAAATTAGGTGGGGTTTTTTGTGCACTTAAACCTGTACCTTCAAAGTTCTTAGTTCTACAATTTTTCCCGTTGACTGTTCTGTTAATTTGGTTGATCTAAAGTTGTTTTTTTTCTGTTAGCAGCTAACGGATATGGAGTACGCTTTTCTCTTTCAACACGTTAAACCAAAAACCCAAACATTCGTAGTTTTCCCCTTTTGTCTTCCAAGGTTTTTCTTGAGAGCTTTCAATATTTTCTTTTTTATCAATTTGATATCAAAGAGTTCATTATTTACACATTTCTCCGTACAACACTCCTTTCATTCTGGTTGTTTTGATTTGGAAGCAAAACTATTGCTCAATGATGAAAGTGGAAACCCAAACAATTAACCCTTCAATTATCTTTTCATTGTGGTTGTAATCAAGAAGATATCCATTAGATTCAGTTTGCGCTACAATTGGGAACCACGATCTTGTTGATATGAGCACTTCATGTTCCTCAATCCAAATTCCTTCGCCCTTCCCTCCCTCCTTTACATCAGTGCCATCTTGTTTTTGTTGTGCTTATATGAGATAGGTCTGTGGGACAATTCAGTCATTGTTAGTGTTTTTTTGCCTCCCAGTTTGTATTGATTGCACTGCCTTTTCTTTCCTTGTTGGTTACTTCCCCAGACAACCCTTTGTTTTTTTGTTTCATGCAAGTTGTAACATTGAAATGAGTCTATTGTGGTTACTACTGGCTTATGTGATAAATGTCAATCTTGAAGGCTGCCTCATGGAAGGGGTTAGAGAGTCACAACTATAATAAAGAGGAGATAAATCAGGTGAATTTTTATGTGGTTTGTTATTGTGAAATATGTTCATAGCAATGTTTTGTTTTGGTTTGCTTCACTCTGTTATTATTGATTAACTTAACTTAGCTTTGCTTTACTTTAGTGGTATACAAGTTGACATGATGCAGGAGTATCTTACTTACCACTTGTGGTACTTATTGGTCTCTCTTTATATGACTATTTGAATGCGCTGTTGTGAACATAGAGCTATCAACACTTCTATGTAAATCTTTCAGACACAACCCACCCCCTGTGAGAAGAGGTGTGTATGGAGTTGTAGTCGTATCTTTTTCTTAAGTTCGTTAGTCCAATTAGGAATTATGAGGAGTTGCCAAATTTAGTTATAGACCTCACGTCTCTTTGACTCACTACTGGTGTCTTTGGCTGCACTGTCTCCTATCTATTACCATTGTTAGCTCAAGATCTCGTAAAAGCTGTCAATATTTCCAGAACAAGATACTGCTTTCTTTTTGTTCACGTGTTGCTTTTTGCCTTTTACTTTTTGTGTTAAAGTAAGTATAAAATTTCTTGCCATTGCTCCACAGACAACCTTTTTTACATGCCAATTCATATGGGGGAAAACAACCATGTTTACATGCCAATTCATATGGAGGAAATGGTAGGCTTATGTATAACTACAAAGAAAGATGATGATATTTGAAATTTGTGTATTTGCAGATTGCATGCAACTCTAGGTCATGTTTTCTTGCTGCTGCAGATGATGGTGGCGATGTGAAGGTATGATCACTTAATAAAGCAATTTCTATGACGCAAGATTTTACATATGAGGGAATCAGTGAAATTGAGACTGACTGAGCAAGAGCAGAAGACCAGAGCAGGGGCGGCTTCCCTATTAACCCAGAGGGGTTCAAAAAATGCACTAATTTTTTTTAAAATATAAATTAAGTTTTCCTCAGTGTTGTCTGTTGGCGCTGAGTTACTTGTGCAAGGTTAACTTATAAAAGTCCGACTAAATTTGGACACAAAATTTTATAGCCCAACAATACAAAATAAGCCCAGCCCAAATAAGTTTGACTGTTTGAGAACCTAAAACTTAAAGCGGTGCAAAAATACACAAAAGTAACAGGTGGAGTACTATTCTTCTTTCACGTGAGTAACAAATATCTTTTTTTCCCCTTATTTTTAGAAAAATACATCTAAATCTTTGATCCGATCATATAACATAAGCATGGGTGGCTTTACTAGTGTTTGAGGGGGTTCAAGCAAACCCATTGGGTTAAAAAAATACACTTAAAATTTTTATTTCTTAATATAATTTGATTTTTCTTTGTTATTGTTGCACTGGGTCATTCGTGCATAGCCAATGTAAGTGAAAATCTTCTTAAATCTGTGAGTAAATAGATAGTATATTACAAAAAAACAACTTATCAGGCTCAATTTATCTTTAATAAAATAAAAATTTGTATTGAAGATAGAGTTTGCATTGCAAAAATTTTCTGCACGATTTTGTCACTGCTAAACTGAAATCCTCGAGCCACCGCTTGACCAGAGAGTCCTAACTTCTCTGTTTTTGTGTCGGTAGAAACCCTGATGACGGACAAGAAAGAGGGAGAAGGGGACAAAGGCACACACAAGGGTCAAAACCAATCAACGGCTTTTTCACTCATCAATTCTACGCTTATTGGACCAAAAAGACTTAATTGTACACGTCAGGCCCATGGGCTTTATTAGAGGCTTCCAAAGCGGAGAACTCCGGTCCAACCAATCAACAGCTACGCTATCAATTCTCCTCCGCTGAACTCGACTCCGGCGAGTTAGGTGCAGGACCAAGGATACCATCTGAAGGAGGGATCGGCCTAATCAGCGAGGATGTTGTCTTCAACTTGACGGTGTGTGAATAGGTGGTACCAGTAAGGGTGTATTTTGTGTTACTGTCAATGAAAGAATAAGTATTTGCATGCCCCCATGCTCAACATCGCGATCCCAAATCCATGTGTGGCCCAAAAGAATGTGACAAAGCTTAATTAGGAAGAACATCACACATTGTTGTTTCCTTGAGCTTGCCAATAGTGAATGTCACGGGACATTGCTTGTCAACCTTAAGCTTCGCGTTGGTGATCCGTGCTTACATGATAGGGCTCGGGATGCGGATCAACTGTTCAGCCCAATTTCTTCACGGCTTCTTGTTAGAAAAGCTTAGCCCATAAAGTCTCCTTAAAACCCAGGTATTAAGGAGAGGAAAGCTAGGGCCTTATAACCAGCATAGAGGGGGCTTGTCCTAGTGATGTGGGACACAATCCAACACACCCCTTGGCCCACAAATCGTGGCAACCAGGACAACGGTTCACCAACGAAAGGCCCAACTTGGCTCTGATACCATGTTAGAAAAGTTCAGCCCATAAAGTTTCCTTAAAACCCAGGTATTTAGGAGAGGGAAGCTAGGGCCTTATAACGAGTATAGAGGGGGCTTGTTCAGGTGATGTGGGACACAATCCAACACTTCCTTCGATACGGCATTCGTACAACTCCCGGTATCAAATCACTAATGAGCACACTTGGTCATTACACTTTACCCTTGTATGAAAAATCTGTCCACGTTGCAACTTCTCAAGATTTGGATTATCTCCCTTAGTAGCAAGTAGAGGACGGATAATTCTAATCACATCATTATCGGATTCCTTATCGAAGTCGGGATGAAGAGGCTCAACAATTTGGTGATTAAACTTTAGTTTCTCTGATTTTTGTTCCTTTACATTGTCCTTGCTTTCAATCACAACAATAGACTTAAACTGTCAAATTCTGTTTGGGAGAAGGGCAGTCTTTAGCATGATGTCCAAAACCATGACAATTAAAACAATTGGACTTAGTATTACCTCCGTATAGAGTCGGAGAAGAGAAGGAGAATAAGTAGCACGGGGAGGATGCTTTGGGAACTTGTTACGGATAGGATCCACAAAAGTTCTTTCACCCTTGTAAGAAATTCCACCGAAGGCCGTACTGGAGCCTTCTTATTTTCCTCTTCTTCCATTTGAAGGGCTACTTGGACTGCATCTGCCATGTTGTACAATCTACTAGCAGCCAATCCGCAAGAGATTTGTGGATTCAATCCCTGATGATACATTGAGATCATCACATCTTCATTCCATGGAAACTTTGATCTAGTCTCCAAACTATAGAACAATCTAGTGTACTCTTCCACAGACTTGCTTCACTGTGTCAACTGAGTAAACTGCACACTTGCACTGCTTGTAACTCGGTGGTACTAAGTAACGGGTCATTGTCCTCCCATGCACGCATACCAATATAGTATTCCCTTTGAAATTTAGTCCATCAAATTCTTGTTGTACCCTTTAACTTGGCTTTGGAAAAAAGGAAGGTGGCGTTCTAGTTTTGCCCCTTAAAAAATAAGTACTTATTTGCGATTTTCAAGCTTAAAAATAATAGGCTTACTGAAATAAAAAAAATGTGCAATATGGATCTTAATTGATAGATTTCGATATGATCTATCAAACCCTGCAAAAAAATTAAAAAATTATTTTCGTAAGCCCATTATTTTTAAGTTTGAAAAATAAGTCCTTATTTGAGAAAGTGGAACAGGGCCTAATTTTCTTTCATCTGTCATTTGGTACCAATGAAAGAAACTCTCTATGCTATGCACCTAATCAAAAAATACCTCCGGATTGTGGTCCCCATTAAAGTCTGCAACTTCTAGCTTTGCTCCTCTGTCAACGTCAAACAATCGTGGATTTTCTACCGTGCATTGTTGGCCACGTCCTAGAATTTGTAGAGGAGGAACATTGGAAGACCCACTAGCTTGAGCTTTATCTTTTAAGGTACTTTTTGTTGGAGTTTGTCCTACATTGGTTAATTATCTCCTCCAAAACGAGTATATGAGCCTGGGTATAAAGCTAGGGTTTCGGAGAATTATTGTTCCCCCTTATTTGTGCCATAAGTGCATCATTGTTTATTGTGATCCAAGTGTAATAGATCGTTTGTTATCTCTCCACGTGCGAGTCGGGGATCTCACGTGCGGGAGAGTGTTGGAGTTTGTCCTACATTGGTTAATTATCTCCTCCAAAACTAGTATATGAGCCGGGCGGCCTCTTAACTCCTTGCCAATTGGTTTGGAGTTGGATGCTTTAACACTTTCCAAACCCATGGCTACTGATTATTTCAAAAGAGCTTTTATTTGTGCAACATCTTCATTCAATACTTGTTGTGCCTTATTAATCTCTTCCACTGATTTCTTCAAACCTTATTGTTCTTGATATAGACCATCAAATTTTGAGTTCAACTCAGCATTAGTAACCATGGTTATGGCCGGAGAAAATGATTGTTTTTTTTTTTGGGGGGGGGGGGGGGGGGGGGGGGGGGGGTACTCTTCTACGCGTAGTTTATTCAAAATCAGAACCATGGCAGCAGCAGTAGCAGGCTGTTCACATCATTTTTGTGGAGCAGAAGAGGGTTAAGAATGTGGGACTTTAAGGGTTAATGTAAGGGATAGGATTTTAGGAAGGAAAACCTTGGATTCGGGGCTGTTTTGATGGCTATTTAGGAAAGTTGTCAATCCCGTATCGGCTAGCATACCGTTTTCCCACTGGAATGGTACGTACCGTTACCGGTCTTTTTTTTGCTATTAGGGTTTTTTTTTACTGTTTTAAATTAGTTGATATTATTTAAGGGATAGGATTTTAGGAAGGAAAACTTTGGATTCGGGGCTGTTTTGATGGCTATTTAGCAAAGTTGTCAATCCCGTACCGGCTAACGTGTTGTTTTCCCTACTGGAATGGTATGTACCGGTATCGGTCTGTATCTCGGTACCTTTCCGGATTTACCGCAATTAATATTTTAAATTAAATTCAATATATAATATCAACTGATTTAAAACAGTAAAAAAACCCCTACTAGAAAAAAGAAGAAAGCTTTGCAACTGAGGCTTGAAGTAGACTTTCTGCTTTGCTCAAGAAACCAGACCTTCAATCTTCAAAGGATTCAATTGATTTTTGATAGTTAGGGTAGGAGAAAAGCCGCAAAACAACAAAAAATCATATATAAGCCCATAGCCCATAAATTTTGTCACGGAAAAAAATAAACATGAACTGTAAATCTGTATCGAATGGAACGTTGAGCTTGCCACTCGTACGTTCTATCCAAACTAATCGGCCAGTGGAGGCGACACTGATGGCCGCCTATAGGCAGGAACCCTCACCCTTCCCATGAAATCCATAGGCCGATCTTAAACATAGGGGACTGAATAAAATGTCCGAAACAGGCTGGTATTATCTGGTACATCCGGTATTGCCCGGAACAAGCCGGTATTTCAAGCAGTACGGATTGCCTAGCTTTGTGTTCCGTTCAAGCTCTGGTACGGTACTTACCGGCCGGTACAGAACGGAATTGACAATTTTGTTGTTTAGTGCACTGTGAATAGTACTTGAGAATAGTAACTTGTACGCCCGGGGGGGGGGGGGGGGGGGGGGTGATATAGATATACCAATTGATGAGACATGAAAGAGGGAGGAGGGGAGAGAGGCACACACAAGGGGCAAAACCCTAATTCTCAAATTCTCGTCAATCAAAGTCTTAACGATTACAGCGTTGAACATTTATCTTATCTATAGACTCGTAACCCTAATGGAAATAAAAGGAAACATTTGCCCTAATAGAAATTAAAGGAAAAAATGAAAATAACCTACTTAAAATGCCTCCTATTACTAATTACTCACTCCGTCTCAAATTGTTGTGCCTATTTCTTTCTTGGGACCACTCAAAAAATTGTCTATTTTTCACAATCTATAATGTTTTTTATGATTTCAAAATCTTTAATTGAGATCTATCAAACAAGATCCATATTGGATATAAAAAATATTGTTAATTAAAAGATACAGACAATTTTTTGATACGTCAGAAAAGGAAACAAATAGCAATTTGGGATGGAGGGAGTATTAAATAGTAAAATTACCAAAGACACTTACTGGACCAAAAAGACTTAATTCTATGCATTGGGCCCATGGGCTTTACTTGAGGCTTCCAAAGAGGAGAACCCTGCTCCAGACAATCAACTGCTACGCCATCTAACCCTATCTTTACATAGTGATATTATTATTTACAGAAAATTTGAAAGTTACAGGTTAGCAACCCCCCTGAATGCCAGCCCCTGAATGTTTGTTGATTGACTCAAGAGGGTACTTTTTTAGGTTCAATAATGCTAAGTAGATATTTATGTAAAATTTAAACACTATTTATTATTTTCTATAACGCGCTGCCATACACCCGAATACAAAGATGACATAGAAGCTGTGAGGAAGAGATAATCAGAGAATCGAGAATGTCCAGCCAGAGCAGAAGACTAGTAGTCCGGACTTCTCTATCTTTGTATTAGTAGAAATTGATATCAAAATCTATACATTCGTCGGAAAATTGTAAATGTGTGTACATGCATCTCTCTCTCTCCCCCCAGGCCCCAATGCATGGAACTCCGAAGCTTTTGTGAGACGTCAATTGGCAGAATTGCATAGGAACCCTGCACACCAATGGCCAAAGAGCCCAACCCAAATTGGCTCGAAACTGTTCCACTCACGTAATAGAGATAGGGGTGGGTTCTTTATCGAGTGAGTTTTTTGTTGGCCTTTTATATGGAATGGCTAGTGAAATGCTGGAAGTAAGCCGTCTTCCAATTTGCTTTTCCTCTTAGTTGATGGTATACCACGCTCTTGGTTTTTCCACTTTTTAGTGTGTAGAGTATGGGCAACAGTGAGAAGGGAGCATCTTAGAAAAGGAGTCCAGGATATGACGCAGTGATCTTTTTCAATGCTGACCCTTAGTAAACTTCATGCCTCTATTTAGTACATGCTTAGAGCAACCACACCGGTTGCTTTTTTTGAGAAAATTTGTTGCCATTTCTCCAAAATGGCAAAAGAAATGGCAAGTATCACCCCACACCCACAAACTCAAAAGTTTCTCACATATGGCAAATGCCATTTTATTTGCCAAATTTGAGAAAATATATGGCAAAGTTGTCATTTTTGATTGAGAAATAGATAAAAATGAGAATGACAAAATAGCATACAAGGGTGTACCACCCTTGCCCTTTTTTTGCCAAAATGACAAACACCGGTGTGGATGCTCTTAGAACATGTGGAGGAAATAACCAAATGGGGATAGCTCAGTTGCAAGGACTCATGCATCTCACTAAGAGCTCAGGAGTTTGAATCGCTCCACATGTGCTTGGGTGTTATTCCCCTCATATTTGTTGGGTTTATTCTCTCCTTAATGGGGCTGTCAGTTGGGTTGGGCTTGTAGTGATTGTGGACTTGTTTCCAGTTTGATGTAATAATGATATTTATATTTTTTTACCGCTTGTAATAAAATAAAATAAAAATAAAAAAAAAAAAACAGAAAAGAAAAGAGAACATTTGGAAGAAATTATTTGCCAAAGGTGATGAAAGGGAAGGAAACAAAAACAACTCGCGCAATGGTCTCCGGAAAAGATAGTTTGCATGGAGAAGAGACTTTCTCAAATTTGAACGAAATGAATCAAGTGGAGGGAACACATAAAATGAAGAGTAGTTTGGGACTATAAATTGCTTGTGTACTTTGAAACCAGAATTCATATTAATAGACTTTGCGGTTAATCTTCTCAAATGAAAATTCCCCTGCATTCTATACAGTAGACAATTTCTTCTCCATCTTCGGCACCTTTTAACTTGGTCCGTATATCCTACATCTGTTTATTTTCAGATCTATATTGGCTAATTTGTTGTTTTCCTGTCCACATGCTTTATAATTTCTGATCCATATTGGCTATTCTCTTCCCTTCTCCTTGTCCCTCTCTCATCATTAGCTACGCATTATGTTTAGAAAATCTGTTTCCATCAGTTACTGAGCAGTGCATCTGTGGCAGATCGTTGATATTCGCCAGCAATGCCTCTATAAAACACTAAGAGCTGGCCATACAAGTGTATCCTTTTACATTTATTCAAACCGTTCACGTTGTTACCCTTCAATGGGTCTCGTTCGTCTGAAGAAGTGTAGTATTGTAGTGTTGTAAACGGACTTCTCTCATGGTATACTTCCCGCTGAGAGGTTGAGGTTGTATTTATGTAATCTGTTCTTTCTCTTTCAACTTCGGTTTGGTGGTTGGCGAAATTCTTGATCTCTTTCAAGTATCTTAAGCCTTTTCTCCTTGACTGAATTCTTTAGATATGTACTTGTGTACAATTCCTTCCCTGGAGGCCTTGGGAAGGTATTTATTGCTTATCTATGCAACTCTCTCTCTTTCTCTCTCTCTCTCTCTCTCTCTCTCTCTCTCTCTCTCTCGTGTGTGCTTGTGGGTATGCCCACTTGCACTGTCTTTCCATGTACTCACATTTCAACAGGTTACGCAGCCTTCCACTTGAAGAAGAAGAGACAGACTGATCTCTCTGCCTTCTGATATTACATGATGTTTGTGTTAGAACAATGCTACCAGACCAGATATGGTCATTATGCTATGCATAATGCAACCTTGAATGTGGTTGGCCAAGTAATCTGATGTGGACTTATAGTGTTAAGATCATATGCCAATGCAAAAGTCATTGAAAGCATGCCTCGGTTAACCGAAGCTGTTGGAAATAACAAACATTGTTTCACCTTACTGAACCACCTTTCTTATCAGAAAGAAAAAAAAGAGGTCTGCCTTATTGAACCACATTTCTGGGTCCTGGGACTGACAATTGACAACCTGTTGGAAATATCAGTAAAGGAATCGGAGTCACAGAGAGCTGTATAACAGTTTTTTAACTCACGATTCTGGCTGATCAAAAATTTTCAATTGGTGTTGCGATATGAATGAAGTGGTAAAACCGATCTTCATAAAACTTGATAAACATTTGAGAGTTATGGTGTGGTAAACTTCTCCCTTTCTATGACACATTATTATCACTATTTTCATGTGCAAGATCATGTTGCAAACTATCCGGATTGTTAAGGAACTGTAATTAATTACATAATTTTGTTACGTGCAAGGTTGGTCATAATTGCAATTGTAAATACTTCGGGAATATTAAAATATGCACCTGAAACTTTATTTTATGCCTTACCACTTAACAACTTCTATACGGTTTTGTATTCCAGTGGTCACCGGTGGTCTTGATTCAAAGCTTGTGATGTGGGATTTCTCCAAAGGACGCCCACGCAAAATTGTTGACTTCAGTATGTGTCCTGTTCCATTCTCTCCTTGTCTAATCTCTGTTTCTCTCTATGAAATATCAAAAAGTAGACTTAGGACGAGTTAGGTTTGAAATGCTTGCATTGATTATCTATATGATGGTTGTGCTCAGTGCTGGTCCCGGCATTTGGGTTGCCCAAACCTGACCTTAAGTTTGGTTGCCCACTAACTATCACGTCATAAAAAATAAAAAAACAGACAATAAACAAAAATAAGGTTACATTGTACTTTTAGCTTGAATTACATTAAAAAATCAAAATCAAAATCAAAATGCAACCTTGATTATATTGATTTAGGATTAACATGATCTGATTCAAAGAAAACAACTTCTCGCATTTTTTGAAGCCAATTCTTCAATTAAAGCATTGTACTTTAACTTATCAAAGTACTGTGACATGGTAGTTCTAAGGTAAATTTTTTTGTCAACTTCAATTTCGAAAAGCTCCTCTCCGCCGCCGAAGCAACCATGACCGGTATAGTCAACAAAATTCAATAAACCACCCATACCATTTGAAAACCACCATCTTTCCAATAAGACCTTATAACTTCTCCCAACCATATTGTTTTCAAATGTCTAAGTTCTTGAAAATAACTCTCTCACACATGTTTTTTGTATTCCAAGAAACTTTCTATTTTTTTTTGGATGGAAACTCTACATACCCCTAATTTTTTTCTTTGTTGCATTTATTATTATTTTTATATTTACGGATTTTTTTTGTCTTTTGGTTGCCCCATGCCGAGGGTTGTCCAAGCCCGCCATCTTGCTGGGCTTACCCCTTGGCCGGGCCTGGTTGTGCTTCCAGTTCTTGCTAGAAGTTGCTTGTTTAATAGTAATATACAGTTGAGAATTAGTTGGCAGTATCCCTTGGCACTCATTTGTTCTGTGTACGATTCTGTTAATTTTTCAGAGATGGAAACTAAATCCTGTGGTTATTTATCGGAGCAGGCAATAGTGCTTTCGTTTGAACTTCAAACCTGACCGCCGACCTGATTATTATAATCATAATACTTCCAACGTACTTGGCATATAGAAGAGAGGCTCGCCATACATGCGGGCCTCGTTTATGACATAATAAGTGAAGGTACCCCTCTCTAGTGACTTGAGCGTTCAGATAAGTTGGCAGCTATGTAGCAAAGATATGGATAAGGCCATTGTAGGTGACATGGATATGGGAAATGGCAATTCTAAAAAATGGAGACACGGACACAGTTCCTAAACTGTAGCCACTAAATATTTCGTTATGACTCCTATCGAATGCATTTTCGACCGATAATGTATGTCTATACATATACACATGTTTGATATTTACACTTCTGGCCCAACACTTTTAAAGTTTCAAATATTTTACCCCAGAAAAGCAATCAAAATTTATAAAATCACCTTGCCGTGTCTGCATGTGTCCCCGGCGTGTCCCCGGCGTGTCCCAGTGTAAGGAAAATATAAAAATTTAATGGACATAATATTAAAATATAATGGACATGCTACACATGGCATGTCTCATACTTGTCCCGGAGTGTTTGAGACAGCTATGGCGATCTCTAGAAGTGATAGTGCTTCATAGGTTTGTCGTTTGTAATTTAACAAAACAAATAGGACCTGATGTGGTTTTGAAGTTTTGGTTGGGTCGATTTTTTTTTTATCGGAAGTTTGGTTTGACTGATTGTTGCTTTCATGCAGGTGTTCCTGACGCAGATGGTGGATGTAGCGCAGGACAAAGCTTGAATCCTGCTTTTGTCCATGCATTAGCCGTTCCTGAGGTTGATATGGTAGACAAAGTAGGAAAGGTATGCGTTGTAGCCAGGGGTGATGGTGTTGTTGAGGTGATCGATATTGAATCAGAACTTGCTTCTAGTAAGTCAAAAAATTCCTTAAAGCCCCATAAGGGCGCTCAATCAAAAGCAAAAGACAATGCTTCATCTGTTCAGACTGAAACTCAAGATCAGAATTGGAGAAAAAAGTTGTGTTTGGATAACTCTTTGGGAGGGCACACTGCGTCTGCATCATGCGTGTAAGTACTTATTAGATTTTTACTCTCCGACAAATGGCATTTGATTAGTCACAAATACTATATGATTTAATCAGGGCATTTTCAATGTTTGGGGAGAAAGGAAAACACATAGTGTCTGGTGGAAATGATAAATCAGTGAAGGTTTGGGATTGGTGTAGATATTTTGATGATGTTCAAACCAGCAGCAATCCTGATCTGATGCATTTGAACATCAATTTGAGCAAAAAAGTGAGTTTTCCACAGTCTGTTATCCTCATTTACTGTTTACGCTTCTGATCACTGACCTCATAACCTGGTCAGGTCAATTGGCTCTGCACCACGCCAGCTGATTCTGAAAACCTTATTGTCTGTGACACATCCAAAGTGGTGAAGGTTTATACAGTTGCTTAGCTCACTTCGCGGTTGTCGATCTGGTTTACTCTTGTCCTAAAGCAAGGCCTATTCTGTGGCTTCTAGGAAAATATTTTGGTTGTAAGTCTGACATTCTATCCACAAAATGTGCATTTATTTCTGTGTTTTTGCAGCTGTGTTTGGATCATTAGATTTACGGAAGTGAAAAAACGAAGTAAACAATTTAGCTTTTCTAGGTCAAATATCCCTATATTTTCTCTTGCATTTTTTGATTCCCTCCTTGAATCCCTTCTCCATTCCATGATCCAAACATTGCCTCTCTTTGAAACTCTCTAAGAACCGCACAGTTGGGATAACTGTCTTGAGAAGTGCAATTGTGGAACCTTTGTTTCAGGCACAAGTGAAGAACAAGGAGATGGGAATTTTTGTATTGGGAAGTTTACCAGCAAACATATATTTGTTTTCCTTTGCACGGAGGCCAGAAAGTTTTACTTGAATTGCATAATTGCCACAGGTGTATTTATATCTTCTTCCCATTAAATCAATCTTAAAATGGCACCGGTAGTTGTGTGTCTAATAAATTAGACCGTCAGCATACGGGAAGGTAAGATTGTGAATTGGATGTTGGACAATTATTTCTTTTTAGCTGAAAGATCATCCCAACAAAAACAGATTAAAATAAAATACAACAAAAAAACAGAAAGGTTGTTCCTGGCCATCCACTCGTGGGGTTGGGTGGACAATTGCAATTGGATTTGCTTTTTGTCGCAAGACGACTTCATCGTCCATGTTGGAGAGCTTATAAGTCCATGTTGGAGAGCTTATAAACCCGTTGCCCAAGTTGAGCGGAGTTAAGAGCCAAAATCCAGATTTGGGTCTCTATAGTCCAAATACGATGGGGAGAGTGAGATTTCTCTCTAATAATAGAGTCTTAACCATTTCACAACCATAGAGGTAGGAAGGGAGAAGAAAATGGGAGGGGAGAGCTGGTGGAGCTGTTGGGGAAAGGGTAGAGAAGAAGGGGGAAGCAGCTGATGGGGAAGGGGGCTCTCTCTTGCTAGCTTAGAGAGGCTCTCAAAACTTACTCTCGCTCAACAAATTGGATAGGGGTCGGCTATTTGCAATCCACTATCTTCTTCATACAATCTGTTAAAAAATTTCACAACTAATACACAAATACCCTAATGTGAGAGAGAGAGAGAGAGAGTGAGTATTGGTGGAGGAATCCACCCTCGGCACGACGGGAAAGAAAACTCTTTCCTAGCGTTTTGAGTTTTTCCGAACGAATAGCGTGGACCATTTTTTCGATCATTTCATATTCACATTCCTGAAAACCGGAAGGTTTTTTCGGGTTTTAAAACTCGAAAGTTACATATATTTTTGAATTTTACTGTGTATCTGAAGTTGTGCAGAAAGCAAAACAATTTACTTTGTGAGTTTTCTTGGTCTCATCGGTGGTAGTGATCGTGGTGGTGGAGGTCGTCGAGATTGTGGTGGTGGTGGAGGTTGTGGAGAACATGGTAGTGAAGGAGGATGTGGTGGTTATGGAGATCCTAGTGGTGGAGGATGTCGTCGTGGTGGTGATGCGGGTGGTTGAGGGGGTTTGAGAAGAAGGGGTATGTTGGAAAATGTAGGTAAATTTATTGGGCCGTATAGAGTAAATTGTGTTTGTAGAAATATGTTGTGTGTTGTATGAAGAAATTGAGTAATTAAGAAATTAGTGGGTTGTAAATAGCCAGCCCTATTGGATATTGTCTCAAAAGTACGGATAGAAATCGGACTTGGATCTCAGTTGAAGTATCTTGAAACTCGCAACACAATCAGAATATTTGGCTAGTTTTTATTTTCTTTAAAGATTTTATTGCATTCTCAATTACAAAATTCTTCTCGGAGAAAAGAAGTCATGTCACATAATCTTTCGGTAGGACCCTCCCCTCCTCCATTCTTAATCTTCACTCCCACAAATTTTACTATATTGGAATGTCCCAACACATGCTTACGGTCTAGCACTCCGGCACATGCATTATGTGATTCAAGTTGAATTGCCATTAAAATAAGTTCAAAGTTGTCTCACATTTGACTTGTTTTGTCGATAATTTTATTGATCATACTGTTTAAATTCTGATCTGATAATGGAGGGTGATAATTCTACCACAATATTCTTTTGGCGCCACGATTGCTATGTGTACATTGCCCATTATAACCTTCGCAGTCCATAGTCGATCTGTTATCCACTCTCTCTAGCTACTTTTACCTGCTGCTAGTTTCTCATCGAGCAAACCCCACTTTCCCACCTTGCTTCTCCCTTGTTCATCCAATTCTCTTTTTCTAATAAACTGTTTTATATTTATTGTACAAGAATATTTCAAAACACTTTTTGGGCCAAATATTCTTAATTGGGCTTTGGGTAAATATATGTGTTCTTTAAATTAGGCCCATGTGTAATTGAATCTTGTTTTTCTCAAACCCACTTGAATTTGTTTTAGCCCAAAACAAATTTTTACTGTTACAAGCCGTTGGGCATTTGCCCGTTGCTTTTCCCGTTGGGCATTTTTGCCCGTTAATGTCATCAGTTTTTAGCTGTTGACAGCTAACTCTTGGAAGACTTGGTCAAACAAAAAACTCTATATATATACACATGTGTCTTCCTCCTTAGCAAGTTTTTACTTACTACTCCCACATTCACTCTCCGGAAAACACAGATTGCCCAAAAAATAATCTTTCATTCTTTTGCTTTCAAGTTCTTGTGTTGTTTGTTCTAAAAAGAGGAATCATCAAAGAGGGGTTGTTCAATCCTCTTTCGACTAGTGCGAGTTAGGAGGAGAAGGCTATATAGTTAAATCCTGGGAGGTTGCGTGCCACGAGCTTTACGCACCGAGTCATTGGCTCCGAGGGAGTGCGAATCAATCTTTAAGGACAACGCCATCGGCGTGCTCTATAGCTCGGTGAGATTACGAAAAGAAAAGAAAACATAGCATAGCAGTATGTGAGAATTTCTCCTGGCATATTATATGCAAATGTTAACGTCTCTCCGTACTAGGAAGGCATGATTTGGTAATTAAATATCGAAGTATGATTTAAAATGGAAGTAATGGAAATTGAAGTTCTACTGTTAACAATTATGTAGCAAGATGAAATGCATGTTATTGCATGCCGTTGACAGATTGGAAAAGCATGAAAAATAGGATTTATTTGATTGTCACATGATTTGTTTGAAAGAATAATGTGTTCGCGAAAAAATGATGCATGTGTACGAGACACGAGAACCGAGAAAGCGATATTCGAAAACGAAAAGAGCAAAAGAGGATTTTGAGATGTGTAAACCTGGGAGACCGGAACGGCGGAACCAGAGTTTGGGTGTGCGTGTGTAAACCTGGGAGACCGGAACGGCGGAACCAGTGTTTGGGAATGTGTAAGTAAACCTGGGAGACCAGAACAGCGGAACCAGAGTTTGTAAATGCATGGTTTACCCTCATTCTGAAAGAGGGAGTAAACGAAACCAATGCTAAAGGATAAGAGTTGAAAATAAGAGAAACCAACATTTTGACACGAGATACGATACACTATACGAATTTGACACTTGACACTTTTACTCGTACGATATTGTTAATATTTGTTTTTATTTAAGTTCTGTTTGATGTCTTGTAAACTAGATGTTATTTTTGCTAAAAGTATGAGATATAGGGGTAAGAGTTAGCTACCGAGCTTAAAGGCTCACGGTGTTACTTTTGTGACCCTGGCATTTTATGCCAGACTTAGAAGACGAACAGGAGGCATACTATAACCTGGAGCAGTACGGAGCTGAGCAGAATATTGCTGAGGAAGCCAACCACCTTGGAGAATAGAAAATTTTCTGTAGAACCTCTCCCTATTATTAAAGAAGTGTAATACGGAGTATTAATTTGAGAATAATTTGGAATGTAATGACTTATTATTCTACTTTTAATTGTTAAATGTTAAGTTTGAATAAAAATAGTTATTATTAATGTTCCCAATATTTGGGGCGTTACACTTAGAGCTACAAAACAGTAATAGCTTAAAAAATCATAAATGACATGGAGGAAGCATATACCTGCGGGTGGAGCCATTCATGGACTTTCAAAGTTCTAGGTATTTTGGGTTGGGAGAGAGAATTAACTGAATAAATTATAGACCTTTCCTTCCCTATAAAATCCTTAAGTCATGGAATTATAATTGACCATACCGAAAAAGAAAATGAGATTCGAACAACAGTTTATACACCAAAACATATGAGACCCGAACTCATCTAGCTTTCCGTATAAGGGGTTAGTTCAATACGCAAAATTGAAATGAGAACATGGACGCCTACCGTGTAGGAAGCTTTGAAATTTCTAAATCATATTCCAAGACATGTTCTTCTTATCAAATTTCAAAACATGGGAAAAAAAGAAAAGAAAAGAAGTGTGAGTAACATATTTCTCTCATGACTTTGCACACACCAAAAAACAAAGAACTAATTTTCTAAACAACTAATTTTTAATTCACAGCCGTCAACCATTTAAAAAAAACAGAGAACAAAGAGCTATACCTATGGAGAGAGGACTGGAGGGAGGGCAAGAGTCAAGGAGAACCGGAAAGAGGACTTGTTCAAAAAATGATTAGGGAGAGAGGGAGAGAGAAATTCGTTTACACAAAATTCATTACCAAAAATTGAAAATGAGAATAAATCATTACAGAAAATTCGTTACCAAAAATTCCGCCCAATCAACGCAATTTCCCTTACTCGATTCATAGCATGTCATTGTATTAATTTTCCATTATATTATAGCATGTCATTATATTCAACGCCAATCAATGACAATTTCAGAAATCATTACTAAACTGAATATAATGACTGAAAAAATCAGGAATTCTAGTCCACCCAATCTACGGCAATGTCATTGTATTTTCCATTTTCCCATACTTGTTTAATGCCAAGGGTTGAGATTTATGTAGAGAAATGTCTATTAAATCCAACGGTCAAGATTTATGAAGGAAAAATATGTGGGCCACCACACTGTCGCGATTTGTATTATAGATGATAGGGACAGTTGCCGTGCAATACGGTGGTCAGCGATATGGATCAGTGACATGAGAAGTCATTGATCCAGGAAGTCTGTACAGGGCCTTGGACCGTTGAACATGAGAAAGTATTAGTCCAAGGGATAGATAAAGAACAAGTGACATGCAAAGTCACTGGTCCAAGTAGCCTGATCGGCAATGATAAGGTCGAACATGAGGAGAAATATGGGAAAAACAGCCTCAGGTGCAAGGAACACTCTAGAAGGGTCTAGAAATAGTGGTATTTCGTTAAGGAATGAGATTCCGAGAATGTAGAATCTGGAAAAGATACCCAACGGGAATGGAATGTTTGGCCAGTTATGGAAAAGAGTCCTAAAAGGAATAAGATAATGAATTGATAAGGGAACGAGAATTCAAGATATCCTGGGTTTCCTATACGAGATAGAAATCCTAGGGCAACTGGGATGCTTGGACAGCAAGCATCTATGAATCTATAAATACAAGGTAAATCTAGATGTAAAAGATACTCAATGCGTTGCATGAAAATTGTTGTCCTACTGATAATTAGGGATTTCTCTAGTACGTGATATTAACTTAGGCATCGGAGAGCCTTTGCCATGAGAGGCAAATGTGCACTCACCCTTTGTCTGTTTTGCAAATTAGATTTCCGACGACGAACTAGGGTTCCGGTGAAGAGGCACAAATAGCCGCGCATTGCAATCTAGTGCTGTTCTAAGCACCAATTGTTTTCATCCCCCTAGAATAAGTCTCCATTGTCATCAAACGATGATCAATCGCCACTAGCTTCTAGGATCACTTCCAGGATTATAATAGCTCTGATACCAATTTTTGGAAATTCATTACAGTGGAATATATTGGACTTATACAAAATAACTAAACATAAATGTGGAGGATAACAAAAGAATATAAACATTTTGGAGATGTACGACTCTAAGGCCGTACAAAGCTCCCAAGAAACACAAGTATCTTAAACACTCAATGAGATAATTTTATTTCAATACTCTTGAATATTTCTACATACCATCTCCGTTGATCAATGCCCCTTTATATAGGACATATACATACATCTTAAACTCCTCATACTTAATGCATTCATGTATCTCCACACACACATGAATCTTCCCCTACATGCATCAAGAACGTACATGTGACTCTTCAATAACCTAAGTACATGAACTGTGTTAGACGATCCTATCCTAAACATTAAATTCTAAATTATCTCCAACACACAAGAGCGGAAAGGATTAATGCTCTTGATGATCCGGAGGAATATGATTTTTTGGAGGAAGTTGATGATGATCTCGAGGAAGGAGCCCCTCTCTCTCTCTTGAATTTTAATTCCGGGGTCCGGAGTTGTTTTGGTTTAGTTCTCTTGTTGTTCCTTTTGGTTTCCTTTGGATTTTATTGTGTTTTATGGCATATGTTCGGAAATTTTTTAGCGGGAATGAGGCTTTTGCTTTGCTTGTGATGTTTTGGTTGGCTTTTTGCCATTCTCTTTGGTGTGGTTCTCGGGTGGCTTTTTGCCGGTGTACCTGAGATCCGTTAAATCTTTGAATACTTCTCAAAGATTAATAAAATCTTTTTTGTCGATAAAAAAAAAGTATATGCAATTATATATAGTTGCCACAACAGCCTCAAATATTTAGCAGCAACACTAGGATCAGCTGAAACAGCGTAAACTCTGACTCTGAGAGACAAAACTCAAATCCAAAACTAGGTTATACGTACTCAGATATATATCTAAATAAGAAAACTCAATATCCAAAAACTCCATAAGAAAATTCTAATTGCAGAGAAAGACAATGTACAAAGATTATATGAATTGAAATAAAAACGTGTTCAAAATCGTACAATGCATTTGAGCTCGAGGAACTGTTTATGCAAAAGAGATAGACTTATTGATGGAGCAACTATAAACAGGTTGTTCACGGAGCCATGCAATCTCGGCCGTCCATTTCGGCTTTGGACCGTCCAAATTTAAACGAAATTTTTCTAGGGAAAAGACACCTGAACCGTCCAAGTTGTGATTGGCTCTATAAACAACTATTCATGGCGGAGCTGTGAAAAAGATTTTCACTATGCATATTGATCAATAGTTCGGGTACCCTAGTGTCTCTCCTTCAACCTCCAGCAAGTTTTTCATAACGGCATCCGAAGCATTCTTAATCAGATCCGACCAATCCCTACACACATCAAACATCAATCAAAGATTCTTCAATATATAGGGTTTTTAAGTAATGGGCTTATTTAGAAAAAGTTGGCCTAGTCCATCGATCTTTGATAATACCAAATCCATCTTGGGTTCACTTTCGTGATTGCATGCAATCATTTATTTGTATGTTCGTTGAGAAGTTCAATCATGTAAAAAAATCACGTTTAATTGAATATAGATCAATAACTTATGAGAACATACTTATATTGACTCCCATGATTATTCGAGGTACGGATACGCTAGCCTATACAATTAAATTACACAAAACATACTTATATTGAAATATATGAATTTCAATCCAGTATGGTAGTTTGTTATTTTCTTCCAAGATAAATATGCTTTAAAGTTCAGCATATTAGTTTAAAGTCCAAATGAATTAACCTTATAGGAGCTTTAGTCCAGCCTAAATTTCTGTGATATATAGAGTCAATTAATAAAAATATTTTAGAATCTACAGTCCGTGAAAAAACAAAATTGCCATTAATGAGACAAAGGCTTTGTTTAGCTAACACAAAAATATATTTTTTCATTTAAATTGTCTTAAATGAGACAAGGGCCTTGTTTGATTAACACAAAATATGTATTTTTCGTGTTTTTCGATCTTATTGCACTTTTATAGGGTACCCTAGGGTTTTAGACACTTTCATATATAGGGTAACCTAAGATTTTAAGCACTTTCATAGGGGTTTTAGGCACTTTCAACGCTGATTAACCTTAGTCAATGCTGGTCAATGCCAATCAACTTTGGTTAACACCGGTCAACTTTGGGATGGATTTTTTTGTAAATTATGGACAGAATGTCTTTTAGACTTTACGGAAAAATATTTATGTCATTATAGGAAAAACCCTTATAGTATGTACTCCTACTCAATTTGCCTTTTAAAGTTATATCACCTAATATTTGATATTTATAACTTTTGAATGATTGATTTTCACAATGATTTTCATCAAATTTACAATTTCAATCATCAAGTTTTGTCTGATATAGATCGCAAATTGTTGAAACTAGACTGTTATAATTTTTCTGCTCCATAAGAAATTAAAATTATTATGTACCAGTACTATCGAAGTCTCTTTACATAGTTGAGTTATATTGGATTTTTAAAATTAAAATAAAAAACAAAAAGTAAATTTATAAATTGCCAAAATCACCCCTAAGGTTTTTAAAAATTACAGATTAACCATGACATTTGGAAAATTACAAAATAGCCCTGATGCATAACAAATTGATCCCTTGTCGTGATGTAGCAGCTAGGAAATTCAACTGAATTTATCAGACATCATCAAATTGTTACTCCCTCTGTCTCAAAATATTTGTTCAGTTCACAAAACAGGGTCTTAAAAATAATGCTACAATTTTTGTTAGAAAAATTCAAGTTTTTTTCAACACCTTACTAGATATCATTGAGTTTCTTTTAATTTGTGAAAAAAAATTGAAATTATTTTTTGAAAAAATACGTTATTTTTAAGACATCATTTGCTGACCAGACAAATATTATAAAACGGAGAGAGTATTACAATTATGGACCAATCTATTTTTTTCTAGTATGTGAAAGGTTATTTTTACATATCTGTAGTCTTTCACAAGCTACAATACGAATTTTATAGCCATTACATCACGGCAAGAGGATAGTTTGTTATTTAACAAAGGGTAAATTGTAATTTCTCAAACATGAGGGGCCAATTTGCAAAAACCTTGGGGTGATTTTGGTAATTTTCCTAAACACAAAATGTGAACAATATACATGCATTCATGTCTACAGCTTTGAAAGTCGTCCAGACAATATGATAAAAGACAGACAAAATGGATAATTCTGATGCTCACCCATTTGTTGAGTCGAATGTCAAACCAACAGTGTTCTTGACCTCTTCAATAGCCTCTCGAAACCTAAATAATTCTTTTGCCGGACTGCTTCTATTATCCAAAACCCTAAGCTCTGAGGGTTTCACGTCAACAAAGATAGGAACAACCCTCTTCTTGCACTCTATGATCATGCACAACTCGTGCAGGCAAAAATAGGAGTTGCAGTAATTCGGCGAAAACACGGCGATCCCTACCTTTCGTATTGACAAACAAAATAAATTTTGCTGATACCATAAAAAAGCCAAATAAACGAAAAAAGGAACGAATAAACGAAACAAGCATCGTTGTTGACTCCATTTAGCTGACAAGAATCTTGTGCGGACAATTAGTCTAAGGTAGGTGATGGTTTATTATAATCCGATTTTGTCCCCAGTAATATCAAGATTTATAGCCATCAAAGTGTACGTAGCATAAATGTAATAATGTATACGATGGATTTAGCTGACAAGAATCTTGTGCGTATTGGTTTCTACGTAGCGCTTTTTGGTCTACCGATATCGTTATACGTACTCTGCTTTACCGGTGCTATGCAAAATTCACACCTATCGGCTGTTTTCCACGAATAGCTCCAAAACAGATATTTTGCCCACTTCACGACCGCAACATGATCGCAACGATCATTTCAAGTGCTCTAAAGCTAAAAAAATTATTTTATAATCACTACATCTGATTCTCACCACACTTATCGTTCAATATTCTCTCTACTGCTGCCATGCACGTTGTCCTCCACCGTTACTTATTAATTAAAACCTTTATATGTACTTAGCATGTCTGACGTTTTGGTAAGTTTTTGTAGTATAAATTCATTGTCTCCTAAAGTTTAATTATGGACACGTGGAGCATCTCATAGAGTGTCACATAGGAAGTAGAGCAAAAACAATTGCAACCCGAGTTAGAGGAAAGCCTTGTACTTGATTCTCTCTGCCTTTTGTTTTGCCAAATTTTAATAAAATCTTTGTTGCCGATAAAATTATATATATGTGTGCAAGGAAACCTAATTTTTTTGATACATTACCCTTCTTATTACAACAAAAGCTTAAAACTCGCAATAATTGAATTGTTTTCGTAACTGAATGTGGCCTTCGGGAAAAGTTTCGAAGCTAGCCATGCACGGCGATGCATACCTTACAATCACGTATCGCCGTGTGTATTTTCTCGAATAACTTGTCCCCCGGCTTCATTGACTTGCTGTCCAAGAACGGTCTCAAATTCAGCCTAGAGAAGTGATCGTATAAAAGCCCTGCAACGTTTTTATTCGTATCGACCCGCCTATAGTTGATAAACACATGGCAGTCGGATTGGGTCATTTTCCCTCGCCGGAAAATCTGTCCCCACAAACTCATGGCTGTTGATGAACGACGTTGCATGCCTTTTCGATCTCCCTCTTCTTCTTTTTCCTTCTCTGGAAAGATTTTTGTTGTACTTGGGGAATATCAGTGCGTGGGGGGTATTTATAAGTTGAGATCGATCCATTTTTAAGGGAAGGAATCATACATTTCATGCAAGTGGACGTAAGAATCTTGGACACTTCGAAAATACTTGGGATTTATTCTTGTCGGGAAAGATCAAATTAAAGAGTTAAAAAAGCTTGTGGTCAAAGGCCTGGGACTTAGGAGTTTAGTCAATTCAAATTCTCTTAGGTGTTTCAACTCATTCGGAGCCGATCCATAATTATAGGGCTTTTTTTTACGTATAAAATAATTTTTGAATTAATAAAAAAATTAATGTGAATTCGCTTACCAACTTATAAACGTATATGGCCGGTCTTAAAAGGGTGACTCCTCTATAGATTTTTCCTGAATCCAGACACCTGAGTTAATAATAAAAAAAAGAGTAAAAAAAAGGTTTGCATACTTTTGTGGAATCTCTAAGGGGTTGCTTTAATCTTTCAATCGCCTTGTATTTTTTTTTCAATAAGGGGGTCTTTGGTAACCTTTTCAGTTTTCAATTTTTTGTTTTTAAGAAATTAGAAGTAGAATCAGGTTTATATATGTTTTTGTAATAAAAAAAAAACCATGTTTGGTAATTATTTTTTGTAAACATTAAAAAATAAAAACAACATAAAACATGTTTGGTAATGTCATTTTGTCTTTTGTTTTGGTTTGTCAAAGTGAAATGATTTTTCGTATTCCCCTTTTGTCCTCTTGAACTCATTTTCACTCGCAATCAACCTTCTATACAGGGTCAAAAATTGATTATACACCTCAAAAAATGGTGGATAGGGTCAAACCCAAGTTTAAAGACTAGCCCGATTAAGCTAAAGTCAATAGGGTGCATCATAAAACCAAGTGCTTAACCACATTGGATAATTTCCTGAGTCTTCTTCCACCTTCAGCAGACCCAATAGTAGAAAAAACTCTGGTTTTGGGGTTTCTCTCTTTACAATATCTTCACTCAATTAAGCAATAATTTAAAGTAATTTGAGTTGTTTCCGTCCTAGTCAAAACCTCATCTAAATGGAAGAGTCAGAGAGAGAGAGAGAGAGAGAGAGAGAGAGAGAGAGAGTATTACTCCCCGACAAAATTATTACTAGTATATGGAAGAGTCAACCCCGACAAAATTTGAAACCTTTGTTTTGAAAACCATTTATAAAAAACAAAAAACATAAACAAATTACTGAACATGTTTTATTGTTTTAGTTTTGGAAAAAAGAAAAGAAAAACATAAAAAGAAAACAAAAATGTGACCAAACACCCCATAAATGATCGCGCTCTTCTTTTCATTGATGCATCGAGTATACAGTATATGTTGTAAGCCTTGTGTCATCTCATCTATCACGTTTTTCTTTCTGTCGGTGTCAAGCCAGTCTAGTCTTTGGCTTCACGTCATCTACTATTTTTTACAGTGACATATATAACTGTTGTAATGCTTTCACATATAGCATTCCTTTGATTTCTAATTTAATCTGTTGTATGAAAAATTTCAATGATCAATCATTATTCTGCTGAAGGAAAAAAAAACTCCTTATGGTCATGTGTACACACACATATATAAATATGGAATATGACGCCATATTATTTTTTTTCTAAGCAAAAAGAATTTATTAATCTTTATAAAGAATTACAAAAATTAAAAAGATATATTAACAAAAATGTGACGCCAAATGACACCAAGGGATTTCAACTATGATGCCATATGATGCCATATTGTTGGAAAATAGAATAAGTGATTACGTAATATATTAAAAAAATACTACCCACGTACACAACCATCCGAATATAATATCAGACACAACTCCTCACATACACGTGGGTCCCGTGTGTGGGACCCACGTGTATGTGAGGGGTTGTGTTCGGATGTGTTGAAACCACTCTCTCAAAGAATTGGGTTACATAGAAGGTTTATACATGGTATTAGAGTGTGACTCATATAACCTAACACTTTTAAAAAGTTTCCAATCCAGATCTCACGATAAGAGACCCAACAAAAGGCTATACAATAATAGACGCAAAAAATAATATACACGTGACAAACTTCAAATGTGATTGTATGCTGAGGGGGTAATTTTTGTTTTGTTTTTGTCATTCATTAAACCTAGCTTATAATCTATGTTATCCAAGAGGACTTGGGGAGGAGAATGGGTCTTATAAGAATCGAACACTACCCAGATGCATGAGGGCATAAGGCCTCACCGCTAAGGCAACCAGCCACTTGCGCCGAGGGGGAGTTAAGATATACAATCTCATGTACGTTGCAATTGAGAAGTGAAATAAGTGATCACGCGCATAACATAATTTCGGAAACTTTCCACCTAGCTAGTAGCTTGAGCTTTTATGTGATGATAGTAAATCTTTTTTTATTTATTTATTATTTTCTATATAACTAAAGGTATTGTGAAATATTAAACAAAAGAAATATTTTCAAAAAATATTCCAAAAGAATTTACATAATATATATATACACACACACACTTGAAAAACTCTAAAAATTAATTAGTGACAAAATTCCTTAGCTTGACTTTTTATTACATTCTGACAATAGTATCTTTTTGCATGCCTTAGAAATTATCTTTTTACATTCCGGTTCTCCCTTTCCTTCTACTCGATGTACCCTTTCGAGTTTAATAAAAAAAAAAAAAAATCAAGGCCAATGTATTTCAAAGAAGTAATCCAAAACATTGAAGACCAGTTTTGTTTGTACCGTCCAAACTCACTAATTTACATAAGATGCCGCATTTTTTTTATTTTTTCCACAGCAGAGGCCCAATTCCAAATTTCGCATATAATAAATACAAATAAAACAGAGCGATTTTTGCAAAATGCCTAGGCATACAAACAAAGTAACATTCACGATCGTCAGATCATATTTTCCTATTAAGTTTTAGCCCTAATTAGATCATTTCTATTATAAATATACGAAGAATATTCTCCAAATGGGTATACCAATATTTCTCTCTCCTCTCACTTTTCAATACATCGCTATTTAAACTTTGCCTTTTGTGATCAAATAGGAAAATATCTCAAAATATATGGTAAGTGATACTATGCTTAGATTACATTTGTTGGGTAGAACAGTTGAGTAAAACAGATTGTTTATGCAAATTGTGATTGTATTACGTTATTCGACGTGTCTTTAGGTACAGACATCCACTAGTATAAATACAAATTGGAACTTGGATACAGATGAGCAAATCCACATTCAACAAATCTAAAGCACAGACAAGCTTGCAAGTTACTGCAAATTAAACCCAAAAGTTGGTGACCCATTAGCCTGCAGGATAGCCTATCGATTCCAAATCCATTAGTGAATTCCATAGACTTCGATTTGATTCCGATTCAGAAAAAACATTCAACAACATTTCTTATTAACTACTAAGGGAATCAGTAATATTGTACTCCAAAATGCTCCAATCCTGCCCAATTATGTGAACGGCATAATAAGTCAAATATCTGATCATATCTCCATGGATCAAACAATATATACCCCATGGAAGAGTGAGGCAGTGACCGAAAAACGGAGAAGAGGGACGGCGATTGATAGACCTATTGATCCAGGGTCGGCCCAAGGTATTTGGGGGCTCTAGACAAAATTGATGAACGGACCCTACATATTTTAATAATTAAACAATAATAATGGATTTTTTTTTATTATAATCATTTCACAATGTATTATAACACATTGTTTATAATAGTAGGTTTGGTTGTAGTGGCTTGTGCTGCTGCCTTAATATCCTCTTTGACTTAGGTTCAACATGCATATTATAGCTCCAAATGTCTAGAATAAATATATTTTTTTAACAAATAAACACTAAAAAAGAGAGGTGCCAATGCATTTGGACTTTGCCCCCATGTATGGGGCGGCCGGGAAACAACTTATGGAAAATTAGCCATAAGTACAGTAGTAGTTTTTATTTAGGGAAAGGACGCCAGCAAAATAGTTTTTAGTAGAGGTCATTCAACCTTTTGAGTTGTTGAGCCATAAGGCCAAAACATATTTTCACGGACAAATTACCCTAGGGTACCCTACCGCAGAGTACCATAGGGTAGGGTAGCGCACGGTACCCTAAGGTTTATGCACTTTCATGGGGTTTATGGTGCACTTTCATATTATAGGGTTTTAGTATTTTAGGCACTTTCATAGGGTACCATAGGGTTTTAGGCACTTTCACTAACTTTCAATTATTGGTAAAGTTTCATTAGTTTTGCAGAAAATGTATTTTAGTAATCATGCAGCACACTAGCTTGTTCTTATGTTTGATTGCAAAAGGTGCATGTCCTTGAATTCAAAATATAATTAAGTCTCCCAACAACTTAATTACCATCAAACCAAACAAAGACATTTTGCTTATTTGAAAACCAAGTTAATTATGTGTACTTATTCGAAAAGGGGCCCCTATTCTAGGCCCAAAACTGGAAGGCTCTAGGCGGCGGCCTCTTGAGCCTTGCCCTAGGACCAGCCCTAAATTGGTCTAGAGTTTGCTCGAAAGGGGAATTAAGAGTGTAGAACGTATACTTTAGTTTTGGGTATTTTTTCTTTCCCCAATTTTTTCTTTCCCCAATTTCTTGAGTTGTTGAGCCATAAGGCCAAAACATATTTTCACGGACAAATTACCCCAGGGTACCCTACCGCAGAGTACCGTAGGGTAGGGTAGCACAGGGTACCCTAAGGTTTATGTACTTTCATGGGGTTTATGGTGCACTTTCATATTATAGGGTTTTATTGTTTTAGGTACTTTCATAGGGTACCCTAGGGTTTTAGACATTTTCACTAACTTTCAATTATTAGTAAAGTTTCATTAGTTTTGCAGAAAGTGTATTTTAATAATCATGCAGCACACTAGCTTGTTCTTATGTTTGATTGCAAAACGTGCATGTCCTTGAATTCAAAATATAATTAAGTCTCCCAACAACTTAATTACCATCAAACCAAACAAAGACATTTTGCTTATTTGCAAACAAATAGTATGTGTACTTATTCGAAAAGGGGCCCCTATTCTAGGCCCAAAACTGGAAGGCTCTAGGCGGCGGCCTCTTGAGCCTTGCCATAGGACCGGCCCTAGATTGGTCTAAAGTTTGCTCGAAAGGGGAATTAAGAGTGTAGAACATATACTTTAGTTTTGGGTATTTTTTCTTTCCCCAATTTCTTGGGTTACCTATGCTCAGGTAATTGGTAATCTGCTATAGTCAGTCGTAACTAATAATAAGGGTGTGTCAAGCATCCAACCGTAAATAATAAGGGTGTGTAATATTGTTGGATTTTCTTCATAATGGACATAAATGATGAGGCAGCTAATTCTTCTTCGCGGGTTGAGGCATCAGCTTGGGGAAGTGGAAAGGTCATGGATAGTATGAGAGAGCCAGCAGCAAACAACACAACACTCAATATCAATGTGGACCCTCTATCTTTTGTAAGGCTGAATACGTGCATTCAGATTCCAAGAGCATGCCTACGTAATTTGGTTGATAATCAAGACAGTTGGGTAGAGGATTCAGTTAAGGAAAATCCAGTTATTATTGAAAATTTAAGAGGGGAAAATGATGAGGATGAAATTATTCTTGAACATCATATTGAAGCAGGCCGAACTGAAAATAAAGCTCTTTCTGCACCAATCAAAGCTGTCATAAATGGGATAAAAGAGAAGAAGAAGAGGAAGACAATTGATGATATTCTGAGATTTACAAGGGTCAACTCCTTCAATAACAAGAGTAGAAATAACAAACCAAAGTGTGCGGTGTATAGGTCTGCCGTTGCAGCCCTAGCACTTCTGCATCTATCTCTTCAGCTGGAGTTATTAACAGAAATAGAATAATTCTGGACGAAGCACAAGAAATTTGGACTTGCAACAAGATTATGGGATTGGGGTGTGATGGTGAGGAGGATGAAGTCATAAGCAAAGTTGCAGATATGGTAGCTGAAGACTTGGACAGAGCTGACAAAGTGGCAGGGCAGGCCTAGTTTTCTATTTCTGTGCTTCTTGGGGTAGGGCCTTGGTGGGGTGTGTTTTGGTTTTTGGGTAGGGAGGTGTCTTGTTCTGAGTCGGGGGTGGGGGTGTCTTTGTTTGTGGGTAAGCGGGGGTGTCTTCCTATGGTTTTGGTGTGGTTTCTTTGGTTCCTTTTGGGGGTGGCTCGTTTGGGCATTGTTCGGATTGATTTCTTATCAATCCTTAGAGCTTGAATAGCTTTTAATTGCCGTGGTGTAGGTCTTCTTTTTTAATATATTATCTCTTTTTTGCCGTTCAAAAAAAAATGGACATAAAATTTTTACAACATATAATAGAACGGAGCCAGGATGTAAATGAGGTGGCCAAATACATAAATTTTAAATGTTCCATTTCGATTGATCTCTTTCCACAAAGACACATACCTTCTTTTGTTTTTGGGTAAATAACAAATACTTTTAAAAAAAAAACGAATTAGAGAGATAGAAAGTGTGAAAAGGAATCTCAACTATAAATCTTTTTGCAAAGACACATATTATGGCTGTTTATTAAAATTAAACGAAATAAAGAGAAAAAGTGGAAAGGAATCTCAATCTTTTGTAATCTCAACTCACAGAGGTAACATATATGGGCGTGAAAGGAGAACATACAATTGTACCTAATACAGCTCATCCTATCTAAACTTGTAATTAACTAGTCTAGAATATGTTTATTTAGTTTCTAATTAATTGGTTGGTCCCTCACCAACTCCTTTGGGTCTTTAGAGGCAGATAATTGTCCAGGGCTAGGGTGCCAACTTTGTTGGGATGTTAATTTTTTCTTCATTGTAGCCATCTTTCTTTAGATCCTCGTAATCATTGTAACTTGCTTCAATAATTAAAAAAATCCTTCTTTTGCCGATATATATATATATATATATATATATATATATATATATATATATATATATATATATATATATATATATATATATATATATACACATACATACACACACACACACACTCGGTTTGGTTTGGTATATACACACACACACTTAGGATCCAATGAGGGATCCTGCACGGGCTTATCGCGTAGGACTCTCCTTTCCCAATCGAATTGCGATGATCCGAGCTGTTGCAAGTGTGCAGAACGTGGTTTTAAGGGTACCCACGAGAAATTAGCAAAAAAAAAATGATCGGGAAGGGCTTGATCCGAGCAGTTTTTTACTGAACCGTTCAATAAAAAACTGTTCGGATCAAGCCCTTCCCGATCATTTTTTTTGCTAATTTCTCTCGAGGTACCCTTAAAATCACGTTTTGATCACTTTGAGCGGCTCGGATCGTCGCAATTCGATCGGGAAAGGGGAGTCCCACATGGTAAGGCAGTGCGGGATCCCTTAAGAGATCCAGACTGTGTGTGTATATATATATATATATATATATATATATATATATATATATATATATATATACATAAAACGAGTCCAGAATCTTCAAAGTCTAAGGAGAAATCTGCAGGAGAATGGGGGTCAACGTGAGAAATATGGAAAAGGATTCATCTGATAATGGGGCTGAGGACCTGAATGTTGAAATAAGGAGATCCTTTTTTGCTCTGATGATGTTGAATCTTTAGATGACGTTAGAAAATGTTGTCGAGAACTGTGATGATCATAGAGGGAAGGTTAATGGATTGGTCTCTTAGAGGAACTCTTCCCTCATAGAGTATCAGTCAATCACTATCCCTATTCCTCTTTTGGGGCCTATTGTGAAGGATAGGGGCGATGAGTTTAGTATCACGGGAGAGATCTATTCACCAAACTATTCAAAAATTGGAGAGGATGTTGAATAGATCGAGATGGAAGATTAGAAAGAAGAAATCTCTCTCCGAGTTTGGTTTAAAGGAGGCCAAGATGTTAAAGAATTATGTCAGTACAGTCAAAATCATGACCGCTAACTCAAGAAGAAGTTTGACCGACGACTCACATGACGACATGTGGAGGGGTTGTGAGATTGACATGTGGCTAGCAATTGCTATAAAGAGAGACGTTTGGTGCCACGCAAGACGAGATGGGCCCCGTGCAGCTGAACATGCTCGCGGGGGTAGAGAGGCCCGCGAGAGCCATCGTAGGGTCAGATACGCCCACAAGGGTCCCGCGGCATGGGTCCGCAGAACGACAGAGTCCGCGGCAGTATGGGTCTAGCAGAGGTTTTAGTCTTTGCCTATAAATACTAGTGCTGGTACTCATTGAGGGGGGAAGGATCTCCTCTAGGAGATAGACAAAGATAGACACAAACACATAAATAGACAGAGAGAAAGATGAGAGCATGCAAACAGAATTCTAGAGAGAGAGAGCCATCTCCTCAAGAGAGAAAGGGCAAATAGATTTCTAGAGAGAGAGTCATCTCCTCTAGAGAGAGAAGACAGATTTTCAGAAAGAGGGAGAGACCATCTCCCTCAGAAAAGATGGAACTACGTTTGGCCTGATTCCATGTACGCTGGGATACGTAGGCAGCCTTGATGACTCGGGCTCGGTCATGTTTTATACCTCCTTTATTCCACTTTCTAATCATAAACTAATTGCACCTCTCCCGCTCATGTAGATTCACATGTAAGCACCCCCCTCAATCATGACGAACCTACAAATCATAAGAAGGTTCCCTCTTCTTCTCTTTGTTCTCATGACATCTGCAATAGAAACTCCCTTTTAATTAAGCAAGCTTGTAAGTTTATAGATATATATAGGCGCTACTTTGAGCGTTAAATATTATGGCGGGGATAGAGATAATATTAAGAAAAATATTGAGATGGAGGAAGGTCATGTGATTTCGGATAAGGAGCTTGATGGCATTATATATCGATGGCTTTGATGATTTGGAGGAAAGTGCCTCCATTTCAGTGGAGTTTTAATTTTGTTCTTCTGTTCTTTTCAGGTATTCATCGTCTGCTGTTTTTGCTGCCTTTTATGTTGTTAGCTTGTTGTGTGTATTTTGCTGCGGTTGCTGGGGTTTTGTTTTTGTTTGTTTCTTTGGTTAGTTTTGCCTTGCAAGGATTTTGCTTGGTGTTGTTGATCAGAGGTAATTTGATGTTGTGGTTGTTTGTTGATGTTTTCTCGGTGCTTCATCCCATATTTGGTTTAGGGGATGGGTGGATGCTTTCAGCTTGTAGTTTTTTTTTTTTTTTTTCCGTGATCTTGTCTATGTTGGTTTTTTTTTTTCCCGGTCTTTTCTATGTGGTGGCTGTTGTTTTTTCTTTGGTGTGGTTGTGTCTACTGAATTCTATTTTCTTTGAGTCTCAGCCTCTCAGGTAGCTTTTACTTGTCTTGCCCCCTTTAATCTTTGCATCCGTTTTAAAGATTAAATATAATTTCGTTTGTCGAGAAAAAAAAATATAGAACTGAAATACACTATGTTCCGATCCACTCCTTTCCTCCTGCCACGCTTAACTCATAGATCTAGGACATGACACGGTTCAAGACAAGCATGACTCATGTCATAGTACGGCTCATGAGATCATTTGTCTTGTGTTTATCAATTCTGCGGATTATCTCCCATGCGACGTTTATTAATTAACATAGCGTTGGTTCTTTCTTTTCTTTTTTCTTTTTTGTAACGGAGAATGGAAAGGAATAGCCTTATAGTCAGGCTACTAAATGAACCCAATTGCACAACCAAAACCTCCGAAGGTCACACTAGTCACGACTCCCCACTTACTTTAGGGTATTGATGAACCTAACATCCAACAATTTCAATTACCAACTACAAAAGTTGAGTCAATAAACTAAAGGAAAGCATATTGAACGAGATTAAGGATATGGAAAGACACATACATTATTGGATCTCCTCCTCAAGTTCTATGTTATGATTCTGTTGTCTCCAATATTATCGACATTATTATTCGAGATTTGTCCATATATCCTCTTGACGCTGAGATAATATGTTAGCTAAATCCCGGCCCCGTGCCACAGGATTTGCCAAATCCAGTGTTAATGATGCATTAATCTCCAAAGGATCTAGCAAGGGAATTTCTACGGTTAAATCGGCACAATATATATGAAACTCGTTTGGGAAAATGAAGGAATATGGTGAGCATGGTGCTTCCAGTTAAGATACTAGTTCTAGTCAAGCTAGCTAGCTTTTTGGATTAGGCTTCTGGACTGTAAGGTTCCTTCGAATCATAATTAGAAAAACCTTATATCCATCAAAGCTAGTACTACTTTTTTTTTTTTTTAATCGGCAAAAGATAATTTTATTAAAAAATAGGGAAAGGGGAAGGCGGTCCAGCAAAAAGTTGGATGATACACCGCAAGGGCAAAACCCAAAACACCCAAAGGTCTACAAAAGTCCATACCCAATAAGACATTAAAGCCCGACCCAAAATCCAAATAAAACAAAGAAAAGCCCTAGAAATACACAAACTCGGTCCAAACCTGGACCGACCCACCCAATCCATCCTCCGAAACCCTAACCACTACGGCCACCCCTCTGTACAAACCACCGGCGCCCCCGCCTCGTTGTTAAGCGGAGCCAGTCTCTCCCAGAAGAAGAGACCGGCAGCGGAAACGAAACCGGCCTACAAAAACAGTAGCCGCAGCAATCAGAGCCATGGGTCCAAACCACCACCATCATCAGCACCTCCCAACAGCATAGACATCAACGGCAAGAGCAGCAACCCAGAAGCAGCAAACTGCCAACCCCACGTCCGATTGAGAGCTCTGATTGGTCACCGACCGGACTTCGGCACACAAAATGACTAGAACACCCAGCCATGGGGGCCAGGACTACTACCTACAGGTACTACTAGTTGGTTGCGGGGCAGGATCCTGTCCAAGCAGGTCGAACTGTGACGCTTGAGGCCTGCTATACTTTAGTATAAAGAAATACAGTTACGTCTTTACTACTACTATGGATTTTGGAAAGATAGGAAGCGCTTGATCCAAATACTACTAATTAATAATTATCACAAGGAAATTAAACACAAAGGCCAGACAGACAAAATATATGCTTAGTCGAAAGGAATACCAGCTGTGATAAGCTTTTCCAGCATGTCGAATATTCTCACAAAGAGTACGAGAATTATAAGGGTATCATTGGAGCGTTCAGCATCTTTAAAAATAAGTAATCCTATTTATTTGTAATTTTCAAGCTTAAAAATAATCACTTACTGAAATAATTTTTTTTGCAATATGAATATTGTTTCGTAGATCTCGATGAGATCTTTTGAATGGCGCAAAAAAAAAAAAAAATTTCGTAACTACATTTTCTTCTTTTTTTTTTTTTAAACGGCAAAATTTTTATTAAGAAGAACTCGATAGGGTACATTGAGTAAAAGGGAGGGGGAAATCCAACCAACGGTTAGACGAAGAAAAAGAGATACATGAGCCAAACGACACCACCAACCATAACAGAAACAAACCCGCAACAGCAGCAAAACCACGAACGGAACCACACCCAACAAAGAACAGCAACACAAGACAGCACCCTCAACGAAAACCAAACCACTGAAAAAGCCAAAAGCTCCAACCAGCAAATGACACCGCCCAAGCCTGAACAAAAAAGAAACTGATTCAAAACACACAACCCAAACAAAAAAATGAACCCCTTTTTTTTTTATTAGCAAAAGATGAAATTTTATTAAAAAATCGGGAAAGGGAAGGGGTACGTATCCAACAAAAAGTTGGAAGATACCCATCAAGGGCAAAACCCAAAACACCCAAAAATCTACGAAGGTCCAACAAACGAATAAACAATATAGCACAACCCAGCACCTAAATAAAAATATATTAAAGCCCAAAACCCAAACCTGGTCCAACCAAGGACTGGTCCATCCAATCCAACACCCAAAACCATAAACGCTATATACTCCACCACCGCACAAACCACCGGAAAACCAGCCTCGCCGTTAAGCCGAGCCGGCCCCTCCCAGATGTAGAGACCAGAGGTGGAAACCGGCCTATGACAATAAAGTACACAACACTCAAGGCAAGGGAGCACACCACCACCGAGCAGCAGCCCCAACCAAACCCAACACCACCTGAGAAACCAAACAGCAGCAACAAACCGGAATGATGAACCGCTTGCCCCGCGCCCGAAGGAGAACTGATCAGAATGGCCGCCGACCGGACTTCAACACACAAAACGACCTGAGCAAACCACCATGGGGGCCACAACCACCTCACCACCACCGGACTAATAACCACCGCCGATCCACACCGCCATCTTCACCGATCGTATTGAAAAAAACCTGCAAAACAAAATTAGAAAAACGAAGTGAAACTAACGGGACACCACCCCACCACCGCTCCACCGTCCTCCACCTACAACCACCAGATCCGAACCAACCGCCACCAAACCAGACCACCAAACAACCAATCGAGGCTCCCACGCTGCTAGGCATTCTGGCAGAACCAAGGGACCATCAGTGGAGGCGAAACATCACACCCTCCCACGCCGGGGAGAGCGGAACCCCAATGAGAACCGAGGAGAGGAAAAGAGGTGCGATCCAGAGGAGGAGAGGATAGGAGAGAGAGATAGAGGGGGAGGAGAGGAAATATGACCTGGGGGAGGAGGGAAGGAGGGCACCTCCCCCAGGTAGGTGGCGGAACGATGAAATAGGAAAATCGCCTGGATAGAGAGAAAGTTGGAAGAGAGAGAGTCATAACTCTCAAATATTCCTAATTAATTAGTAAAACTTAAAAAACGAACCCCTTATCAAGCAGATGAGGACCTCTGGCGATTTTGGAATTCCTTAACTTCAGAATCAATCAGCTCCTTCATCATTTTAGCATGACTTTCGTTGAAGTCGATTCCCAACCTCTTACCCATATTCATAGTTAATTCGAACTCATCCTGAGTTGCTTTATCCGGATCACTAGACTCAAACTCAGAAGAGTTCATGCATTCATCAATTGATTGGCTCCTATTAGAGCATCTTCAGCTTTGACTCAAATTTTTACCTAAATTTGGATGGGTATAATTTCATTTTGGGTCAAAGCTCACTCCAATGGCAAAATGATTTCTTACCCAAATATATTGGTTTTTTTATGTTGTCAAGAGTATTTTCCTCCATTTTGGTTTTCTTTGTTTTTTTCACCAACACATCACCTCCTATTTTATTTCCATCTCAATTTTGTCTTATCCAAGACAAACCCTTACCAGATTTATATTGGATAGATCATTTCCTTCCTGATTCCATCTCCCTCAAACAACTGATACCAGATATATGAGGATTCTAAATTAATGCAACCTATTTAGAGAGATAGGGGAATGTGGAAGAGCGGGTAATGGAAGAGCGGGTAATTGAATGGAGTTTGTTCAGACGAAAGCAAAGGAGCTTGAACGGTTGGTTGAATGGAGTTTGTTCAAACACGGTCGAAAGGCTTTTATTATCGGAGAAAGAGCCATTGGAAAGTAGAAAAGATCTGTTGGAAAATGGGGAGAAAAATGGGTAGAGGCTTTCTTTGTCCCAGATTTGAGCAAAGAAATGGGTAAAACCCAAAAATGGGGCAGGGTTTGAGTCATGATTGGAGATGGATTTTTAAGGGTTTTACCCAAATTTTAAATTTGGGTCTTAAAATGGGCCAATATTGGAGATGCTCTTACTACTTCTGTCTAGGGCTGTCCACGGGTCGGATTTGGTCAAGTTCGAGTCAGGTTGGACTCGACCCGACATTTGGTCTGATAGCAGATATCACACCCGAACCCAACCGAAACAATTGTCGGGTTAAACCAAACCGACTGTTAAATATTGGGTCGGGATCGGTCAGACTCTCGAATTGGGCTTTTTTGTTGGACATTTTATTTTGGGTTTTATCCATTTTGTTGGGCCATTTTTTTGACTGATTTGTTAATTGCTTTAAACTTATTTTTCCCTTTCCCAACAGGCCTAATCAAGCCCAATGCCATATGGCCTATATCCTCATTTTGGGCCATATTAAACAACATTTCTCAATTTTCCAGCACCATTTCCAATTTTCTTGTTCCATTTCCAATTTTACAGCAACAATATCACACTTACTAACATTTCCAGCCATAAATCATTAACAAAAACCATAACCAGATTAACAGCCATAGCACACCATAACCACTAACAAAAACAAAACAGAAAATACAAAAACCAAATTACAAGTTCACCACCACCAGTCCACCAGCCAACAGATTACAAGTTTTCTAGACCACCAGATTACAAGTTCTAAGGTTCACAAGTCACAACTATCAAATGACAATGAAAACTGTAACAAAAAACTGCTCTCTCCCATGTGTCCAAACTTGTTATATACAAATAAAATATATACGAGAATAAAAAAACACCAAAGATCACAAAATAACATTAACTTTCAATATTTTACTAACTTCCAAAGCCCCATCACTCAATCCTTAGGAACTTCCGAACTTGCATCATTTTCTAGGATTTCTGGAAAAAATAAATAAATTCAATGCAATGTAAATAGTTAAATACTACCGACAATGCCAAACAACTATCAAGTTCACATTAAATTACCTCATTCAAGATCTTCAACTTTATCCATAGCTTGTCGAAGAGAGATTGGAACCATGCTTAGAAGTCAATTTTGGGTGCATACAAGAGTCTCAACCATTGATGGTTAGAGTGAACTTCGAAATGGATCAACTATGCGACCACCCGTACGAAAGGCCAACTCGGAAACAATGGTAGACATGGGCATAGCTAATACATCACGCGCTACTTGGGACAAGAACATATACTTGTTGGAATTGTTCTTCCACCATAAAAGGATATCAAAATCTGGAATATCCTTACGTTCACACAAATCATTCACACACTTGTCTACCTTCGACGAACAAACACTAGAATACTCCTGCTCCAAGTAAGTGTCAAATTCACTTGCTAAACTCAACCAATCATCAAAATCCTGATCCACCACTGCACTTGGCGTTGCACTTGCCACTTGAACTCTAACTTCACCGTCGTTTGCATAAGCATCATACAACTTGTCCAAAACTCCCTTCACACGTTTCTCTAATCCATTCCCTCAGCCACCTCCTTCCCATTGGTTTTTATATAGCAAAACTTCACCCACTTTAACTTGAACCGGGGATCTAGTGCCACCGCCACGTAAAGTAGAAATTGATTCTGTCTCCCTTCCCCCAATATGTATCAAAAATTTTTTTTTTTTATGTCAAATGCCATTTTAGACAAGAGAGGCTCATTGTTGGTAATTAACTTCTCTATTTGGACTTCAACATTATACATCTCATCAAAGAACACATTGGATGTGAGAAAAAGAGAAGCCGATAATTTCTTGGTTGCATCATAGAAAAGTTTCAAGAACTTAGTAAACATCATACTATGCTTCCAATCAAGCTTCGTTGGAATTCTTTGGACCCTATGGCTCCTAACTTGGCCACCCTCACTAACCAACTCTATGGTCTCCCCACCTTCCAATGACACAAGCTCCCCATCATCGCCTTTTTTTATGCCAAAAAATGTTTTGAAACCATTGTCTTCCTCCGCCATTCTTTAGAATGCCTTCTCAAACTTGACGATTACTACTTCTAACATCAAGTAAGTGGAATTCCACCAAGTACACACATCAAGACACACAGTTTGGTTCGAAACAATTTTCTCCTTCTCCACACACTTCTTGAAACTTTCCAATCTTTGCGGAGAAGATCTCACATACCTCACAACATCACAAACATGGAGAATACTCTCATTCCTGTCTTTGAACCCCTCAAACACAATAAGATTCAAAATGTGTGCACAACATCGCACATGCAAATAATCATGATCCAAGATTGTCCAGTTCCAATCCTTTGTTTTTCTTTTCAAGAACCTAAGGGCCCGTTTGGATGCGGGATAAGGATTGGGGATATTAGTTATGAAGGGGGATAAGATAGTAAAGGGTGTTATGTAAGAAGAGTGGGCCCATAAACCTTCCCATGAATAATCCCTTCGTCGGGGGTATTAGGGGGCACAAGAGAATCAGGGGCTTAGCTAATACCCCGGCAAAATGTGTTCCCAAATCATGGCTTAACTATGGGCCCATGGTCTTAGGAGGGGGTATTACTAATACCCTTCGGTAGCCCCCATCCAAACAAGCCCTAGTAGCCGTGTCATTCGAACTAGTCTACCGTCAACGTAAAATACCATCAATGTTCCAATCAAGCAATAAAGATTCAATTTTCTTGCCAATGGTCTCTCCCTTATGATTTACAATTTGACAAAAGTTTAAAATTCTCATTTGCAACTTCCAATCATCATCAATAAAGTGTGCGGCGAGACAATATAGTTAAGATTTTGAATTGATGTTCATGTATCAGTGGTGAGGCAAATCCTACGACCCTTCAATAATTTTTTCAGTTCTCCCCTCTCATAGTTATGAATTGCACAAACATCTCTAGTTTTCGTTTGGCGAGAAGGGACCGGTGAGAAATTCGGTTGCATGACCTTACAAAACTTTCTAAACACAATCCCCTTAACGAACCTAAAGGATAGTTCATCAATGATGACCATTTCCGCAAGAGCTCTCTTACAATCGTCAAAAGAAAAGACATGAGTGACAATGTCGACACCTCCCCCATCTGCGGGTTTGAATGGAAGGTTTTGTTGTCCATGTTGGTCTCTACTAGGATATAACAGGCAAATGGGGATGTGAGCTTTCAAATTCCTAATGCCATGTTTTTTATTTTCACCCGCATATTGTTTCTTGTAATACTTACACTCAGCCCATTTGGTAACTCCCCCCTCTTTAATTTCGTTGAAGTGATCCCAGGCAGGAGACCTATATCTCTCTTTTTTAGGTTTAGGCGCTTTTGGTGGAAGCTTTCTTTTCAGTCTATTTTCTCCAACTTCAACTATTGTATCATCTTGAACATCGACAACATCGGCATTGGTAGATACAAGAGGATTAGAATTACCTCCAAGTTCAACTTCGTCAGCATCTACCTCATCATCCTCAAGTTCCCCACCAGGATGGAAATCAAAAACTGGATCCATCACCTACAACAATCAAGTGTGACGATCAGATGGTTTTCAATCAGTTAAAATTTTAAACGAACTTAAATAGGAAGCACAGATTTGATTAATAGGCAGCACTACAACAATACAAACATGAACAGATTAGCAGAGAACGAAATAATAGTCATACAAAATCACTTTTCTACATGAAATTCACGAATCTTTATTTTGAACAAGATAACATGAACAGATCAGCAGAGAACTTGAATTTGATCAGCAGAGAAAAAAAAAAAAACTTTACACAGTTTGAGACTTTGAGTACTCGTACAAAATCACAGTCGTAGACAAAATCAGAGGGAGAGAGAGAGAGAGAGAGAGAGAGAGAGAGAGAGAGAGAGAGAGAGAATCACAGTCATAGTGCCCTATCTCAGAGAAAATCATAGTCCTTGACAAAATCATAGAGAGAGAGAGATAGATGTACACTGTAGTAGTTTGTCTCGATTTAGGGTGAGGAGGAGAGGCGGGGGTTTCGTTGTCGATTGGCTGCGAGGGTGGAGAGTGGAATCAATGGAATGTGGAGACTGGAGAGCAGGATCTGGTCGTTTTCCGACCAAGCGATCTGGTCGCCGATCGTATAGAACGAGAGAGTGGGGTGCGGCTGGGTGCTTGGGGGTGGGGTGGGGGTGGGGCAGAGGGAACTTGAGAGAATCAGAGAACCCTAAATGATAAAAAGAGTAAAATCTTATTTATATAGTGTGTAATTCGGTCGGGTGACCCGACATTTATAATTATTCACCCAACACCCGACCGACTGTTCTGTTCGAAACCGTCCGCTGGCTTAATTTTCAGGTCGGGTCGGGTGGCTGGACAGCCCTAGTTCTGTCCTCTAAAGGTCGAAAATCCACCATCACGTTAATCCCAGCAATTTGTGATACTCTGATATTGTTTTCAGAATCAAGGACGAAGGGTTCATTCAATACACCAGTTCCTTCATTACCACCACCATCATCAGCTTGATGGAAGAGAGAAGGGAGACCAAAAGAATCCTCCACAATTGAATCCAAGCCTTGAGTCGAATTCGAATCAATATCATCGGATTCCTCTTCGGTTACACTTTTCCGTAAATAAGTCAACTTCGGAACCGGAATTTTATTTTTAAATTTGAAAATTGCAAATAAATACTTTTTTTTTAAAAAAAAGACTTAGTGGAATGGAAAAAATCATTATCCCTGAATTACCAATAATAAATTTCAATGGCCAATACCAAAGCTATGTTTATCCCGCTGCGGCATACTTATATTACAAACCATAACTTGGCAAACTCTTGGGGCTCAAGCTGCAAGAAAGAAATCGATCTCTTACCAGATTGGGAAGGGAAATAGTTGAGATGAGCATAAGCAGGCCTTGTTGCCGTCACTGATCGTCCAACCAAATATATATATATATATATATATATATATATATATATACTAGTGTTAATCCGTGCCTACGGCACTACGCATCCTAGTTGGAATGGGATGGCAGTTGTGTGATTTAGGTGAAAATCATGGGTACTTAATTGAAAAATGGGAGGATGCATTACAGTCTTTGGATCAAAAGAATTTAAGCCGTTCCAACAAATTTGTCCCCACGCCTTTTTGTTTTATAATAGAGATTATCAATCACAACTCAATTAACCTAAACGTACAGATCTAAATTTGAATGCAGGCGCAATCTCAACAGGAGCATTATGGCATGTGAACCCTAGAAAATTTGAAACTTGGGTAGGGATGTCATCCAAGCTCATTCCTCCCTCACTCCATCATTCCTTTCCTTAGTTTTGGCTGGAGATTGTACCACGTTTGACATGTCCCTCTCCATTTAAGACAAAATTTATACATCTGAATGAAACTTGGTTTTGTATATATTTTGAGAAATATTTTTTAATCTTCTCATAACATTTTAGGTTAACTATATATTCGTACTGACAAAATGAATTGAATAATTATAAAATAATTATCTGAAATTGATTAAAAATCGTATTAACCAGACGAGCAAAAGAACAAAGGAATTTTTTTGTCTTCTTTTTCTTTTGTTAATAGTTATTTAGCTTTAGATTCTTCCCGTCAAGTGATCAATGATTAATTCTAAACAATTGATGCGAATCAAATAAAATTTTAAAAAATCAAGAAAACATTTACCTTAGTTTAAATCAGAAAGTCTTTTCCAACAGAAAGTCTTTTTTAGCTTTGTTGCTAATCTTGTTTTGCAGGTGTCCGTATTTCCAAAATCGATCGGTAAAGTTGGCGATTTTTGTTCGGTGGTGGTCCAGTCTGGCGGTGGTGAGATGGATGCAGCTCCTATGGTTGTTTGCTTTGGTCATTTTGTGTGCCGAAGTCCGGTCGGCGGTTGTCTGAGCTCTCAATCGGGCGAGGGGCCGGTATCTCGTTGCTCTGGAGTGGCGTTGTTGCTGATGAAGATTGTGTTTTCTTTTGTTGTTTGTGTTGCAGGGGACTGTTTTGGTTTGCTGTTGTTTTGGTTGTGGTTGGCCCCCAGGCCCTGCCTGCTCCGACCTTCACTGTCGTAGGCCGGTTCCCGCCGCCAGCCTCTACATTTGGGAGAGGCCGGCTCGGCTTAATGGTGAGGCAGGGCTACGGTGTTTTGTGCGGTGGTGGTTGCCGGTGTAGTTAGGGTGTTGTGGTTTGGTTAGGGTGGGCTGGCCCAGGTTTGGGCCGGATTTAGGCGTTTGGGCTTTCTTTGATTTATTTGGGTGCTGGGTTATGCTGTAGTGTCTTATTTTGTTTGATCCCTAGTAGACCTTTTGGTGTATTTTCCAACTTTTTGTTGGATCCCCTTCCCATTTCCCCGTGTTTTAATAAAATTTCATCTTTTGCAGATCAAAAAAAAAAAAAAAACACCCAATTTGTGCCAACTGCATGCAAAGCACTATTCTTGCTTGGTTCAAAAGAGAAAATCTAATTCACCGAGGAGCCGTGAATAAGGTTTACGGTGCTCAATCTTAGCCGTCCAAAAGTGTTTTGGACGATCCAAATTAAAAACTTAATGGTAATATATAGATCTATTACAGATCTATTAACGTTAATAGATTATTTTTAATTTGGATCGTCTAAAACATTTTTGGACCACTGAGATTGTGCAGAGCCGTGAATAACTTATTCACGTAAGTTTCTCTCGTTTCAAAAAGGCTTCCACCTGGTTTTCTGGTTCTAGTTAGGTAAATCACGAGCTGAGATCAGTGCCGGCCCTGATGTTCGGTTCTCCTAGCCTGACCCCAAATTTGGTACCCCCTTTCTATTAGTCAATAAAAATAAAGAAAAACCAGTCAAAAACCAAAAAAATAGAAAATAAATTCAAGGTCACATAAAACATAATTTTTCTTATTAGTTTTAGCTAATTTGAAAGTGTACAAAACTTAAATGAAAGAGTATATTATATTTATAAAAAAAAAACAGTAACGAGTATTAATTCTGTATCTTTAAAGGTGGAAAGTATTAGTAGTACCATTATTTACTTATTTTTATCCATGGGGCATATTGTGTAAAAGTGATATCTTTGTGGTGCCAATGCTAACTAAACTTATTTACGCGGGGTTCAAATCTCAATAGGGGTAAAACTCGTGAATGAGTTTTCTTTTAGTCACAAGGACTAGAACTCAACAGCAAGCGTGGAACCCATCAGTACTACCACGGGTACAAACAAGGAGATTTACAATGTTTTGGACTATTTTATTCATCATCAAAAAAAAATTTTTTGGTTGGCCTAGGGTGGGGATTGCCCAAGCCCAGAGGCTTACTCCGGGGCCGACCATGGCTGAGATCCAAAGCTAAATTCCCTCCATTATTTCAAGCCATACCTTTCTTCCCCTCCTAGCCATCAGAGATTTGAATCCTTCATGCTGATGTTGCTTGGAATTGAACTCACCCCACCTGGAACTTTAGCAACTCGCAGCGACAACATCACCAAGTCAATCGTTTAGCCTACTATGGAAAACTTTTTAAATATATATATATCCTACTTAAATGTTTTTTTTTTTTTTTTGTTTCCCCAGCCCGGGGTTGTCCAAGACCGAAGGCTTGCGGGGCTTACCCCGGGGCCGGCCCTACTTGGAGTGGTCTTGGTTTCACGGCTAGCCTCCCAAATAGGACTGATCATCCAACGTGTTTCAACATCATTCTATAGCTCCAGCCCCTTACAAACAGAGATCCTGGCAATCCAACTTACTATTAAATGGTTATTGCATAATAATCTCAATGTTTCATATATTTGGTTTGATATTGTTTAAATGTTGTAACGCAGATAGAAGGTCAGACTGAGGGTCAATTCACTGATTTTTTATTTTTTTTTGTTGTTGTTGTTGCGCTTCATTGGTGGGGAGATCATGAAGCTCACTTTTTGTAGGATCTCTGAGGCGCAGCGCAAGAGTATCCATCAACCTAACTGCCTAGCTAAGATAGCATTGACATCTTTTATGCAGTTTCCAGTTACAAGCGGGCTTCACCTTTTGAGTAGACCACAGAGTTCCGACCGTAGTATCTTTATGTAGCCTTTTGTTGTGTTGCCTTTATTAATTTGCTTTAAATTGCTATTTATTTATTGAAGTTCTTTCTCATCCGCAAAAAAAAAAAAAAAAACCCTTCCCAACATCAATTCCTAGTTCCTCCCATATTTGTGGGACAAGAATGGACATCAAATCCAAGTTGCATTTCTTTTGGTAATTAAAAGAATAACACAGAAGACTAACAGACCTTAAAAAAAATTAAAAAAAAAAACCAAGACGTGTTCGACACAAGGTATTAGTGTTGCACTTAAGTGTTAGGAGAAAAGAGTTTAGGAGATCAAGTCCTACTCTAACGATACAGACTTTTGCTGATAAAAAAAACAAACACAGTCCCAAAAAAAAAAAAGGGGCAGTTATTGTTGTGTTAAATAAGCCTCCGATGCATCTACAATAATTTTGGGGTAACAGATTATACAAAGTTCCAGGCTTGGGCTAGCTACCAGGTACCTAATCCGTGGGAGGGTGATATGGGCCTACTACAACGTAAATCAAACAAAGTTTTGGGCTTAATACTTGAACCAACTTAAGATTTAAACTGGGTTTTTTTATTTTTTATTTTTCGCCATGCTAAGAACAATTGTTAATGCTGAAAATGTCATTGGTGGGTATTAATTATCAAAATACATCATTGGTCATCATTTTCCCTTCATATTAATAGGAAAATGACGGCCCAGGACGTGTTTTGATAATTACTACTCGCCAAGGTCATGCTAAGAACAATTGTTAATGCTGAAAATGTCCTTGGCGGATATTAATTATAAAAACACGTTCTGGGCTGTCATTTTCCCATTATATTAATTAATTATAATCTACTCTATCCTAGGAGATTTGGAGAGAGGGATGACTACTTATGAGAATCAAACCTTGTCCATGTGCATGGGAATATATAAGGGAGACACCAATTCTAGTACTCCACTCCACTTGCGATTTGAACTGGGTTGACCAAAGCTATTTTTCTTCTCTACTTTCCATTTGATACTACACGCGAATGCTACAGGGAGAGAGAAAAAGCTAGTGATTCCAACCAGGGGTGGCCAATGACATTTCAAAAACCTCAGGACAGGGGGAGATCAGTGAAATTTACCCACTAACAATAAATCAACGGTTTGAGAACTAACAAATAACAATTTAAAGAATGTCAGATCCTTTCAAACGTAAGAAAAATCTATTTGAATGAAAGAGTACAATAGAAGAAATAGGCGAGGAATTATTTATATCTCCAAAGCATCAGATTTCGTCTCTAAGTGAATTGGCAAATTCATCGCCAAAAAGTTTCGCGCAAATGAACCTGGTGGCGAAAAAAAAAAAATTTCAGCGACCCAAAAAAAAATCATTTATTAAACCTCATTATCTTGCTGTACAGAATTATTATTCCCTCACCAAAGGTGACCCATTGGAGACGAACTTTTTTGTCGCTAAAGACTTTTGAGTATGGAAAAAAAAATCTCTCACTTTCTAGGTGTTTCCTGGGTTTCAAACCCGGGCATTTCAGCGACCCAAAACCAACTCGTGCAATGCTTCAACCAACTACACCAGTAACACCACTGACACTTTTTCGGTATATAGAATATCTAATCTAATTCTCTGTACATAACATATATGTTTAACATTTATTTTTGGTACTTTTTGATTTCGTTATTGTCAAATGTAATAACTAAGAGGAGATCAATTATTATTTTTTATTTGTTGTGTTTTCAATTAAGTTTAAAACATAAAATTCATTTATTAAACCTCATTATCTTGCTGTACAGAATTAGTATTAATGCAAATCATCTGGTACTATTAACATTAATATACATGTTAGGAAAATGATGCCTGGATATATAATGGTAGTTGTATTTCATAAGATGTGGTGGTGGTATTAGTAATAGGGTAGGTGATTTAGGCGCCTATAAACCCACGTAACCACAGGGTGCCTACATGTAGATCTAGGTCGCCAATACCCTATTGGGAATTTTTTCTCAAATATCCAAAACCACCTTATACCCCACATGTAAATAAGAAAACTCCATATCCAAAAACTCGATAGCAAAAGTCTTTTATCTTGTTTTTTTCGCGCATTAGTGTTTTATCACACTACAAGAGTGAATTTTTTTTTTAGGCTTCGGTCTTTTATCTTGTCAAAAGAGCGAGGTCTTTTATCTTGCTCTTTTCTGCATGTCAGTCTTTTATCACACCACAAGAGTGAGGTCTTTTTAAGGTTTCAATCTTTTATCTCACCACAAAAGCAATATCTTTTATCTACAATCACGGTTTTTAAATAACTGAGATAAAATATATTAAGCGCAACTTTTTATCTCAACTTTTGACTTAAACTGAGAGAATAAAAAGTTTAGCTTACAAATTTTTTATCACAGTTTTACTAAAACTGTGATCTTTGTAAACCTCTTTAGTGTGACCTTTATCTATTATTGTAGTAGTGCGAAAAAGTCCGTGTACAGAGAGTTATAACCACATATTTAACTAAAAACATGTTCGAAATCGTATGATATGCACATGAGCCCAAGGTTCATGCAATTAAACGATCCATCAATATTTCGAGTACTGCTACTGACCTAGTGTCTCTCCTTCAACCTCCAACAAGTTTTTCATAACGCCGTCGGAAGCTTTCTAAACTAGATTCGACCAATCCCTGCGCGCACACACATTAATCAAACATCAGTATTCAATCAGTCCTTTAAGTAATGGGCTTATATTTGTCGATCGTCATGGGATAATGGGTTTAGCTCCTCTCTAGTTTTAGTTTGGCAATACGAATCCATCTTGGACTCACTTTTATGATTGCAATCGTTTATTTGCAAGTTCATCAAGAAGCTCGATCATGTCATAATGATTCGAACATGATTTTATTAAGGGAAATTTTTTTTTATAGCCCTTCGACTTTCACCAAAAATTCATTTTGGTCTTTCACCTTTCAATTTCGGCATAAAAATACTTCGACTTTCCAATTTTTTTTCAATGTCATTATGAACACAGACAGTCCGAACCCACGTTTAAGCAGACGACCAAAGTTGGAGTTGAAAGAGGTAGCCGTACTTAATCCTAGGTTTGGCTCATACCGAGGCTTGACAATGAATGATGGTTCACTTACCCGACGGCCAATTCTAGGAGAAAGCCCTCAGGCTCGGCAACCTGCTGAATAGACAACTCATTCAGTTCACCCCCTGCGAGTCACTTACCTTCAAGCTTGGTCATGTGTAGGGCTCCGCCAACCGTAATGTCACGTGCCTCCCCACACGCTGAAGCGGTTACGCCAAAAAATAATGATGGGCGCACATGGGGGTGTGTGGGCTCCCTGATTGTACTGGCGCGCACTAGAAGAGTCGCCACCCGGATTTTTGAAATGGATGATCCGAGAAACCGAGAGCTTGATTTAAAGAGAAAGGCTTTTGATCTAGCGAAAATATTGAGATTTTGGGTTCGGAAGCCACGTTACGAACGGGGAAGGTTTAGTTAAAAAGCACCCCATTCGCCCGGTAAAACCGGTCTCTACTAAACATTTTCAAATGGGGAAAATTTCGTTAATCTTTTGCAGAATGGAACTCTTTAATAGACAAGTAACAAGGGGTAGGGACATGGGAAAATATATCACGTTGACGTGCGCGTGGTGCCGTCTATACAAAAATGGTAAAGATGATGCAGTAAAGAAAAGAAAAGAAAAGAGAAACTTCTCAACAAACTGTCTGGACTACAGCGATCTCCTACACGGCATACAGTAATACTGCGCACGGCTTTATAATACGCCGTGCGGGGTACCTATTCTGTGATCAAGTTGTTATCAGCTTCCAAAACATCATCCAACATATTGCGTATCACGTGCGTGATTTGTAAAAGACATCAGAAGGTGCACAATCACTGGATCATCTCGGGACAGTACCATTTCTTCAAGCCATGAACGTAAAACAACTTTGATGTGTTTAATCACTCGAGATGATCAAGAAAACCTTGTTTATAAAAACAAAACATGGCTTGTAGATATGGTCTTATCCTGAAAGAACTGATAACTGATATCTCAACAACGAAAATAGGCCTCATGAACAATAGCTATGATTCAGATAGTTTGAACGAGAAAATAGTAGCTAATGGAAGGCCATGCGCCTTAACACACTATGCCGTGCGACGCATCAAAGTGTCGCACGGCCTGGTGCCTTCAGCACAGTGGCTGCTTTGTTTTCTGGAAATGATTTTTAAGTGAAAACTTAACCAAAAGGGACTAAGCCTCATGGCAGAAAAGCCCCCTTAGGATCAGGACAAAGCCTAACCCAAGGAAACTTAGTCTTTACCTTTGATCTTGAACTTGAACGGGGACAGACGATGATAAATGATAGCGGATGATGAGTGATGTGGGTAGACGAGGTTGGGTGAGAAAAGACAAGTATGGGTGTGAGTTATGGTTGGTCTTTTGGTGGATATGGTCTCAAAGTTAGTAAGAGACTAACTTTGATGGTGAGGAGAAAAATGGAGTAAAGTGCTTAGAGAATATTTTTTTGGAAATAACATTCTCAAGGTTTGGAAATAGAAAGTGAATGTAAAGGTAAGGAGAGATGAAAGTTGTGAAGCCAAGCCTGGGCTCTTTCTTTTGGAGAACTTGGGACCCCTCTCTCTTGAGTAGAGGGGTGTATTTACAGGCAAAAGTCAAAGATTTTGAATTCAAATGGTGGAGGTATTATCTGGGCGGACCAGAAGTGGTTTTTCAGCTAAGCCACTTTTGTAGCAGTGGCTCAAATGAGCATGGCCGACAGCTTTCTGAGCCAGTCAAAACTTTACTTGAAATGCCATGTGATTAACCTCATGACCTCGTACAGCGTAATAAAGCTTATTATGCCGTGCAGTGTAAAAAGTGTTTTGTGCGGCATTCTGGGTTCAGTCCAGGGCTTTTGGGCTTTTCTTGGCTTTTGGGCTTTCGTTTTTAGGTTTATCCGGGCTCTTTGAGGTAGTCCTTTATTCAAGCTCGCCAAGGCACTGTTTCCTTTATTTCATCACCGGGGCGTCTAAAGATCCTCCGAGGTCCGGATTGGGGTGTATACAGTAGTCCCTTTTTAAAGTAACTCCGACACCATTGGTTGGTGCGAGTGACGCTTAAAGAATAGGCATCCCAATCTGCTACTCCAAGGTCTTTAGACAGAGACAAAAACGCATAAAAAATGAAATGCAAGCAAATGACGACAGTGGTCGCGCTCATGGAGCTGCCTACGTACCCTGTGTGCAGGGATCAGACCAACGTAGTTCAATCGGGACAATGCAAGCGAAATGAGTCCCAAAGGACAAGTTCGCGAAATCATGTAATAAAATTGAAAAGATTGAGTGCCCGTAGTGCCAAGTGTAGTGAAATCTGTGAGACAAACAAGATGAGTCCTTGTGGGACCACAATTTTTGAACGAGTATTCAGGGGACTTAAAATTCGAGACGAGCCTTCAAGGGGCAAAATTCATGGCGAGACGAGCCCTGGAAGGGCAAAAATTTGAGGCGAGCCCTCAGGGAGCAACATTCAAGGCGAGACGAGCCCTGAAAGGGCAAAAATTTGAGACGAGCCCTCATGGGGCAAAGATTCGAGGCGAGACGATCCTTGGAAGGTTGAAAATTTGAGACGAGCCCTTAGGGGCAATATTTGAGGCAAGACGAGCCCGGGAAGGGCAAAAATTCTAGACGAGCCCTCAAGGGGCAAAGATTCGAGGCGAGATGATCCCTGGAAGGGCGAAAATTCGAGACGAGCCCTCAAGGGGCAACATTTGAGGCGAGACGAGCCCTGAAAGGGCAAAAATTTGAGACGAGCCCTTGGGGAGAGAAATTTAAGGCGAGACGAGCCCTAGAAGGGCAAAAATTTGAGACAAGCCCTCAGGGGGCAATTTTCTATGCAAGACGAGCCCTGGAAGGGCGAAAATTTGAGACAAGAATATTGCAAGTCCAGAGGGACGAAAAATTACGATAAACCCAAGAGGTTGAAAAATTTTGAGAAACCCCGGAGGACAAATGCAGCGAAGAACGCGTATATGTCGAGTCCCTGGGGGAAAAAGATTCTACGAGTCCTGGAGGACAAAAATTAGAGAAGCCTTTAATTAAAGCAAAACATTCTAGTAGATTTTTCTGAAAAACGGCTGGAATATGTGATTACCATGGGGATTTTGGTGGCTGGGTTGATTAATTTCCGAGAAAAAGGAACTCATTCATGCAAAGCCAGAATGCCGTGCGGTTGAGCATAACACCGCATGGTCTTTCAACTTCCCATGCAACTCTTCGATTTTCGAGAACAGTCTGCTGGTTTAAGGGTGCCCATTAATACAGGCATGTCTTTTCAACAGCCAACGTTTCTTTATGAAGGGTGGTGGTGCCTCATCCTATGCGCCCTTTGCCAAAACTCTCTAGTTTCCTACTACTTCATCAAAGGCAGATTACTTTCTAGACTTTTCAGGAGCGAATTCGATGGTGGACAACGACTTGGCGGCATGGGTGGTCTCCCTCGAGGCCGAGATGGCCTTTTACCGAGAGGACATCGAAGAACTGAACCGTCAAATTACGCGACTGATTTCTACAATCTGCACCCTCCGCCGTGCGGTTTCCAATCTCCAAGATTTTGCCTTCGACCAGTTGGATGATAAGAATGACCCAGAGAATGCACCGGAGCTCGGGTCCGACGATACTGCGGAGGATTCCGAGGGGAATCCGAACGGTTTTGACAACCGTTCGGACTGAGCGAACGACGCGTCAGGCGAGGGGAGTGACTGAAGGATGAAGAAGAAGAAAAAGAAAAGAGGCAGTAGGATTTTTCTGTTTTTCTTCTCTTTTTTTTGTTTTGAATAAATGTAACAAAAAGTTCCCGGGGTCCACCCCGGTTTATGAATGAAATGAAAGCCTCCTTTTCGCCCATTTCTATCTGCTTTCTTTTACTGTTCTTGCACAGAATGCGAACAAACCAATTGCCACAATTCTCGAATGTTTAAGAAATCTTTCAAAACTTGAACTGTTGAAACAAAAACAATGCCGCGCGGGGCTATCGAACGGCGCGCGGCATACCAAATCTAGCTTGTCTTTTGAAAGATGGACCATTAAATAGGCATGGGGCCCACAAGTAACTTTTAGAGACCTAAACAAACATCGGACAGGATTTAGGACTCGAGAATTCTGCATGTTGGCTTGATATGCTGCACGCTCTTGTTAAAGCGCCATGCTGCGGTATGGGTTTCAAACCCAGTCCAGGTTTAATTCTAGGCGAACCGGTTCAGAGGGGGTATATACGGATGAGGCGTACACAATACGCCCCACCGTTCGAATTTCCCTCTCTCATTCTCTCTCATCTCTCTGCTCTCTCTCTCGATATCTCCTTCTCTCTCTTTCACCTCTCTCTCTCGGCTCCCTCTCTGCTCACTTTTCTCTCTCTCTCTCTCTCTCTCTCTCTCATATTGTGATCATGAGTGACATTGACGTGCCCGGCGGTGATCAACCACCAAGGGTTGAGGCTACATCGGCCCCGGTCCCTCCAGAGAGTGACGCGGTGATTGGGGGTGTTTTGGAGGCCATGGGGGTCTCGGTTTCGGCAGCCTCGGCTGAGGAGGCCACGGCCCCGGCTGCCATGGTGGGTAGTGATGATGGTGATGGAGGTGCGGTCGATAGTGACTGAGTCTCGGGGAATCTGGGTGCAATGGCACCGAAGGGTGAGGACGAGACACCGGCCCAATCGGAAGGTGCGATAGGCTTGGAAGAGAGGGTTGCGGTGGCCCATGGTGGTGGTAGTAGAAGAGACGGAGGCTTCTCCCGTGAGACAGTCTCGAGCTGACTTAGGGAATGAGCCCATTATCGAGGAGGAGCCAGTAGAGGAGCATGAGACATTGGCCATGTTTGTGGGCAGTGGCGCAGGTGCGGGGCCGTCGCGGTCTATAGGTGCAGGAGACTTTTTAGAGATAACGTCCCTCGCAGACCTGGTGGAGACTCTGCGAGGGGTACCTGGGCTGGCTAAGCCTTTGCTTGAGTCCCGTGAGCAGGAATTACGGGCCGAGCTCGAGGCTGGAGCTGCCAAGAGGCCACGGGTTGAGGAGGAGGAGGTTTTGGTTCCACGGAGGACCATGGTGGACGAGGCGACTGCGGTCCTTGGGCGGGATCATCCTTTTGATGAGGTGGGTTACAGGCCTCTTCGGCATGCGGTGGTGCCTTCACTGCTGGACGCTTACAGGCCAGAGAGGATTGTTTACAATAAGGCCTTAGTCCTGAGGGACCCACAGAAGCACTTGTCCTTGCGAAGAGACGAGGTATGCTTTAATACTAGCCTTTCAGTACAACGCACTATGCTTTCTCAATTTCATGCTTTTGAATACCATGCCTATCCTTAGTATTATGCCTGTTTATTGAATGTTATCCATTTGTTGTAACATGCGATTACGATTTCATGCTACGGGGGTGCGGCCGATGTGCCAAAGTTCTGGGAGAGGCTCCCTGAGGCAGCGAGGGAGATGGTGAGAGAAGGCAGGCTTCGGAGATTTTGTTGGAGAGTTGACACGGGCGAGCAATGATCGCCAGGTAGTGAGGGCACTTGCCGAAAGGTGGTGGGACATGACAAATTCGTTCCACTTCTCTTTCGGTGAGATGACGGTGACGCCATTGGACTTTGCGGCGATCATTGGTCTGAGGGTTGGAGGTGACCCTATCCCCTACGATACTGTGGCGGGGAGGGATCTCGAGCTCCAGAGGCGTCTCCTAGGGTACAGGCCGAGGGCAGAGAATGGGGATGCACCGTACGCTCAGCTTCTAGACTTTTGGATTGAGCCTCCAGTGGACAGGGTCCAGGAGGAGCAGATGGCGAGGTGCTTCCTGCTGTACTTACTGGGTGCGTCCCTGTTTCCTAACAGGCACAACCGAGTACACCTTTCTTTCCTGCCAGCGCTGAGGAATATCAGGGAGATTGCCCGTTTTGACTGGGGTGGCGTGGCTTTGGGGGCATGCTATGCCTTCATGGGGTCTCTCTCCCGAGGAGCAGGAAAGAGTCTCAGCGGTTACTGGCGAGTCTAGGAGGTATACTTCGTAACTTTGCCTTTTTCTTAACTGTCGGCTAACCTTTCATTAATCGTCGTATGCCCCGTGTTAACTCTTTAGCCTTTGAACTTTACAGCTTTGGACGTACGAGGTGCTCGATATGTACCCTCCCACGATGTCGTGCCCCGATGACACAATACTTCCTCGAGCCTTTTGTTGGTCAAAGGAATATCGAGGGGTGAAGACAGGAAAGGGCGACCTGAACACCTATCGGCTGTATTTGGACGAGCTGCGTCCTGATCGGGTATCCATGCTTCTTTGGCTGCTTAATTCATACGTTTCATCAATATACAAATATCTCACACTCTTGATTGCAGGTGTACTGGCGTATCTGGGATCGATCCGACATCCAGTATGTGGCTCGGAGCGGGGAGGTGATAAGAGGGAGAGTGCTTTTGAAGTCCCTTACAGTTGGCAGTGGTACCTGGGCGATCGGGTATCACATCAGTTGTTGAGGCTAGACACCTTCTTGTTCCTTGGACCACTCCCTTCCTTTATGCAGAGGACGAGTGAGTACACGTTGGAAGAGGTTGAGCGATTCACACAGCCGGATCCCAAGTTGGAGCCGTTCTTTCAAGCAGGCGCTAACTACGCCGTATACCAGGCTCAGTACTTAATGCAAAGCTTTGGGATACGCGCTGCTTGGGAGGCGATGCAACAGACGCGGGATGGTACGAAAGTGTTTTCAAAAAAAAAATACATGAACAATGTTTGAGCCAGAGGTACTCCATCTTTGAACAAATGAATTTGACATAAATCTTGATTTTTATTAATTCAATATCAAAAGCCCCAGTGCCCTAAGGCTTACAATGAATATAAATAGGGCGATAGAAACCCTAATCAACTTAGGAAACAATTAGGGCTGAGAATCAGTCCCTAGTCGCAGAAAATACGAAAATTACCAAAAATGGGAAATCCTATGTTGACTAGAAAATCAAATGCAAGGAAGAAATCTAAGGTTGCCAAAACAAGCGGCAACTAAAACAGAATTTCCTATCAAAAGTTGTTTGCAATCTAAATATTACTATAAACGGCAAAATAGGCCTTTCGAAAGGCTAGACAGCTTCGAACGGCTGAAAAGTGACGTTGGTCATCTTCCAAAGGAATATGGGTATTGATCAGTGGGCCATTTCGCTTCAACCCTATGGCCCACAGGTCATTTTGCCATTGTCACCCTGCCTCCAGTTTGGTTTGGGCTGTGCTCGGTCCAGTCACTCGAGGAACGTGGACGCGACCCTCTCTACATCATCCTCCCCCTCTTGAAAAGAATTCGCCCTGGAATTACAATCATCAGAAGATGAATTATCACCCAAAAACAGAATCAAATGCTTGACATTGAACACATCCGATGTGTGCACATGACTGGGCAGATTCAAACGATACGCATTCGGGTTAACCTTCTCGAGAATCTCCAAAGGCCTAATCTTCCTGGCCTTAAGCTTGTTGTATTCCCCTTCTGGATAGCAATCCTTGGAAAGGACAGCATACACAAAATCGCCTACCTCAAATTCCACCAATCTGCGCTTCTTGTCCGCAACCTGCATGTATTTATCAGTTGAGGCCTCTAACTGCTGCCTCGTTGCCTTATGCACTATCTTCAACTGCTCAATAAAATCCTGGGCTTTTCTATGTGGACACTTCAAATCAGGAACCGGAGCTAAATCGATGGGACCTCGTGGAACAACTCCATAAACGACATGAAATGGACATCTTCCCGTGCTGCGATTCACAGAGTGGTTGTATGAAAACTCAGCTTGACTGAGCTTTAAATCCCAAGTCCTCAAGTTATCCTCAACCAGGTTGCGTAAAAGATTTCCCAAAGAACGATTCACCACCTTCGTTTGCCCATCAGTTTGGGGATGATACGCAATGCTAAAGTCGAGCTTTGTATTGGCCAACTGCCACAAACAACGCTAGAAGAAGCTCAAGAAGCGTGTGTCCCTGTCAGAAACATTAGATGTAGGCAGCCCGTGCAATCGATACACCTCGGTGAAGTACAACTGTGCCATTTTAACAACATCGGTTGTTTTCTTGCATGGAATAAAATGCGCCTTTTTGGAGAACCTGTCCACTACCACATAAATAGAATCATGGCCATGTTGAGTACGTGACAGCCCAAGAACAAAAATCCATACTCACTTCTGACCAAGGCTGTGTTGGAATAGGAAGGGGCATATACAATCCTGCATTTGTAGCACCACCCTTTGATACGCAACAGACAAGGCAGGCCGCCACAAATCGATAACATCGCGCCTAAGAGTAGGCTAGAAATAAGAACCGCTCACCAGCACAAGAGTCTTATCTCGCCCCACATGCCCTTCATTGTGCAACTCCGATATAATTTTGAGGCACAGGCTTGATTCAGGAATACATAACTAATTCCCTTTGAATAGGAAACCATCATGGATATGAAAAGAAGTTGGTTCCCCGCCTACTATATCAGTCAAGACACTAGAAAAATATGGATCAGCTGCCAATAATTCAAGTAATGAATCAAAACCAAGTACCTCAGTGCGCATGAGAGTAAACAAGGAATTACGACGGCTAAGGGCATCAGCCACCTTATTCAAAGCTCCAAACTTAAGCTGGAGCACAAAAGAGAACTGTTGCACATAAGCAGCCCACTTGCATGTTGATTGGACAACTTGTCTTAGTTGTTGAGATGCTTCAAAGCTTCATGATCAAAATACAAGATGAAGTCGCTGTGAACAAGGTAATGATACCAATGTTTCAGCGCCTGCACAACCGCATAGAACTCTACATCATATGTGCTATAATTCATTTTTGCCCCGTTAAGCTTTTCGCTGAAGTACGTAACAGGCTTTGAACTCTGGGTAAGAATAACCCCAATCCTAACTTTTGAAGCATCACAATGCAACTTGAAAGGCTACGTAAAATCTGGAAAGACCAACAAAGGAGCATTGATTAATTTCTTCTTGATCACCCGGAATGCTTTTGCCACTTCCTTTGACCAACTAAAGTGTCCACCTTTCATATTGGTGCCATGATTGTGCTAAAGTGTGGGATGAAACGTCGGTAGAATGATGCCGATCCATGAAAACTCCGTATGTCAAACAAAGTCTTTGGTTGAGGCCATTGTCTAATTGTCTCAACCTTAGACTCATCAACAGCAATACCATCCTTCGAAACCACATATCCCAGAAATAAGACCAAATTAGACATGAACACACATTTTTTTAAAGCTCCAAACGGCTTCTCTTTTCAAAGGACTTCGAGAACTTCTCGTAGGGGCTGCACATGCAAGTTTGGGGTGGCACTGTGGATAAGTATATCATCAAAATAAACCACAACAGACTTACCAATAAATGGTCGTAGCGCTTGGTTCATCACACGCATGAAGGTGCTTGGTGCGTTTGAAAACCAAAGGGCATAACCAGCCACTCATACAAGCCATCTAGAGTTTTGAAAGCAGTCTTCCATTCATTTCCTGGCCTAATCCAAATCTGATGGTATCTGCTCTTCAAATCTAGCTTGGTGAAAATCTTGGCCCCCGATAATTGATCCAACAAATCATCCAGTCTTGGGATTGGAAAGCAGTATTTCACGGTGATCTTGTTGATGGCCCTGCTATCCACACACATTTTCCATGACCCATCCTTTTTTGGAATTAGCAAGCAAGGAACTGCGCATGGGTTAAGACTTTCTCGGATGAACCCCTTGGACAACAACTCTTCGACTTGTTTGCATAACTCCTCTTGCTCCTTCGGGCTCATATGGAAGTGAGCTCGGTTAGGCAAACTTGAACTGGGCACCAAATCAATCTGGTGCTGGATATCCCGTAGTGGTGGCAGCCCTTCGGGCAGCTCTTTAGGAAACAACTCCCCGAACTCTGCTAACAAAGGTTTCAGAACCGCGGGCACTTTTTCCTCAAACTGGTCCTACCCGATATCCTTCCCGATTAGCACAAACATAACCCCCGAATCAGCAAACTCCTGCTCCAACTACGCCCTTGCTAACAAGTTGGTACTCTCCCCTGCGGGTGGTTTAGGAGCCAATTCCTTTGACGGTAACAGAACAATCTTTGTACCCCTAAACTTTAGGCTGTACGTGTTTGCTCCACCGTCGTGCAATATTTTTCGATCATACTGCCAAGGTCGCCCCAATAAGAGGTGGTAGGCATCCATGGCCATAACAACACACCATACTTTATCTTTATATTTAGTACCAACTGAAAAGGATACTAAACAAAGCTTTGAAACTTTTACCTCATTACCCTTCTTCAACCACCTCAATCTATAGGGATTTGGATGCGCCTCTGTCTTTAAATTCAGTTTTGCACTACTTCTTCAGACACCACATTCTCACAACTGCCCGAATCGATCACAAAGCGACAAACCTTGCTTCCAACCATGCAAGTGGACTGAAAGATGGTGTTGCGCAACCATGACTCGCCCTCAGCCTCCCGCGGAGCATAGCACACCCGTCAAAGCACTAATAAAGGGCCTACGTCTCCCATGACCTTTTCCTCCTCTAATGGCACATCGCTGTCAACATATGCAACCTCCTGCTCATATTTGCCAAGTGTCTTCTCTTAAAACTCATCTGTCTCTATAAACACGGCCTTGCCTTGACAGTTTGATTTTCTATATTCAGAAGCACGATGTCTTGGCTTTCCACACTTATAGCATTTAAAGCCAGAAGTTGTAACTTTGTTTGCTGCCTACACTGCGGGTTGAGGGACTACTGTGCGAACCGGTGGCGCAGCCCCCGCAGGCGCTTGACAACCACTGCCCCAGTTGGCACCTGTTGGTCTCTTGTTGAACTGTCTTTCTAATACTAATGCCCGCTGATGGGCATCTGATACAGAGCTCAAATCATACATATTTAACTCATCTTGAAATTGTTGACGGAAACCACCAACATACCTTGAAATCTGTTGCTCCTGAGACTCTGCGAGATCATTCCTGGCCATGAGTTGGTAATACTCGTGGGTATAATCGTCGACTGACCGTGTGTTCTGCGGAAGATTCTGTAGGCGCTGGTACATCATACGGGTATAGTTATGGGGTAGAAACTTAATGCGCATCTTTTTCTTTAACTTTTCCTAAGCAGTAATCTTGGTTTTTCCCTACCGATGCCTGTTGAGTTTGAGTTGTTGCCACCATGTAGAAGCCATCCCTCTGAACCTGGTCGCTACAAGAGGGACCCTCCTTTCCTTAGGAACCTCTTTGAAATCCAAGATTTCCTTGATAGCATTGAGCCAGTCCAGAAACTCCTCTAGCGACAAATTTCCCTAGAACTCAGGCAGTTCAATCTTCAAACTGCTTTACCAGTGATGCGAGTCGCAGGTGTGAGCCATGACGTCGCTATCCCGCCCCCGCTGATGGTGGTAGCCACCAAAAGGGTTGGAATCTTCATCATCTGTAAAACCATCCTCTGTCGGAGGGTTAGATCTCACACGACGATGACGAGGTTGGTTTGTAACTTCTAAAGCCTCCAAGCATTGGACAACACCTCTAAGTATGGCTTTGATGTCAGCAAACCCTTCCTCTATTCGAGCATCTCGAGCAACCTCATCTCATTCATAGACTTTTTCAACACAAGTTGTTCGACCCCCTCGTCCTCCTCGACCTCTGGTGCGTCTTCCGGCCATAGTCAGGATTGAAACTTGGGCTTTGATACCAACTGATGCAGCGCATCTTCTTTTTATGAAACTAGCTATAAGAAGAGATCACGAAGTTGCTTATGTTAAAGGTTCTCCCTTTAAAACATAAACACAAATATGTATGAAATAAAAGCCCTCCCTCTGAGGTACTATTTTTTTTTGCAAACAATTTTATTTCCTTATGTTTATTTTCCTTTTTAGTTTTAAGAATGCTAGGTTTAGAAATTCTATTAATATAAATAATTGATGTAAGCCTTAGGGCTAAGGAGTTGTTTATTGAATTAAAGAAAAATTGAGAGTTTTCTCATTAGTGAAGAGAGTGGTAAGCAAAAGCTACTGTGGGCTACTAGAGCCCGGGATGGGCCATTTCGGAGGCCATCCCCTGTCGTGCGCTCATTTGAAAATTTTGAAGAGTCGCCACCTGGGTTTTTGTAAAATGGTTTGCTACCCGAGAAAACCTGGAACTTGAAAATGATATTTGAATTTGAAAATAAACCAGAGATTCTGGGTTCGGAAGCCAGGTTACGAGAGGGGAATGTTTTGTTTATAAAAGCACCCTCCTCGTCTGATAAAATCAATCATTACTAATATTTGTGATATTTTGAAATTCATTTCATTGCTTACCTCTTAATGCCATATAAACAGTCATATAAACAATTCATTTGCAACAAACACGAATATATATGCTTTGAAAGGTAAACATTTAATTGCAGAAAATAACTAGAATTAGCATTCTGTTCCACGAAACCACTACCGTACGGTGGACATTTGTACCGTACGGTACATATTTTGTGGTCAATTTGGCATACAATGCAGCTATAACACATGAACATTTTTCAGCAGATATAAATGCTAATAAGCATGCTTTAATTTATCAATGAGCAGTAAGAAGCAAATAAGGATTTTATTTCACATGGTGTACTACTGTACGTTAGATTTATGAACCGTACGGTACATGTACTCTGTGGATAGCAGCTTAAAGTGGGCTAACAGGGTATTCAGAGACCCTAAAAATCATGTAGGCTTATGTATTAAGCAAACGATACTTGTGCCAAAACATGCTACACAATCGAAAAAAATTCATGAATCTAAACATGGCATATATTGTTTAAAACCAAACATGAGTTTAAAACACAACATGAAACAGCATGGTATCTTATATCAGATTACAAAGAGAAGAAGATAGTAGCAACCATGACACTGCTCTCTGAAAACACTTCTACCGTACGGTAGATATATATCCCGTACGGTTGAGTAAAATGGGATGCAAACTTTTATTTCTTCGCAAGGTTTGAACGATTTGTGCCCAGGAATGGTATTAAGAACCAACCTAAACCCGTTGGTTCCCCTTAGGGTATAAGGACAGAAAATTATACCTTTTTGGAACGAATCCTTCTTTGAAAATTAGTCATGATTGCAAGAGCTTTTGGTGTGAATTTGGACTGGCATTGATGTTTGAAAATGGAAGGAAACAAACAGGGAATCTTCAAAACAATTTTCGGTATGCTATCATCTTTTTCCGTGTAATTTCCAAAATGAATTTTTTGGTGTATGTCTTCTGAAAAACCCTAGGGTATTTATAGATGAATTTTTCAAGGGGTTTAGCTTGGTCTTCAAGCACCCACTGACCTGCCGCAGGCCTACGCCGACCATGGAGGGCTATGGGCCAGGCCATGATGGCCTGAGATGCCTTGACCGATAAATCTGAAAAGGTAGTGCAACTTCCGATGTACCGTACGGTACACATGTCTACCGTACGGTAGAGTGTTTTGTATCGTGCAGTGGAAATTACAGCCGCCCTAACTGTAAGGCGATTAGGATGACGTATGAGTAACGCACGGTGGATTTTGTGACGTACGGTAGAGTTGACTTTAGGTTGACTTTTGAAGGATTCATTCCAGAACGATATTAGTTTAATTATAAAATCCTTTTATCATCATCGGGGACTTAAATGATATCGAAGCACCCAAATTGGGGTGTCTACAGATGCCCCTCTTTGACAAGGCTCGTCGACCATCGATTCGATCTGAGTCGTGTCAAAGACATAGACCACCCAATTTGCATATCTAAGTATCCTTTAAGTAGAAAATACGTTTGTAATATACAAAGCCATGTGGTCGTACTCTTTCGAGTTGCCTACGTACCCCAATGTAGGGATCAGACCTGCGTAGTTCATAGGGGCAAATGCGATGAAAACATGATACAGACTATGCAACAATTTAACATAGGAGTGCAAACTTAGCAAGGTTACATTTATCGAAACTGATTTTATACTGCAAGAAGTGTAGTCTTAACGAGGGTGTCTACACTTTTTGAAATTGATCTTATACTGGAAGGAGTGTAGTCTTAGTGAGGCTATCTACACTATTTGATTGAAATTTGTTGAGGATACGATCTCAACAAATCACTTGAAAAGACGGTTATTTGAGGATAGATTTCAACGAACCGTTTAGAAATGAGATCTTAACAAGGTCAGAATTGATGCAAACTTAGCAAGGCTATTTACAATTTTTTTTAGGGGATATTTGGAAGACGATTGATGATTGTTGGAGATATAATCCGAACATGATTTTCAAATGATTTTATTGAGAAAGGACTATTGAGAATGATATTTCCATAATCCAGGATAGAAAACATTGGATAAATACAAATTGGTAAGGCACCAATTATGAGGGTTTAAGAAATAAGGATGTAATTCGTATTTTAATAATTGAATTTCGAATTGCACATATGAATCGTACAGTGGTGTTTGTACCGTGCAGTGGAAATGTTTGAGATTTGTACCGTGTGGGACATCTTTCAACCATACGGTGGATGGGGGTGACGGGATATAAATTTAAAAACCATTTCAGTCGGTTCTTATTCAAAAATTCGAATTCTCTTTCTTCCTTCTCTCGACTTCTCTACAACCCTAAGTTTCTATCTCTTCAATTTCAGTCAAGGAGCGTGATGGAGATAACACGGGTGAAGCCCCAATTGATGGTGATGGTGCGGCGGTACAGGAGGCCGACCCTGGTGCTGTCACAGTTCCAATTGATGCCGAGGAAAGTGACGCATCATTGGGTGAAGGCCCTGTTGCTACGCCCAAGGGTGGTGGTGCCGGCAGAGTAGTGGTCATGCCCATGGATAGAACCGAAGCCACTGAGGGCTTCGTGATCTCGACAGCGAGTGATGGTGCGACAGTAAGTAATTTAACAAGCAAGGGTGATACAGTAGCAGCGGCTGAGAAGATATAGGGGATACCGTGATGGAAGAGTGTCGTACTGTGGATGAGGAGCATCGTACGGTGGAGGTTTTGGCTGGTGGTGGCGATACAGTGATGGGTGAGCACCGTGCGGTGGAGGAGGAACGTCGTACGGTGGAAGAACCAATCGGGGGTGGTTCAAGAGACTTGACTGTGTAACGCCCCGAATTTTGGGTACGTTAAATAAAACATTTTATTGAAATAAAAACTGAGTCTGGCTCTTTTATTACAACAAAAACATGAAAAGGAGTACTTTTATTACAAGCGGAAGGAAACTAAGGTTCCTAACTACAGCTCCGCTTGTTCTTCCATCACAGCTAGCTCCTCAGCTCCGAAGGCTTCCAAGGTGTAAAGCTCGCCCTGCTCATCTATGAGATCTGACATATTATACCCGCGTCGCCACCGGTATAATATGCCAGGGTCACCAAAAAGGCAACACCGTGAGCTAAAAAGCTCAATAGAACTATCCAAACCCTCTAACTCTTAACTTATGAACGTAAGAATATAATAACAACAATTCCACTTAGATCATGCATTTAGTCCAACAAGTATTCAAATCCACATTCTTTACTTGACTAACGTTGTGTTCATCACTTAGACTCATCGTAGACCAAGTTATTACTTCTCTTTCCTTTTTACCCAAAAACTCCTTTTTAACTCACCCAACCTCGGTTCCGCCGCGCCGGTTTCCCGAGTATCCTCATAATGGTTCTGCCGCGCCGGGTTCCCATTGGCACACAACCGCATTGGCTCCGTACCGCGGATAACCAAGCACACACCCAACCTCAGTTCCGCTGCGCCGGGTTCCCGAGTATCCTCACAATGGTTCCGCCGCGCCGGGTTCCCATTGGCATACACACACACAACTCACATAATGCACCCAAAACCGGTCATTATGTAGTTTCAAAATATTTCCTCCCTCGGATACACATTTTTATCTTTGTTAACACACCCTAGGTGTCATATCTCTATTCTCTTGGTTTTCGTGTCACGTTACATGCATAGACTCCGTGGTGTAGGACTTTCCACATAAACAAGCATTTATAAATTTCCAAAATGAATACAACAATATTATCCAACTCTTGAGCACATAACATGCTTGAATCATAATAACAACATCATGCATCTCATACATTCTTAAACAAAGATAACCTTATCCACATAAGCTTAATGATCAAAGTTACTTTCAAATGAACTTATTTTAGAGTTATGATACAAAACTACTTTATACTTAGGATTAGGGATAAGGAATTACTACCGGGATGGAAGTTAAGGAAATCCTACGTTGCTTCTTGGCGGTAGTAGTCGGCTAAGAAGATTTGGTCGTCGGTTTTGGATTCCGGCGGCGTAACGGCGTCGATTTTGCTTCGAAAGGAAAAGAGTTGTACTTTCTTTTCCTAGAAACAACTTTCTAACTAACTAAGCTACTTTAAAAGATCTAACGGTGGTTTTGGGAGGTGGTTTGGTGGTTTCTCTCAAGAACACTAGAAAACTAGAACTTTGAAAGCAAGAACTTTTGGAATTTCTAGAGAGAAGTGAGAGCAATGGTTGAAGGTGTGAGTTTAAGCTTGGAATGAGCTTCTATTTATAGGCAAGGGCTTCTCCTCTCCCTCTCTCAACCGAATCTCTCTCTCTCTCTACATCTTTGATTTCTTTCACTTGTCAAGCTTGATTGAAAGCTTGATGGGTGAAGTTAAGGCTTGGTTGGAAGATCAATGGCTAAATGGTAGGCTTGCATGGCTACTTTGGTCCTTGGATTTGATCTTTGGAAGATATGTTGGAAAGGGGGGAGACATGGGTACAAGATTCATGGTTTAAACAATTGGAATTGGTACAAAAGGAGGACAATGGTGGTAGATATGGAAGATATACATCTTCCAAGTTTGAAAAGATGAAGAATCACCAAGTACAAGTCCCATCTTTCTTCTTCTTCCTTCTTTCTTCCTTCTCTCTCTCTCCCTCTCCCTCTCCCTCTTTCTCTCTCTCGGCCTCTCTCTCTCTCCTCTCTCACGGCTCTCTCTCTCTCCTCTCTCCTCTCTCTCTCTCTCTCCCATGTGCTAGCTATATACATATGTATATATATGTACAAACATGTAAGAATACAAATAAACAATAGGTACTTTTGTACAAAAGGGCAATTTAGTCTTTAAGGGATAATAAGTACCTTGTTTGATGGGATAAGTAATGTACTTTTGTACTCCCGGGAATCTTAACAAAATATTAGTTTAATGGGATAAGTACCTTGTTTGAAAGATGAGCTTATTATCCAATGGTTATAGAATCCCTAACGGTTATTATCCAAGGGATAATAAGGTACGGGTACTTTAAATACTAAACTAAGTTTTTGGAAAAGACTACATGTCCTTTTTGAAATTACACATGTGATATATATATATATATATATATATGTACTTACCAAATAAAATAAGAAAAGGCTTTTGTCCAATGGGTAAAGATTACCCTAATGGTTATTGTCCAATGGTCCATAGTTACTTGGGTACTTTTATTGGAAAAAATAATCAAAAGTACTTTTCAAATGTCATTTCTTTAAAAGATCAAAGTACTTGTTCAAATCTTTCAAAAATCCTTTTAATATAAAGAAATGGGTTTCTATTATCCAATGGATAATAATTCCCCTAACATTTATCGTCCAATGGATAAAGAATAAAACTAAAACAATAAAAGAAAACAATTAAATCCTTTCTAGTCTAAGGTTCAAAAGGTTCAAGATGGGCAAAATGGTCCATCTTTGGTTAGGGAAACGTAACTAGGTGACTTTCTAGTTTGGTTACTCCATCAAGCCGGTTAGAAGCTAACTAGGCTTGCTAAGTAGGGCATATAAGTCAAGAAACGATCCTTGAGGCTAAAGTGCGATTAGGGTTTCTAGTCGAGAAACACGATGATAAGGCGATTGATTGCTTAAATACAAACAACAAGGAATCAAATAAGAAAATCAACGAGCAATTAAGAGAAATTAAGAAATTTCAAATAACAACGAGATTTTTATTGAACGAAAAATCGGAGTTGTTACAGACTGCGAGTATGCCGGCGACGCGGGCCGGTTTCGTTATGAGTACTCCTGTTACTCCCGCTGGTTCGGTCATTGAGATGGAGATAGGGGGGTTAGACGTGAGCGTGGAGCGTCGAGCTATGGAAGACAGAGGAACACCGGCTAGTGCGATCCTACCTGAGTTTCCCTTTACTCCATCAGACACGCCTATCGAGATAGAGATCAGAGAAGTTGAGGATGCCGAGGTTGTTGCTCGGAGGTTGGCGAGGGGGAAGTCTGTAGTTGAAGAGAGTGACAGACAAGAGGCAAGGGATCCATTGGCAGTTCCTTTGTTTAGACCACCCATTGGTTCGTCGGGGGAGCAGGGGGTGAGCTTGTCAGATACATTAGAGTATGCGAACCCTCAGGACTTGAGTGCTCGTTTGGCAGAGACTCCTTTGTTGGTGAGTGTGTTGGCAAGCGAAGGGGTTCTTCGGGAGGTTGAGAGAGAGGAGGAAGAGAGACAGAGAGCGGGAGAGGGTCCTCGGATCACTTTGGTACATGAGGTTGAGACAGCTGCGAAAGGGAGGGTAGCTTTTAGCGAGGCGACCTATGTGCCTCGTGCTCACTTCTTTGTGCCTTTTGGGGTAGACACATACGTGCCTCGGCAGAGCCTTCAGGAGGGGCAAGTGCTGCATGATACCGGGAGCCATTTGGGGATGTCCGGTCTATTGGTAATTTTTAATTTCAATGCTCTTTAGCTTTTCGCACTCAATTTTAGTTTAATGCTTAAAGTATCCTTGTTTCGTACCTTAGCTTGCACATATAATTTATTTGAAACAGGAGGATGCATCCATGGCTTGCTACAGGGGTCCTGCTAGGTCCCTCAAATACTGCGAGGTTTTAGATGCTAGAGTGCGAGATTTAGTCAATGCTGCGGGTTTCGGTCCTTTTATACAAACTTTAGTTACAAGAGGGAGATCAGATCGAATCTTAGTGAGGGCTCTAGTAGGGCGATGGTGGGACACCACAAACTCCCTCCACCTTCCTTTTGGTGAGAGGACAATCACACCGCTAGACTTTGCAGCGATAACCGGTTTAAGGGTAGGAGAAGATCCAATACCATTTGATTCAGAGCTGCACAAAGACCAAAAAGCATTAGAGTTCTATTTGGGACCGAGGTTTAGGGCGTCAGACGTAATGGTGAAATATTCTCAGTTTGAAAAGGGTTATTGGGATAGGACTCCAGTGGATGAGAATGAGGTGGCACAAATGGCCGGGGCTTATCTTCTTTACCTGTTTGGTGCATCACTGTTCCCGAATAGGCGTAACGGCGTACATCTGGGTTGGTTACCGGCGTTTCACCACCTTGAGCAGGCGGGGAGGTTTGACTTTGGTGGGGCTGCTTTGGGGACCCTATACTGTTTCTTGGGGAGTGCGTCGCACCAGGTTGCTACGACCCTAGGTGGTTATTGGAGAGTTTTGGAGGTAAAATATTTGATTTATGCTTATTCCTTCAATCCCTATATTGCTTGCATTTTGATTTCCTTTGATTGATGCAATTGTGTTTAACCTGCAGATTTGGGCTTTCGAGGTGTTGGGAATATATGGACCGGAAAGCACGCACGAAAATCCTCGAGTGCTTCCCTGAGCATTGAGATGGGCGCCAGAGTATCGCAAATCTAGTGAGTTTCAAGGAAATTTGAGGGAATTTCGCCTTTTCTTTGATAGGATGTCTGACGAGGGGGTAAGAACCTTTTAACTTTTATTCCTTTATCATTATGACATTGTTTCTAGTGTTTTTCTAAGGTATTTTTCAATTTTTCACAGGTTCTGTGGAATTTATGGACTGGGCTTCTGGCAGACTTTCTTGTCCGAAGCCGGGAGGTGACTCGCAGCCGTGTTTTATTGGAGTCACCTTTTGGCTGGCAATGGTATTTGGGGGAGAGGGTAACACGCCAATCTTTGGGGCTTACAGAGTTCAGAGTTCCGGTAGGTGTACCACTCTTCATGCTGAGGACTGGCGATTACACTCGTGGGGAGATAGAGAGACACACAAGACCGGTTGAGGACTTGACGGCCTACCTTAGTCCCTCGTTGGATTATGTAGGCTACAGAGAGAGACACCTGGCCTATCGTCTTCGAATGGAGGAGCGACTGTCAGGCGCTTTTGGTGCGGGGGGAAATGAGAGTGAGGTGGCAACAGGGGCCTCAGGGAGTAGAGGGAGTAGGCAAGGTGGTGCCAGCTCACGTCGCAAGTCAATTAGGGGGCGAGGCACCGGACGAGTTGTAGAGGCGGGGCATACTTTCCCAGAGGTAAGTAGGATAGTGTCAGTGGTGACCCAAGAAGGCATCGAAGGAGAGATAGCTATCCCGTCACATTCTACGAGCATTACATTACCTGAGGCCGAGGTATAAGACTTTATTTATTAGTTTCCTTTCTTGCACGGTTATTGATGTGCATTTTATTCTAATGTGTTGAATTTGCCTTAGGTGCCACGAGCATGGGCGGAGAATGTATACCGGCTGCTATTGGACTGTTTTACGATGATTCGCCAAGGGGCGATGGGTGTATCACCTGAGGTTGTGCCATGCGGGGCCACAGCTGCCGCTCAAAGAGGTGGTGCCAGGCGGAGAGGTTCAAGCAGTGGAGCGACCAGCCTGCTGGCCGTGGGACAAGCGTCTGGGTACGTTTTTAAGTTATTTCCTTCGTGCTATTATTCATTTGATTGCTTTCTAAAGGTGCCATATAATGCAAGTTACAAGGCAGCCTAGGGGCGGAGCGACTCAGAGAGCGCGCACGAAGAATGCAAGAAATATCCCGCCTCAGGTCCAGTCACCTTCTACATTGGGGAGAGTTTTATGAGAGAGGCGCGCACGGCCAACAATGGTGGTGGAAAGAGGTGGAGATGATGAGGAGGAGTAAGAAGAAAGAAATAGCCTGTCGAGCAGCTCAGTTTCTGACCCTCGTTACCAACGGCCTCCCGACGAGCGGAGTGATGACGATGATGATGATGGTACCACCTCTCAGTTTGAGGTTAGGGAAGACCACGGAAGATGTCACGTCATTGAGCCTTTGCTATTAGTTCTAACTTTCAGGAGACGAGGCCTGCGTGCCTTTTTTGTTTTGGATGACTGTTTGTCCCATAGACGGGGCTTGCATGCCATGATAGTAATACTTCTTTTCTTGTTTTTCATAGGTTCACTTCCAAACTTTGTTATGTAGATGCTGTTTCGGGTTTATAAATATATCTTGTTCTTTTAATGCATTTTGTTTAAGAACAATTTGTACCACACATGCCTATATTTGAATACTGAATGTTTTGAACCTCGAAAATTGAGAAATGACATGGTTTCAGCTGAATTTATACCAAAACCTATAATATGTGCAAACTGACTCGGAGGACAATGCTATCGAACCACATATACTCAAAATGACTGTTATGACTTGACAAAATGAAGAGATTGGTTTTCAACTTGAAACTTGTAACATTACAATCCTATTGGATTAAGAGTATGGACTTTTGAAATGCCAAATTCCAGATTTTGGGCCCAAAACTCGAAACTGACACCCCCACATGCTCACAACATCATAAGATGACTTGTAGGAGCTGACGAAAGGAAAGAAACCTGTCTTTGAATAATCCCACGTGAAAGAAAAATGAGTTTTTGACAAGAAATGTGAAATTCAGAGCATCAAACTTACGTCTTTTGGTCCGAACTTGAAACCAACATTCTCACAAAGTCATATTGTAGTAATATGACCTATTGGACTTGATGAAACGAAGAAAATGCCTTTAGAACAAATTTTGACAGCCCGTACATGTGATTTTGAACGTTTTTGGGCCGTTTTAGGTACGAAACTTGTAATCCATAGCCCGGAGTTGCAACCAAGTCTTCCCTGAAGTCATTTTTAGACAATGTGACTTATTCATGCAAGCCATGTTGACCAAAATGCCTTAGAACAAGATTTGACCAAAAATCTGTAGATACGTTGGGGACACAGTACCGTACGGTAGACATTTGTCCCATACGGTATATATTTGTAACGTACGGTAGACATATTTCTACCATACGGTAGAGGCCTGACAGAGACAAAACTCCAATTAGGCTGATGTCCACTTGGCTTCCCTTTAAGTTAGTTGGTCGTCTTCCCACTGTTCTTCAGACTGTTTGGGGGTTCTGGACCTGCACCATTGAGTGGTTTGAGGAGACCTTTTCAAAAAGCCATCGCGTTCTTTGATATGGCACGTGTACCGAGATACCCTTTCAAAATTTGAAAGTGTGGCGCGCCTTTACTGATTTTTCCCTATAAATACCCTTCCTCGCTTTCATTCTTTCCATACTCAAAATCATTCTTTTCTTCTAAAGTCATGGATTTTCCCACTTTGATGCGTCCATGGCTTGACGAGCTTGATCGCATAGACTGGCTGAATTGTCGCTCACATAGGCTAGGTTCTCTACGATATGTTCGAGACGTTATCATACGTCCCGAGCTTTTGCATGCTGCCACCCAATTCTGGAACCCAGAAGTACATGTGTTTCGTTTCGGATTTTCAGAGTTATGCCCCACTCTAGAAGAATTCCATGCTTATCTTGGTGGTTTCGACCTGGAGGTTCCTGTTAATCCTTTTCAGAAGATTGGAATAGCGCAGACTTTGTCCGAGAAGTTGGGGATAAGCAAAAATGCAGCTAAGTCCTTAACTGAAGGCAGAGTGCTGAATATTTCTCATCTTATCAACCAATTCAGAGGTAACAAGTTTGCTCTGTGCTTGTGCCTGCTGGCTTCCTTTCTGCTCATGTAGTCTGGTGGCCAAGCAAGTTCTTTATTGGTAAGTGTGGCTGCCCAAATCGATGATCGCAAGGATGTGGCCCCGATGGCCCTGGCTGAAACATTATTGGGGCTAGATGCTGTGCATGCTGTGTAAGCTTCTCATTCAGCTCTCCTTTTTTTGGTTTTTCTCACGTTCTCTTTTTATGTCAACACTCGGTTTGGGTTTTCTATGGTTTCTGACTTGTCTTTTCTCTCATTGTAGTTATGGTTGTGTGATAAACTCAATCTGTTGGAACTTGTTCCAAGGAATCGAGTTCATGAGACATGGGGCTTTGTGAGGAGGAACTTTGTAGAAGTTTATGGAAATGAGCAGCTCTGGGTTCAGCGTTTTCAACAGATTACAGAAGAAGTGATCACATGGCAGACGAATTGGGTTGATCTTCCAGTTATGGCACTTAGCAACATGGGGCGTAGCAGGATGATGTTGGCGGGCATGAGTGGTTGGACCTTTAATATTCCTTATTGCATTCTTCGACAACTCGGTGTTCGTCAAACGATGCCACCGCATGATTACTTTATCATGCCATCTTTTAAATTCTCTACTTGCAGTTTTTATCAGCGTACTTGGGGAGCACGTGTTACCATCCCGAGGGACCCATATCCCAGTGTTCTATTGCCCCAAGATTATGAAAACTGGCTTATTCAGGATGTGGAGACAAGAATTGGATGGAATGAGGGGTGACCCGAGACACAACTTTTGCTTATGCTCCGAGATGAACTTAGGACCCTTAGTGTGTTTGTTTCTTTACTACTTTGTTGGCTTGCTATTTCCTTTTTGTTTGTCAGTGTGCTTTGTTTCTGAAAGCTTTATGCTCAGCTTTGTATCCGAAGAAGTTTGTTTTAATAAAGTTTGAATTATGAAGTTTTTCCCGTTTTAGATTCTTGTTGGTTCCATTGATGTCTTTACGAATTGCTTTAAGAGACTATGAAATAAAGATGACCGAACCTTACAGTAAGGTTGCCTACGTATCCCGAAGGAATCAGGTCATAACGTAGTTCAAGTACATTGTTATTATTAATAATTTTTTTGGCTAGGGTTCACTCGGGTATTTTACACTTTTCTTTTATGCTTTGATTTTTGCCTAGTACCGCCCTTTCAGGTTTTCAACCCAGTGAGCTCTTTTTTTTTTTTTTTTTTAATATTAGCCTTAAATTTTGCCTAGGTCATCCTTTCGGATTTTTAGCCTAGCAGGCTTTTGCTCTAATTTTTGCCTGAAACTGTCGACCCTTGTGGTTTTCAATTCAGCAAGCTTCTCTCAGGGGTAATATCTTTTAAGTTGGTCTAAATTAACCAAAGTAGAAAACTCATTACCATCGAGGTCAATGAGTTATGTTGCTCCTCCAGACCAGATCGTCTTGATGATGTATGGCCCTGCCCATTTTGGTCGGAATTTCCCACGCGGATCAAAGACCGGAGCCTGTATCTCTTTTAGAATCATTGCCCCTTCTTCCAAATCCCTTGGCCTGACTTTCTTGTTGAATGCTTGGGCAATTTTTCGCTGATAACCCTGAATGTGGTATAGTGCCTTGAGACGCCTTTCATCGAATAGCATAAGCTCCTCAAACCTGCCGCTTAGCCATTCCGTCTCACCAATTTCCGATTCTACCATGATTCTTAGTGATGGTATTTCTAGCTCGATAGGGAGAACGGCTTGCATGCCGTAAACCAATGAATAGGGTGTTGCCCCTGTTGGCGTACGGATGGACGTTCGGTATCCCCACAAAGCTAATGGTAACTGTTCATGCCAATTTCTTGCAGACTATGTAGTTCTCTCGAGAATTGTCTTAATGGTTTTATTTGCTGCTTCCACCGCTCCATTAGTTTAAGGTCGGTATACTGTTGATTTATGGACTCGGACTCCAAACTCCTCAAGAACCTCGGCCGCTCGCCCTTTGAAGTGAACGCCATTATCGGACACAAAGGCCTGTGGAACCCCGTATCGATAAAAATGTTCTGCTTGATAAAATGTGCTACTTGTACTGCCGTCAAGGTAGCATACAAGGTTGCTTCTACCCATTTTGTAAAATAGTCAACTGCGACCAAAATAAATTTGTGGCCATTAGAAGCTGCTGGCGTAATCCTTCCAATAACATCTATGCCCCAGACAGAAAAAGGCCAAGGCGAAGCCATAAAATGCAATTCAGATGGCGGAAGATGCATAAGATTAGCATGAATTTGACATTTGTGACACCGTCGCACATACTGAACACATTCAGTTTCCATAGTTGACCAATAGTAACCTTGCTTCAGGATCTTTTTAGTGAGCATTAAGCCATTCATGTGGGGACCACAAACCCCTTCGTGAATTTCTTCCATGATTCTGGCAGCCTCATGCCCATGTACACATAACTTATGCACTCCACAGTGTGACCTTCGATATAGTCTTCCTCCACAAATTATGTATTGAGAAGCAAACTTCCGAAGAAGGGCTTGATCTTTCTCGTCAGTTCCCGGTGGATATTCTCCTTTCTCGATAAAATTCCAGATATCATGATACCATGGCAACCCATCGTCTGGCTCATCAATTGTCATAATATATTCATACACAGGTTTACTTCTTTGCTCAATCATAATCGGTCGCATTTTAACCCCAATTGGTATTTCTACCATGGATGCTAGAGTGGCAATAGCATCGGCAAACCGGTTCTTTAAGCTCGGTACATGAGTAAAGGTTACTGAATTGTGGAATTAAACCTTCAAGGTTCTCGTAATATGGTTTAAGCTTGTCTTCTCTAACTTTCCAATCGCCATTAGCTTGTGACACCACTAAATTAGAGTCTCCGATTACTTGTAGCTTCTGCACCCCGATTTCCAATGCGGCTTCCATTCCCACAATACAAGCCTCATACTCAGCCTGATTGTTAGTAACTTCAAAATTTAGCTTAAAGGCTAACGGAATATGCGATTCATCGGGCGAAATCAACAATACTCCAATTCCAAATCCGCTTTGATTGGCTGCCCCGTCAAAATGCAATGTCCAAACATCGTTGGTTGTTGCCATCACATTCTCATCTGGAAACCTAAATTCCACATCTTCCGGTCCTTCCACAGGGTGATCTGCCAGGAATTCCGCTACCGCTCTCCCTTTTACCAACTTTCGTGTGACATATCTGATATCAAACTCGGAAAGCAAGAGTAAACAATGTGCTACCTTACCGGTAAGTGCTGGCTTCTAGAACAGATATTTGAGAGGGTCCATTTGAGAAATCAACACTACCGAATGAGCTAGCATGTAGTGCCTCAACTTTTTGGTGGCCCATACGAGAGCCCAACATGTTTTCTCTAAAGACATGTAATGTTCTTCACATCCTGTCATTCTTTTGCTTATGTAATAGATAGCCTTTTCAATCCTATCCTCTCTTTCTTGAGCCAACATGCTACCCATTGCCGATGTTATAGAAAGGTACAAGATTAAAGGTTTTTCTTGCACTGGAGGCATTAGGACTGGTGGATTCTGAAGGTAACTCCGAACTGCTTCGAAAGCTTGCTGACACTTATCATCCCACTTGAACTGAACTCCTTTCTTCAATAAACGAAACATCGGCTCGCAAGTTGAGGTCAACTTGGCGATGAATCGGCTTATAAATTGGATTTTGCCAAGAAAGCTTCGCACTTCTTTCTCAGTTCGGGGTGGCTCCATTTCCAAAACTGCTTTGATTTTGGACGGATCGACCTCGATCCCTCAAGTGGTAATTAGAAAGCCCAACATTTTTCCTGCTGTGACCCCAGATGTGCATTTTTCTGAATTGAGATGCAACCTGTACTTCCGAATCCTTTCAAAGAATTTTCTGAGCACAGGCAATTGTCCTTCCCTATTTTTGGATTTTACTATCATATCATCCACGTAGACTTCGACTTCTCTATGAATCATGTCATGTAACAATGTTGTTGCTGCCTTTTGATAGGTGGATCCTGCATTCTTTAGCCCGAATGGCATTACCCTATAACAGTAGGTGCCCCATTCTGTAATGAAAGTGGTTTTCTCACGGTCCTCGGGTGCATAAGAATTTGATTATATCCTGAAAAGCCATCCATAAAAGATAACAAAGCATGTCTCGCAGTGTTGTCAACGAGAGCATCTATATGTGGGAGTGGAAAGTCATCTTTTGGACTAAATTTATTTAAATCTCTAAAGTCTATACAAATTCTTATTTTGCCATTCTTTTTAGGTACAGGTACAATATTTGCAATCCATTTGGGGTATTCTATTACAATCAAAAATCCAGCATCAATTTGCTTTTGGACTTCCTCTTTAATTTTTAATGCCCAATCAGGTCTCATTTTCCTTAGCCTCTATTTAACAGGTTTCGCGTCAGGATAAAGTGGGATTCGGTGTTCCATATTTCAGGGTCAATTCCGGGTATATCTGCGTGGGACCAGCAAAAACATCTTCAAATTCTTTTAACAAATCTGAGAATGCTTTGAACTCCTCCGAAGACAGCCCAGAACCAACTTGAACCATTCGTGGGTTAGTTTCATCTTTCAAGTTTATAAAAACAACTTTTTCTTTTATTGGCTTAGCATAGCTTTCATTTTCCTTTTGAAGTAAAGCTTGAAGTTCTTTAGGGATTTCTTCGTCGTTTTCTATTTCTTCGCCATTAGGATCAACACAGTTTATCTCGGAGACAGCAAAGTAAGCAAAGTTGTCCTCATTCATTTCATCATCAATGGTGGTCTTAGAGGCATCGTACATCAAAGTTGACTCAAACTCAAAATAGAAAGACTGATGTGGAGGGCCAAGAGGCACGAACTCCGACCCAGAATTAGACTCAGATAGGACAGACTCAAATTCAGACTTAGTGTCAGACCCAGTGTTGACATAGCCCATATGTGGTACAAAAGTGCTATTTTTATAACTCCCAACAACATCTACTATGAAAAAAGTGAAATCCTCAGGTGCTTCTTCTCCCACCATCATGACAGCAGCTCCATCTTGAACCGTACTCATCGGACCCTCCTCGAATAGCGATGACAGATAGTTAGAATCCAGGTACTCAATCCAGTCAATGTTGAGTGCCTTCACCAATTCAGTCAATTTTTCAACCTCGTCATCACTATCCCATGTGTTGTTGGCAAAGATCTCGAATCCTGGCAATTGTGTACTAGTTTCAGAATCCCAAAAAGGCTCCGGCTATCCCAGATACCTTTCCTCCATAGCTTTGACAAAACGGATAGGTCCTTTCTGTGCAATCGCCCCATTTTCGCCAGTAGGCACATATCCTAGGCCAAAATGACCATTGTTTGCTGGGAACTTTGGGAATTCCAGAATTCCTTGATTGTGATGCCCAAGTCCCATACCAGACATGTAGAACATTTTCTTTATCATTTTGACAGCCACACAACTTATCACAAAATCCTCATCTATCTTGATAGTATGCACATTATCAGTAATGTCAAAGGAAAATCCTCCCAAGGCAACATCCTCCTCTCCATGCAAAATTTCTAAAATTGGTGCATTGTCTGCAGCATGGGGACGGATCCCAGAATCCCCATATATAGTGAGAGTACCATCAGCCAGGCCTAATTGCACCTTTTGATGTAGAGAAGACGGCACAGCCATTATGTCGGGATGATGGAGCCAAGGCCTTCCGAAGAGCAAATTGAAGGATGCTGGAATGTCCAAAACATGAAACTCCACATTATTACTAAATCCTTCAACAGATATCTCCAATAAAACCGTTCCAACCACATTACGTTGAGTGTTGTCATAAGCACGTACCCCTAAGTTGGATGGCTCAAAATCCTTATTCGTCAGCCCAAGACAATAAGCAGTTCGAAGTGGGCAAACATTTAAGGCAGATCCATTGTCAAGCAAACAGACGGGGATCCATTTTCCTATGCACTTAAAAGTGACATGGAGTGGCTTATTGCGACCGGCTCCTTCGGCAGGTAAGTCTTTCTCGGTAAAGGTTACAGAATGCTTAGCAGGTTTGGGCATAAGAAGAGCTATGACTGCTTCGAGAGTGATATCGGTGGGTACGGTCATACGGGATAGGGATTGGATAAGCTTTTGGCGATGTTCTAAAGAAGTAGATAGAAGGTCCCAAATGGAGATTGGAGCTGGGGTTTTGTTGAGTTGCTTTATGATGGGGTCTTTCTCAGGAGGGGTTATTTGGGTAGGCAAAGTTTGGGCAAGTTTAGGCTAGATAGGTTCAGATTCAGTCTGGATGAGTTCAGATTGGATGATTTCACCCCAAAAGTCATCATTTTGAGTTTGAGAAGGTTGGGTTGGTTTTCTATTTTGGAGACGGTCGGGTTGGTAAACTCGGCCACTTCTGGTTAAGCGGCTCACAGTTTCATTCCACAGGCCTTGGTTGTTTCCCCATATATCCTCACCAACTTTGCATTTCCCCCTCTTGATTTCTTCCATCTTTTGTTTCATATCAAGATCTTCTATCCATATATCCACCAAACTTTCTTTGGCCTTGCGTTTGTTGATGTCAAAGGCTTCCAACCTTTTACTTAAACCATCTATGGCGCCATTCATCCAGAAAGAATCATCTATCATGGCTTTGTTGACTATCCAGACTTCACCATTCCCGACTTGAATATCCATCACCTTGTCTTCATCCCAAAAGTTATCAGAGGGAGTATGCTCCAGCATTGCAACATCAGGCTGCGGGGGAAAGGTGCAGCTGGCCAAGGAAGAGACTCTCCAATGATGTATGCTTGGGGGAACCAATCAGTATCCTCAAAAACTATTTCGACCATAGGTTGACCAGGGTCATCCTTCCAAGGCAAAGGGAGTGTAACTTGATCAAAAGGGTTCATGTCCTCTATTTCACCTTCTTGTTCGTATCCTTCAGGTGCTTGGATGAATTGGTTAGTGTCAAATGCAGCATACTCCTCATGGCCCGTGTGTTAAGGATCTTCGAAGGGTCCACGGCTGGACTCGTCGAAGGCCATGGAGCTATGCGATTTTTCATCCATTTTCTCTTCTTCCATCATAGGCTCTGGTTCTTGGAATAATCCATTAAGAGAGTATCTGCCTAGTGAGTTGGCTTGAAATGACTCCCAATTCTATATAACATCACCCCAATTTTCGTCACCTATGATCGGCTCACCTCCCATTAAAAACTCCACAGTGTCTCTCCCAGTCCAGCCTTCCATAAAATGCCTATTTTCCATTTTAAAGCTTTCGAAGGAAAGCACGTCGGGCTCTTCAGGTACATACACGATCAGCTTAGGCTCTGTATCAGGCACAATAAATTTGTTTGGATCAGAGTTATACTCTTTTCCAAACATATTCATGGCTTGATGTTGCCTATTTATTTCATCGAGCGACAGTTGTGTCTCATGTCCGAAGAGGTGTGACAAAGAGAATGTGTCCAAGGGATCATTCTTCTTTATCAATTGGTATTCCGTTGGCTTAACATCCCATTCAATTTCAACAAATTCTTGTCGCCAAAACTGAACATTTTCAAAGAAATTTTCCAGGTTTTCAGATGGTTGGTCAAATAGCCAACGGCTAGCCTGGTCATCATAGTTAAACTCATATTCATAATTGGTAAAAAGGAAAGGCAACGTGACATAATCCAACGTGTCTGTTTCTTCCAACATTTGCCATTCATTAGGTGTTGGGATTCATTCCCATTCATCTTGATTATTATCATCCGTGTGGTCAACATAGGCCATTAACCACCCATCATGGATCTGAAGGGCACCATGGACTTCATTCCCGGGCTCAAGCTAATTTCGAGTGTGGAGTTCCATAGCTTTTGTTTCCAACCATTCATCCGCAAGGTCACCTCATTTAATCGCCCATTCATACTCCATTTCTTCGAGAAAATTGACTTTGCTATCATTGGGCACTTGCACGACGGGTTTTGGGTCAGTTTCAGGGATAATGTAATGGCTGGGATTGAATTCTGTGGGGTTGAGGCCATTTTGAGTGGGGCAAAAGGTGATGTGGTTGATTTGGTTGTCATGTTTATGTTCGGGCATCGGGTTGGCAACAATGTTGGGTTTTGGAGGAATTGGAAGGGTTTCATTGTCAATGAGGTCTTGGATTTGATGCCGAAGGCAGAAGCAATTGTTGGTATAGTGACCGGGCATTTGGTGGTAGTCACAAAACGCTTTTAGGTTGTGGTTGGCGGGAAGTTCTTTGGGTAGTTCACGAGGTTCAAGGGGTTTGATAAGTTTCTTTTCGAGGAGCTTTTGGTATACAGAGGATAAAGGGTTGGCAAATTGGTGGAATTGTCTTCTAGGCTTATTTGGCTGGGTAGTTATTTGGTTGACTAGTTTGGCTTCATTTGGCTTCTGGTTATTGAAGTTGGATGGATTTTGGTAGTTGCCTCCAAATAGGGCACTACTGTAGCCAGAGTAGACCCTTTTATTTTTAGTTTCGGTTTTTTCAACTTTTTCAAAGATACCCACGCGAAGTGCGTCCTCAACAGCAAGTCCAGCTTCGTAGAAAGTTTTAAAATCAGCAGTGGTTTGAAACACCACTAGATACCTGGCAAAATCTGGTGCCAAGTTTCTAGTAATGATTCTCATTTGCTCTTTTTCGGATGGTCGGTCGTTCATTTGAGAAGCCTTTCCCCTCCACCTTTTAACAAAATCAGCAAAAGACTCGTTCGCCTCCATTTTGGTAGATTCCAACTCCCTCAGAGTCATTTCCAGCTGAATGTTATAATTGTAATGAGCAACGAATGCCGCCCCAATATCATCCCAACTTTTCTTCCTTGAATAATCTAAAGTAAGAAACCACCGGAGAGCAGGCCCCTTAAGTGTTTGCTGAACATTTGCGCCATTGCATCCTTTTCAATTCCATACATGGACAAAGTGCCCACGTATGTTTGTAAATGAGCCTTTGGATCCCCAGTGCCATCAAACTTTTCCCAATCAATAGGTTTGAAACGGTCGGGCAACTTAGCATTCGGGAACAAGCACAATTTCTCCATATCTACCCCGGTGGCAGCCATTTTTTTTTGCTTTTTGACAGACTCCTCTAACTTGGTGAGCTTGGCCATTATCGCATCTGTAGTAGTGGGTTTGCTGGGAATAGAGAGATCTTGGATCATGATCATTAATTGGGCAATTTGGTTGTCATATCGTTCCTTTTGCTCCTCCATTTCCTCCTTGAGGGTTTCCAGTTCGGTCTTTTCCCCCTTTTCTGATGATTTACCTCCCAATTCTAATGGCTTTGACATTTCTGACTAAACTGGCAAAGATTCTAACCTTGTCAATCGCTTTTCGGGTCAAGTCCAACCGAGTATGTAATGTTGCCTTCTCCTTGGACCAATTGCTTAGAACTTCTAGTAAAAACAAAACAAAAGACGAATTTTAGTAATCGGAGGTTTTACCTATTATGGTACCGTTACTCAAGACGCTCACAAGCTTAGCAGAATTGCCTTAATCCTCAGTTATTTGGTAATGTATCTTTTTATGGAGAGCATTAAAAAGGGAAAAACTTTGTCAAGCCAATAACTTTGGATAGATTTGAAAAACTGATCACTAGGAGTTAGGTCCTAGTGGATTAATTTTGAAAAGTTGGTCATTAAGAGTTAGGTCTTAATGAACTAACTTATGGTTTGAGACTCTTATTATAATTTGAAAAGAAACTAATTATTGGAAATTGAGTTCCAACAATTAAATTTCTAATTTCGAAGGGAAATTAGTCATCAAGAATAAGGCCTTAATGAGCTAATTTTCAACTTGAAAAGCTAGTCATTGGGGGTCAGAACCTCAACAAGCTAGTTTAATTTGAAAATTATAGACAAGATGACGTTTTAGTGCTTGATTTTGATTTTTCCCCAAGGTTTTATTGCTCCTAAAGAATCAAAACATACGTTTTCCATCATGCATGACTCTTCATTGGTTGAGGCAATTCTTTTAAGCTTGATAGGATTAATAACTTAGGGTCAAGCTAATATGCATGCAGCATAATGGTAAGTAAAGAAAACTTTTAAACACGTTGGCAGGATATAAGGAAAACGGTAAATACATAAGCAAGATATATCACATAATCCTAACGTTAGGGCCCTGTCCTAGTTTTGGCAGAAGTTCTATGTCTTTCTATATGCGGAAGACCGGTTTTGATTTAGAGGGGTTCCCCAGACTAGAGCCAATAATATGCCTCCCTATTGCCAAGTGTACTGCATGGCAACGGTCAAATGGCAAGCCGACTCATCATCGTCCAAGGTTGCCGAGCATTTTGGGATGTCCTAGCACCGGCGAGCCGGGTAGGGTAACCCAAATGTAGTGGTGGGGCTATCCAACATCGATGCACGTGCAATGCAAGAGTTAAGCAATAATATGAAAAATTCCACCAATATGTTCAAGCTTGGCTCTCAAATTAAATCATATTTTTAAGAAAAATTACACGAATGAAATAACCGCAAAGTCTCAGGCCGGGTGGTCGGGCAGAGCTGTAACGCCGCGATTTTCCAAGGAATTTCGAAAGTATTAACCCTAAAATACACTGAATTTTATAAACTACTAGGCCCCTATTTGTCGTTATACAAAATGTACATTAAAAAAAATACAACAAAAAGAATCCAACATTTTATTTAAATATCTTCAAAGCAACTCTAGTCTTGATTCAAATCTCAAGCATACTTGGTCTCCGCTCTTGGTATTCTTCCTGTGACAAACAGCTCCACCGTTGAACCCTGCACCCTCTGGCAAATTGATCGCTGAAGCAAACGATTTACCAGGATACAAACGTATCCGTGAGTGATAATTCACCCAGTAGAATAATCTCAATCCTACCAACCCCTTACTCTACATTTAGCAGGTTAACAATATATCAATTCATAGGAGGTACAGAATAATAACACATCGCCCTTTCCCTTACTATCCATTATCTTACATGAAATCTAAGGATCCTTTCCACAAGGTCCTTTCCTCCCATATCCACTAACTTTGACCGTCCCATGAAATAACTCTCCCTTTATTTGTCCTGCACCAGGGTTCTAAGCGAATACTACTAAATTATGTATCCAGTCTGGATTCGCTTACAACCATAATAAAGGAATAGCTCACCATGACAACTCAGCATTAGCGGTCGCACTATCTCATTGTCAGGATCCTTTATCGTCTCCCAACTCTACACACTGGGTACTTTACCATACCCCTAATCTACAAACTGGGTACTATACTGTATTCAAAGATCCTTTACCGTTTCCCAAAATACTGTACCCGGAGTCCTTTACCGTCCTCCACACACACACTGGGTACTGTACCGTATTTAGGATCCTTTACCGTATCCCAAATACTTTACCCGGAGTCCTTTACTGTCCTCCACACACACACACTGGGTACTGTACCGTATTTAGGATCCTTTACCGTATCCCAAATACTGTACCCGGAGTCCTATACCGTCCTCCACACACACACTGGGTACTGTACCGTATTTAGGATCATTTACCATATCCCAAATACTGTACCCGGAGTCTTTTATCATCCCCCACACACACACTGGGTACTGTACCATATTTAGGATCCTTTACTGTATCCCAAATATTGTACCCGGAGTCCTTTACCGTCCTCCACACATACACTGGGTACTGTACCATATTTAGGATCATTTACCATATCCCAAATACTGTACCCGGAGTCCTTTACCGTCCTCCACACATACACTGGGTACTGTACCGTATTTAGGATCATTTACCGTATCCCAAATACTGTACCCGGAGTCCTTTACCGTCCTCCACACACTGTGAGTACTTTACCGTGCTCGGGGTCCTTTACCGTTCCCCAACTCAACTAAAGGTACTTTACCGTACCAGGGTCCTTTACCGGCACCCAACATCCTCAATCAACTTTACCATTTAATCATTTACTTAACCACGTCTACGTGTTCACTACTCGAAACCACCCATGAACCCAAGCCCATTCCAACACGAACAACATGATACAATCAATAACAGCTCGATTCATAACATAATACATTTCAATGAGATAAAAAGTACATATCAAATAATATTGTGCGAGTAAGTAAACACATTATATTTTATGATTGGACCGATGCCGTTAAGATTCGTTCAACAAGTAAATTAATTAATTATAGCATGCGCTTATTCTACTAAAAATAAATCAACCACATAGTTTAGGTTCAAATTGAGAACTAAAGTATATTCAGGAGGCAAACTGCAATTTCATAATATCTCACTTTAAAAGAAAAACGTGCATGCTACAGTAGCCTTCGGTTTTCAATTTTTCAGGAAACAGAGTACTTCTGGTTTGATTCACGGGTATGATAAATCCCATTATAACTTTTCAAATTCATCATATAGAAATTATTTAATACTTAGGAGAAAATAGAGAAGCAATTATTCTACCTTAAATCCGGCCGAAAGAGCGGGTACTAGTTTGCGGACGATTTCGGTAAAATGAAAAAGACGGCGGCGGCAGCAGGGGACTCGGGGCTAATTGGAAGGTGGTTTGTGGATACTTGGTGATGTAGTGGTTGATTGGGAACCTGAATATGATGTACAGAGGAATTTTATGTAGAAATCCGCCTCTCTCTCTCTATTCTAGACTCAATAATAGAATTGGGAGTGAAATAATATACTGGTGTTCAATTTTTGAATTTATGTGGGTATGTATAATGGGAGAGAATAAGGTGGTGAAAATGTGAGAGGATAAATGTGGAAGTGATAGAATGGGGAAGGAGAGTGAATGAGAGTGATACAGATAATGATAAGAGAGATAGAGGACAAATGCCACATTTGGTGGGATTTTCTTTAATCTAATGTATGTGGACGCATATATGTATAGGATGAGAGAGAGAGAAGTAGAGAGTTAATTTGAATAGAGTTCTAGTTAGGATTTAGATAGGAAAGATAAGAGATGAATATGAATCCCTAATTTCCTGTATATCTAAAGTTTAAATATATATCTTAAACAATAGCGCAAATAATATTAATTGTACACGTAATAATATATTTTAATTATTCAATCTAATTAATTATTGAATTAGAAATTTAACAATATAAATTTGTATTAAAAAAATTAGGTCAAAAATCCGGGTCGTTACAAGAGCCCTGTTAGAATCACCACACCTTTCTTAGACAGCGCGAAGCTTATCTTTTTGACAAACTTTCAAGATGGGTTATTTTCACAAGTGTACTAATTCTTAAAAATATAAATTAATATAATCCCCAGCAGAGTGGCCATTATGGGCTACCAGAGCCTGGGATGGGCCTTTTCGGAGGCCATCCCCTGTTGTGCGCTCATTTGAAAATTTTGAAGAGTTGCCACCCGGGTTTTTGTTAAATGGTTTGCTACCCGAGAAAACCTGGAACTTGAAAATGATATTTGAATTTGAAAATAAACCAGAGATTCTGGGTTCGGGAGCCAGGTTACGAGAGGGGAAGGTTTTGTTTATAAAAGCACCCTCCTCGTCCGATAAAATTGGTCTTTACTAATATTTGTGAGATTTTGAAATTCATTTCATTGCTTAACTCTTAATGCCATATAAACAGTCATATAAACAATTCATTTACAGCAAACATAAATATATATGCTTTGGAAGGTAAACATTTAATTGCAGAAAATAACTAGAATTAGCATTCTGCTCCACGAAAACACTATCGTATGGTGGACATTTGTACCGTACGGTACATATTTTTTGGTCAATTTGCCATACAATGCAGCTACAACATGTGAACAGTTTTCAGCAGATATAAATGCTAATAAGCATGCTTTAATTTATCAATGAGCAGTAGGAAGCAAATAAGGATTTTATTTCACATGTTGTACTACCGTACGGTAGATTTATGAATCGTACAATACATGTACTCTGTGGACAGCAGCTTAAAGTGGACTAATAGGGTATTCAGAGACCCTAAAAATCATGTAGGCTTATGTATTAAGCAAACGATACTTGTGCCAAAACATGCTACACAATCGAAACAAATTCATGAATCTAAACACGGCATATATTATTTAAAACCAAACATGAGTTTAAAACACAACATGAAACAACATGGTATCTTATATCAGATTACGAAGAGAAGAAGAAATTAGCAACCATGACACTGTTCCCTGAAAACACTTCTACTGTACGGTAGATATATATCCCGTACAGTGGAGTAAAATGGGATTCAAACTTTTATTTCTTCGCAAGGTTTGAACGATTTGTGCCCAGGAATGGTATGAAGAACCAACCTGAACCCGTTGGTTCCCCTCAGGGTATAAGGACAGAAAATTATACCTTTTTGGAATGAATCCTTCTTTGAAAATTAGTAGTGATTGCAAGAGCTTTTGGTGTGAATTTGGACTGGCATTGATGTTTGAAAATGGAAGGAAACAAACAGGGAATCTTCAAAACATTTTTCGGTATGCTATCATCTTTTTTCGTGTAATTTCCAAAATGAATTTTTTCTTGTATTTCTTCTGAAAAACCCTAGGGTATTTATAGATGAATTTTTCAAGGGGTTTAGCTTGGTCTTCAAGCACCCACCGGCTTGCCGTAGGCCTACGCCGGCCATGGAGGGCTACGGGCCAGGCCATGATGGCCTGATATGCCTTGACCGATAAATCTGAAAAGGTAGTGCAATTTCCGATGTACCGTACGGTACACATGTCTACCGTACGGTAGAGTGTTTTGTACCGTGCGGTGGAAATTACAGCCGCCCTAACTATAAGGTGGTTAGGATGACCTATGAGTAACGCATGGTGGATTTTGTGCTGTACGGTAGAGTTGACTTTAGGTTGACTTTTGAAGGATTCATTCCAAAACGATATTAGTTTAATTATAAAATCCTTTTATCATCATCAGGGACTTAAAAGATATCAAAACACCCAAATTGGGGTGTCTACAGCTACCCGTCAGAACTTAAGACAATGGGGTGCCCAACGGCTCAAGAACTGGGTCCCAAACGGTGCCACACATATCCTCTACTGCAGGCATGTCCATCAAACTCCATACCTCAGGAGAATCTAAAAATGACGCCTCCTCAGCGGTTAAGGTTATCTCTAGAGGATCTTTATACAAAATACTATCAACATGCTTTTGCACCAGCGTGTCGATCAAACTCACCTCATACACCTCCTCATTACCCTCGACTTGACTATCAACATGAAACACATTCACTTCCATTTTCAAGTCACCAAACGAGAATTGAATTTGTCCAGTTTTGCATTTCATGACGGCACTGGAGGTGGCTAGAAAAGGACGGCCAAGGATGATAGGAGTCTTCTTAAAGACCTTTGGTATTGGCCATGTATCTAGGACAATAAAGTCAACTGAAAAAAGGAACTCACCCACTTGAATTAAAACATCCTCCACCACTCCCTTGGGAATTCTCACACTCCGGTCAACCAATTGTAGCGTGACTAGAGTGGCTCTCAAATCGCCTAAGCCCAGCTTAAAGTATATTAAATAGGGGAGCAAGTTGACACTTGCTCTTAAATCCAGCAAAACCTTATCAAACTTTTGGCTCGCGATCGCTATAGGGATGGTGGGACAACCAGGGTCCTTACACTTTGTGGGGATCTCATCCTGAAGGATGGAGCTCACCTTCTCCGTCAGGAGCACTTTGTCCTAACTCTTAGTCCTCCATTTTGAAATGCACAAATCCTTTAAAACATTCACAAATTGAGGAATAACATCAACGGGTTCCATCAACGAGATTGGGAACTAAACTTTCTTGAATAACTTGAGAATCTGAAAGTTCACATTGGCCTTAGGTTTCGCCACCAAATGATTTGGATATGGAGCAATGGGTGGCGACAGAGTCATAGGAGCTGCAGCTGCAAGCACCACCACTTTAGGAGATTCCGCCTTTTTCTCTTCCTCTGGGACACTACCCAAGTCTGGGATAACTGTTGGTGCAGCTACCGGTACAGGAGGTGGAGCCCCTTTTTGCTTTAGAGGTAAGTCCTTGTCGATCACCTTCCCACTTCTGATAGTGGTGATAGCCTTAGCCTCTTCCAGACTAGGACTCAAACTACTTGGGCCAGAGGAATCGCCCACATAATGAGTACCGGTGGCATTGACTAGAGGTTGAGAAGGAAACTTTCCCTTGTCTTGTTGGACTTGGCCAACTGCCGCTGTCAACTGGGTCAATTGGGTCCTATGTCACCAATTGTCTGCTTGGTCTGCTCAGTGAAGCTAATTTGAGACTGCATGAGAGTCTTCATCATCTCATCAGTCTGCTTATCCCGTGGGAGATGGTTAATGCCAGGGGGTGGTCCAAAAGATGAAGGACCGAACCCTTGCTGCTGCTGAGGTGGGCAACGAAACTGGGTCATTTGGCCTTAAGGAGGCCGAAATTGCTAGACTGACTACTATTGAGGTGGTGCCTGGGGTTGCACCAGGGCTTTTTTATCCCGCCAACCCAGAAGTGGGTTTTGGGCCCATCCTGAATTGTAGGTGTTTGAGAACGGGCCCCAATGTTGGTTAATTGCGTTTACCTCAGCTTGATTACTATGGTAGGCTTTCTTAACTATGGAAAATGCGGGGCAAGCAGTAACAAGATGCCCCGGACACTCACATAATGCACACACCTCATCGACTCTCACCTCATTCACCTGATGGACTTGTTTAAACTTCAAGTCCTCTAGTTGTGGAGCCATCTTGTCCAATTGAGACTTAAAATTGTGTTCTCGCACATGCGAAGGAAAAACACCGGACCCACTGGGTCCCTGTGCAGCCATGGCTCTATCACCGAGGTCGGAAGGTTTCGAACTTCGGTGCTTCTCGGCCAACTCGTCAAGAAAGTCTCACGCATTGTCTGAGGACTTGTCTAGAAAATCCTCTTTCTTACAAAGGTACTCAAGTTGTTGGGTCATCACAATATTCAAACCCAAATAGAAAAATGACACCAACTGGTGTTTCACACACCCATAATGTGGTAAGGACAACAACAAGTCCTTGAACCGCTCCCAGTACCTTAAAAATGACTCGTCATCTTTCTGCTTATACGACTGAACTTGGTGAGTCAGTGTTTGGCTTCGAAGTGGCTCAAGGACTGAACGACGCGTGCCAGGACTTGTCGCGTCCAACGTAAAGGACTGAGTGCCCCTTTTCTGACTTTTTAACCGTGAGAGCGAAAGTGCTGCAAACCTAAGGGCTAGATTGCAGTGTTGGTTCGTGGTTGTGCCTCTACGAGCGAGGACTTAATAATTTCTTAACCGTGTAGGAAAAGAAGTAACAACGTAGAATAATTTTATTATATCGTAATAATAAAGTTGGGGATACAAGAGAGATAAGAATAACTTTGTTATATCATAATAACAAAATTGGGGTACAAGAGAGATAGAAATGAGGGAGAAATGATATAGTTGCTTCGCTGGGAAGGCTTTAGTTTCGAAGCGTTGAGCTTGATTGGTATGTGAACCATTTTTCCTTCTTGAAAACTAGTTATTATAGGCAAATACTGCACTGGTCCAGATCTGGGCTAAGTTTCCCACCTTCATCACGAGCTAACATGTGTCCCGAGTACGCTTCATATGTTGCCAATTGTCTCAAATAACTACTCACTAACATATTTAATGGGATCATGGATAGTTATTGGAGGTAAATGATAATTACCCATGTTTACTTGATCATGGGCAGTTATTGGGGTAATGGGTCTATTTCTCCTCCTTTTTCCGTGGGTCAACAGGAACTACTAGCCATTTGACCAGGTCAAATGGCTCTTTGCAAGACAACAAACATTTACCCACCTTCCACTTTCCATGGGACTCTCGGGTAATGGCCCATTTAATTAAATTAAATGGCCTATTTATATGTTTAAACCACAAAAATGTTTCCAAAGACATAACCAATTCCCATGGGCTATGGGCCTCGGGGTTAAGAAATCAAACTAGAAAAATAAAGCCCAATAGATCTTACACCCATTATTGGGCCGTACTAAAATTAATCGGGCCCAATAAATATTATCTTGGCCCATTAATTTTAACCCAATATATCTCTATTTTTTGCCCAATTTAATTAAACGATAATTAAATGGCCTTCCAACGCTTGCCCAGAACTGGGTGCCAAAAACGAGTGTAAACAGTCAGGTATTTCGATTTACTCTCCGAGACATATTTCTTGTAAAATAGATCTCGGATAATAGCCCACGTTGTTAGAGACTGTGGCTTCTGCATTCGCAACCACTTATCCGCACTATCGTTAAGCGAGGATGGGAAAAACTTAAGGCAAACATTCTCCCATTCGGTAGCGGTGGCAAGGGTCTACACCAACCGCTCGAAATAGCGGATATGGTCATATGGATCCTCATTCTCCTTCCCGTAGAAGAAGGGAAGAGCATTATGCGTACCAGGCTTTATGGTAAAGGCATTACGTGCCTCCACCGTCTTGGTCGGCAGAACTATTGGTCCGAGAGGAGTGGTCCTCTCAGGATGCATGTGCTCACTCATCGACTTTTGCGCATGTGCCATCGGTGACTCGATTATTAAATCAACGAAAAAGCCACCGATATCAAACGACTCACCACTAAAAGAATCTTCCTCTACGGTTACTCTCGTCTCTCTCTCAATGGCTGCGAGATGCCTGATATTGTCTCACTAGTACTTAAGCTTTAGTGGTGATTGCTTTCCTACGATGGAGGATTGCTTACCTCTATCTATGTTGACTCGAAATAATTAAAGAAACTACAAAAAAAATAAAATGAAAATAACTACCCAAATTCTTAACACACATTACCGTCCCCAGTAACGGCGCCAAAAAATGCTTGACGATTTTCTAGTCCTAAATTAATGGGTTGACCCAAGCATAGGGATGAGACCGACGTAACACAATATCCGATAAGTCCGGAGTCGAATCTACAGAGACAATGACGTGTGCTGACTCAAAAACTCAGGTTGTTACTTATTAAAACTGGCTCTTAGGTAGCCACCGTACCCCTTGTCGATTGATTGAGAGATTAACTAAAACTTAGAAATTGATTATACTTTTCAAAGAATTAAAATAAAGGTGCGGTCGTAGGATTCATAGCATTCGCAACCGGCTCGGACTCATCTGCTTCAATCGGTGTTCTTTAAAACGTTTGATTTTATATTGAAAAGAATACCCCATAAGATGCGAACTCTTATGGTCGCCGTTTACTCATGCGCAGCGGAGAATGAGTATTGGATCCCCATTCCCTCGTTCACATGAGCTCCAACAATGCCTAAGTTCGTCTACGGGAAGTATTTTACCAATCTAAAATTATTTTAAAATTTTAAACATTATTTATTTCAAAATAGAAGTAGAACGCGTCCGGACCGACCACAGTGTGCTAATCACCCTGCGACTCTACCTATACGACTACTCACTCATTATTAAGCAAGAAACAAAAGAAATCTTAATTTGAAACATGCTTCTATTGCGCGAGATGAAAAATAAACAAAAAAATATCGACTAATCAAATACCAACGAATAACTTTTATTAATAACATAAATTAAAACTAATTATCAGAGTGCGAGTAATTAAACAAAAGTTGAAAACTAAACAATATGGATGCACTACAAGAAAAATTCAATTGGGTGACGAATGAAAATCGTCACAAATTGCATGTTTTTCGTCACAAATAATATAGGTGACGAAAAAAATTTGTCGACTAAACGTTGTCAAGGATTCCTACCTGGTGACGAAATCTATTTTTCGTCACCAATAGTGCCTTTTGATGACGAAATATTTTGTCATCAAAAAGTGAATAATTGATGACGAAATTTTTTTCCTTGCTTATTGTGCTTTTTGATGACGAAATTTTTTGTTTATTCCTTTTAGCGACGAAAAAATTCGTCACCAATGTGACACATCGGTAACGAAATTTTTCGTTGCAAAAAATGTTATCATATGGGAAAAAAATCGTTCTTTCTTGCTCCTCCTGGGTTTCGAACCCGAGTCTCTTGAATTTTTCGTGCAAGTTCCGACCAACTGCACCACACAAACTTTTCAATAAACATTTGAAATATCTAATATATAACACATATGTTTAACATGAAAATATATTTCGAATGTAATTTTGAACCTTTAAACATTAAAATTAGCAAATTTGATAAACATGAAAGTTGTGCACAATTGAGTTATTGTTTAAACCCAATTTGAATTATCTCAATCAGAGTTTTTAGTAAAGAGTTATGTCTAAAATACATTTAGTGACAAAGCGCAATTCATAAATTTCGTCACGAAAGATGCCCATTTGATGACGAAATATATTTTTCGTCGCTGAAAGCGTTAAAATGGTGATGAAATTATTTTTCATCACCAAAGTTAAGCATTTGGTGATGAAATATATTTTTTGTCACCAAATGATTATCTTTGGCGACGAAAAATAATTTCGTCACCTTTTTTAAGCCTTCGGCAACAAAAAATGTATTTCGTCACCAAATGGGTACTTTTGGTGACAAAAATATTTTTTCCGTCGCTAAATAGGTATAATTGGCAATGAAATTATTTCATCACGGAAGTTATCAAAATAGTGACGAATTTATTTTTTCGTTGCCAAATATACTCATTTAGTGACGAAATTAAATTTCGTCGCCACTTTTTCGTCACCAATTTTAATTTTTCTTGTAGTGATGGCAGCCCGCGTTCTTCCTATTCTTCAAGCCGAAAACTGTTCCACCGCAGCAGCCTTTTTTTCTTTCAAAAGTCAGTACTTCCACCGACTTATATAGGAGTAGGGTTTTAATCCCTAATAACACAAAAGGCCCTTGGATTTCACATTATAAGACATTAGCCATTAAACTTCAAAGGACTTTGCATTTTGATTCAGAACTTCTATAAATTCTTCTTTTTATCCAAAGTTTCCGACAACGGGTTCGAGCAACTTATAAACATAAAAACACATAACAAAAATCAGTTAACAAAAATAAAGGACTAATAAATGTAGATTGGAATGCCAAAATATGTATATTTTGACACTTATCAGCAACGAAGACCGAAACTGTACAATCTGTGCAATCATCACCTACCAGACAATTCTCTAATGCGGCCTCTGACTCATCGTCGAAGTTACATTATTGTTTGAAAATGGAAACAAAAAGAAGTAAAAACATGGTTTTAAAAGTTTTTTTTAGCCTCTAATTGCTTTATTTTTATTCCAAAAAAATTGAGTTTTAATAATAAAATTTAACTTTTCTGAATCCACTTATTGAGTCAAATTAGAGAAGGGGGAGAAGAGAGGGGAAGGGAAACATGTGGGCGGGGGGGTTGAGAAAGGAAAACGGGTCGGGCGGGTTTGGGTTTGGTTTGACTTATATTCGACCCAACCTGTTTCAACCCGTTTATTTTTTAACTCATATTCGATCTGTTCATATTTATTCCATGACCCATTTCAACCCACTCAGATTCGCCCGTTTACCACCTTTAAATTTATATGCATATAGTATCAGTATGTGAACTCAAGACCGATCAATATCATGTGATTGGCCGCCGCACTTGGCATTTGGAATTTGGTACTCCAATTAATTAATTGACTTTTCTTATGTGTACCGACCAAAAATGTAGGGAAACCGTACCGACGGCCGTGCGCGGCCGTCTCCGGCCACCGGACGGCCGATCAAGCACCTGGCCTACACACATCGGATGCCGTTGATTCCAGCGTAGGGCCCCTCGGTTTTTTTAAAAATTTTTTTTGGACGGCTTGGATCGGCCGTCCGGTGGCCGGAGACGGCCGCGCGCGGCCGTCGGTATACTGTCGGTATGCTCCGGTCGGTGCAAATAGCACCACTCTAATTACGGAGTAATTTGGAATTTGGTACTCCAATTAATTAATTTGTGGGCCAGTCAAGCGGAAAAACATAGACAGTACCAAACGTAGGAAAGGAGAATGATACACCCACCTAAGGAATCCCACCGCACCGCCCACCGCACGCTTGCCGGGCCCACTCCGGCCACCGGACGTCCGATCCGAACCGTCCAAAAATTAAAAAAAAAAAAAACGAGTGGGCTTACGCGAGAATTAACGGCATCCGACGTGTGTAAGTGCTCGATCCGAACTTCAACAAATTAGATGATCCGAGCCATTAAAAATGGAAATTCGGATCGAGCACTTACACACGTCGGATGCCGTTAATTCTCGCGTAGGCCCACTCGGTTTTTTTTTAAAAAAATTTTGGGCGGTTCGGATCGGACGTCCGGTGGCCGGAGTGAGCCCGACGAGCGTGCGGTTGGCGGTGCGGTGGGATTCCCTTTGGTGGGTGTATCATTCTCCCGTAGGAAATGGCCGGTTACGAGGACGTGCATGTGCTTGAATTTGTAGTAGGAGTATCATTCAACACGTTATGCATACGTACACGTGACGTGGGTTCTTAGTGTCTAGTCACTAGTGTGTACTGTCTGGTTTGGTTCTTGTAGAGAAATGATTTGTTATCAACATAAAAAACAAAAATGCTAAGCGCAAAATCAAATTGTGCGTCTAATTCTGTCCGTCAAGATATTTTTGGACGGTCTAGATTTTTAAAAAAACTCTACCAGAGAAAAGTCTATCTTGTTGGAAATATGCTTTGAATTTAGGATGGTCATAATGATATTTGACTTCTTAAAAGATTTGTTTTCTTGTTGGTTTAAACTTTGGATGCAAGAAATTTTGTTTGGGCAAGTATTAGTTTTAGAAAGGATTCTGTGGCTATAAATATATAGCCTTATTCTCTTCATTAGATTTTGGACTTCTTGAGTGAATTCTTTTGGAAAAGCTTTTAGGGAGTCTCTTATGTTGAAGATTAGATATTAGGGTTTTGGTTTATACTTTATTGGGTTCAACCTAGGGTTTTAGTATCCCTATCGGGCTCCGCCAGAGATTTGTCTCTAGATATCTGTAATTAGCTGTTTCAACGAGAGTTATGAGTATAGCCGGTTCTGTGTGTTATCTTTCCATTTATAGTAGATCTTCTTACTCTTCTCTCGTGGACGTACCCAGTTTGGAGAACCACGTAAATCTTGTGTTCTTAATTTTCGCTTGTTATTTTGTTTATATTCTTAATTTTATTTTCGGCACAACGATCTATAGGAAGACTCTTAGCGCACCATTGAATGAGTTTGCACAGAAGACATTCGTGGAGCGGTATAAAATCCAAATGTGACTCCCGATGAAGCAAGGTGGCTAAATGTTGGAGTGCTATATTGGATGGCTCATTGTCGATGAAGTTGACTCGTCGGGGAGCATGGTGCTGGTGAATGAGCACGTTAGCTCTCAATGGAGTTCTCGTCGGGGAGCATGGTGCCGGTGACTGCACGTTGGCTCTCAATTGAGATGACTCTGAATTGATTGAGTGGGTGCAGAATAAGCTCAGTTTGGAAGATCGGGTTGAGAGTATTAGATCAGAATCAAGGGGGAGCTTGGATGCAGAGACAGGTTAAGGCCCAATGTTTAGTTCACACATGAGGGAGAGATTCGTTAGAACATGTGTGAACGTTGAGTCCCACATTGGATAAACATAAAAAGAGTTGGACCTTAATATATAATTGGATGACTCACCACTTACAAGGCTTAGCCTTTTAAGTGGATATGGGTCATTCAGTGTATATTGAGCCTAAGTAGTGTGGTGGACTCTTTCCCGTTACTCCCACACAAATTGGACCTGAGCACGCAGTGGCGAGTCGATGCATCAGACAAACTCTCAACATATCTTTTCTGGAAAAAAAATTGTGCAAATCATGGCAGTTTATTACAACAATGGAAGGATAGAGATTGGTTGTGTATTGTGCTTTACACATCGGTTGTGTATGTAGCACTTACGCAAAAATGGTACTCATACATACATGTATGTAAAAAATTGTGTTTAAATTATTATGTGTGTAGTATTGTTGATCAACAGATTTATAAGGAGCTATTGATCAATTTGGTGTGAATAGTTTTGTGAAGATGTGTCATTCACTACAAGAAAAAGGGGCATATCCGGCACTTTATTTTCGGCATTTGTTTAAGGCCGCCGCTATTCGCAGCCCTCTATTTACTCCCGTAGGCCACTAAATTTCGGTAAATGATTGTTTAAAATCATAAATAACATTTCGGTAAATTGTTGTTGAAAACAAGATTATATTTCGGTAACTACATGTCGAAAATATGTTCAATTTTCGGTAAACAACTGCCGAACATGCATTTTCGGTAAACATCTGTTGAAAAAAATATTATATTTCTGTAATTGGACGCTGAAAATATATCCCAATTTCGGTAACTAACTATCGAGTATAATTGAGAATTTTTAACGGGCTATAGGAGTAAATAGAGAGCTGCGAATAGCAGCGCCCTTGTTTAAAACCCCGGTAAAAGTCTAAAAGTTACTGTAGCGGAGAAGATACACTTATCCCCCTTTTATATCTAAAGCTCCCAACCAGAATAGAGCAGTGCTATGTGCACAGCAGCTTATACACAGCAGCTGTGCACAGATGCCATTTTCTCCCGGCTCGGGTCGGACAAAGATGATCGGAGCCGCTCATTTTGTTCTAAATATGTCGTTTAAGGTCTTTGTAAAAAATGAGCTTCGTTCGATATCGTTAGAGGCGTTAACAAAACACCCAAAATCACTACAGAATTTAGGCATATATTCTGTAGTGATTTTGGGTGTTTTGTTAACGCCTCTAACGATACCGAACGAAGCTCATATTTTACAGAGACCTTAAACGACATATTTAGAACAAAATGAGCGGCTCCGATCATCTTTGTGCGACCCGAGCCGGGAGAAAATGGCATCTGTGCACAGCTGCTGTGTATAAGTTGCTGTGCACATAGCTTTTCTGACCAGAATAAAAGAAACTCCTCACGATCTAGGGTTCCCGGTTCCCTCCTCTTCGTCGGTTCGCCTCCTCTCGATCTGCAGCTCCTTCCTCTTGGTACGTTCTCTCTCTCTCTCTCTCTCTCTCGCGGTATCTACATCTACATCTACATCTCTCTTTGGTATTTATGTGACGGAGTTGGGGCTTTGGGTTGGGGTCATAGGGCTTCAACTACGGTTGGGTTCAGAGGGAGGGGATCGGGTTAGGGGTGGGGAAGGGGATGTGGGTTGAGAAGATTTAGGGTTGTCGATAAAAAAAATAAGATAAAATTTGGGGATTGTGGTTAGGGGTTGGAGAAGTTAGGATTTGTGGTTATGGATTGGACAGATTTAGGGATTTTTGGTTTTATTGTGGTTAAATCTGGGGCTTTTATAGACATTGATTAATGGTTTTACACTCGACATCGGAGCTTTTAAATAAGGCCACTAGATTTCCTGTTTGCTTTCGTACGCTGGGTTTAGATTGTGCAACTAAGCTGTTGCTTCATGTTCTTATTAATCTGACACCAATTGATTACTGTGGGGTTAAGTTCATGAGTAAATTGTAGGTTCAGGTCTAATCAGATATACAGGCCGAGGGTATGGAGAGGCTAGAGTTGATTTGCACTTCGTTTGTTATGGCCTTGACTTTTCTGGTTGATAATCCATATTGAGGGCTGTGAATATTAACTCGAGAATGCTGTTTTGAGGAGAAGTTGAAGAAAACATAGAGTAAACAAGGAAAAGGCTAACCCTTGCAAGAGCTAAGCAAAACACTCAAACAAAATATCGAGTTTTTTGGAGGTCAACTCAATAAATTTAAAAATTATGTCAGTTTTTATTGGCCGATATATATTTCATATTCCCACTAGGACTCATGTTCCCTCTAGGACTTTGGCTCACAAATCGCAAGCGAATAGTCCTTGCTAGAGGTGAACATTGTAAACCTTCTGAATACCAAGGAAGGACTTGAAAACTTAACTTGCCCCCTATCACAACTTGAGGCGACCCCCATAACCTTGTCCTACCGAACTGGAAACTACTGAAATACCTATGGCCCTTGGAAACTGCTAATGAATAATGTTAAAATCTGTCCAACAGCCTCCTATAGCATCATACTTAGATTTAAGTTAATGATACTAAAAGTAGGATTGACCCTTCCTTTTGACCACAAAGGCTTCTTGATTACCGTAGAATGCATGGTCTCTCTCTTAGTCTCCTAAAGCCTAATAGATATTGATGACTATTCGATTGATGTGACATCAATATAACATTTTACTTTCAGATGAATATGTAGCCCGTAATGATTTGGTCCTTGCCCTACCAGATAGGATCGAAGCCATACCAGATGGGACTGCAGCTACACCCAAACAAACCAGTGGCTGGTCAGGTTCAGCTTCTTGTGCAGAAATCAAGTTTGATTCAGGTGATTAGTTGACTTAGTCTTCCTACAACCTGATTTTTTATACAATAAATTTTTTTTTTTGCTCGGAGACTCTTACTTTTGTGGTTAAATTAAAAGTTGTTGGTTCATTTGGATCATAGATAGACAGATGGACGGTTTGACAATGAGTACTTCCAGCAAGCAGAAGAGTCCAGCCAACTGATTATTGTGTCTTGATGGATTTTGTATGGATTAATTAGGGTCTGTTGTTCATGTTTTAGCATATGACTCAACTCTTAAATGCTCAACGTGTGCAGGGTCATTCCTAAAGCGTCCCTCTTGAGGTATCAATAATGTTCTGATCTGTAACTTTGTTTCCAATGTTAGTATGTCTCAAGTAAATGATGTTATTTCCTCATTGATAGAATTGGAGTTGTTATTATGATCGCATTATTTTTTCGATCAAAAGGTGGTCATGAAGCTACTCTCATATGAGGTTAATTTGATTCTTGGTGATATTCTCAACTTTGATTGTTTCTATTAGTTGCTTGTTGGGTGGTCTAATTCTTCAAAAGAATGACTTAAAAAATACTTTCCAGGGTACCTTTTAATTGTTGTCCTAGTTCTCCATCCGATGGAAGTGCTTCATTAGCCCTTGTTGCATGAGAGTACGTAAAGCTGAAATGGCTAGAGAAGCTGATGCTTTTATTGCTCATCCGGGTAATTAACTAGACATCTTTGTTCTCTCGTGGAGAAAGTATAGTTGCATGCATTTCGTATACTTATATTAGTGAATTTAAATAGGGATTTTTAGGTGGATATGGAACTGTGGAAGAGGTTCTAGAGATGATAACATGGTCACAACTTGGAATTCGTAAGGAACTGGTGACCCATCAATCTACATTTAGAAAATATTTAATCTAAGGGTATTTTTTTCCTTCTAGTTTTGTAAATGTGTAATCCTCTTGCAGATTCGTCTGCTAAATGTTGATGGGTACTACCACTCTTTGCTTGCATTATTTGACAATGGTGTTGAAGAAGGTTTCATCAAGCCAAATGCTCGACACATCATCCTTTTCGCGTCAACTGCACAATAAAGATGGAGGTATTGGTCCCACTTCACTGTCAAGATGATTTTATGTTCATTTTTTCCTGTTTTTCTTCGTTTGTCAATGGAAGGAAGCAATTTCTGTTGAAGCAGACACAAAATCATGTTTGGCTGTAATAGAAACAACTCCACCTGCTTTCTTTATCAACAATTTTTTATTCTCTGTGTTGAAGCTACTGTTGCTATTATTTTAGTTGAATTGTTGATCTTACGTGATACGATGGTATAGTTTCTATTTTGTGTTGTCACCCTTGAGAGTTGAGACTTCCTTTCAAATAGCACAGCAATGTTTGAGCTTGAGTTATTTCTTGTTTCCCTCTTCTTTTTGTTTTTTCCTTTTATAAGTGTGTTCTTTTTTGCTACAATGTTAACATGTCTTTTGGCATTATGTTATGTGCAGGTTATTTGATGACATTGAAAGACATCTTTCTACCGTGATGAAGGGAACTTCTTTTTCCTATTATGTTTGTGATTGGTTGCAAAATATTCCACTGATGTGGATGAGACAATGTAATATAAATTGTTAGAAATTTATGCATTTCATAGTTTTGATGGATTAGTAATGAATTTAGAAGCTTTAGATATCCTATTTTGTAATGTTTGTCAATCGTTGGTGTACAATAATTGCAAGTTTTTATTGTACAGAAATTCCCCATATTAATAGACCAAAAATTAAGAAAAAGAAATGCCCAGGATTTTTTTTACCCGGGAAAACTTTTCCCGGTGTTTTTGTAAAACAACGGTAATGTCTCGCCCGGATCGGAAAAGTTTGCCAGCCATGGAGGTATTTCTGGGGTTTTCATAAATGCCGGCAATAATGTTAAAAACGCTAGGAACTATTACCGGCGTTTTAATAAATGCCAATAACTATTCCCGACGCCAGCAGTTGCAGCGTTTACGATAAACGCTGGGAAGACTTTTGTTGGTGTTTATTTCACTTTTTCCGGCGTTTTATAAACGCCAGGAAAGCCGATATTTCTTGTAGTGATTAAAGTAATTACTACTACTACTTTAATTCAGAATTAATCTCGCGGATCTTACATTGGTTATAAGAGGAGACAGTCCATTTTCCGTGAGACACACCTGATTTTTGAATTCTAAATGTATATTACGAGCGTCATTCATTGCGTCAGTGATGTAGATGGAGCTACTTATCCATATACGACGAGCCGGCTCTACCTGTACAGGATTCTGTTATTCTTTCCATAAAAGCAGCCGTAGACAGATTAACCCGCTCAGGAAACTTCCTTGATTTTTTGGCACGACATGCATTTATAATGCAAAGACGAGTTACCTACTCCAACTGAGGACTATGAAGATGATCAGAGATACCATTTTATGTCGCTTCTCCTAAGCTTGGCAATGAGTGGACAAATTGTACAAGGAAGCCTACATATTTCGAAACATGGGAATCAAAAATCAAACCTATGTACCTATGTCTATTCAAAAGAAAAAAAAATCCAAACCGGTGAACCGTCACTTGCTGTTCTTGACTGACTAGTGATCATAGTGATATATAATCCCTCGTACCAATTAAGGAAGCCAGCATATTTAGACTGCTAGACCACGTTTATACACACGTCTAAATGCATGGGGCCGGTTGAACTCCCACTAAATATACTTTTTTTCCTTTTTTGTAATTTTTGGGATTTTGTCGCCAAAAATTTGCATTTGGCGACGAAATTATTTTCATCGCCAAAAACTAAGCCTTCGATGACAAAAATTTTTTCGTAGCCAATAGTGCCCCTTTGGCGACGAAAATAAATTTCGTCACTAATTTTTGTCGCCATAGACCAACTTTGTTGTAGTGCCCGTTTTCGTGAGATACACACCTGATTTTTGAATTCTAAATGTATATTGCGAGCATCATTCATTGAGTGAGAGAGACGTATACATATGATTAATTTGTTCATCAAGGCAGCTTACGCTAATGTTTCGTGGGCTGTGGTTCTAGTCGAATTATCTTGGAGATAGGCAACGATGCAACTTCAAACATCCTCGGTAGGCTAGCTTCGAATATATTTAATTAAGAAATCTGTGTGAAATACGGTTTGGTTCGCTTATCAGTTTATCCTAATTTGTTGTAGCTGGTTATTCAATTTGTATAATCCATAAAATTGTAATTATATGGCTTTTGCCGATTGCATTTATTTGTAACAGGTACCACGATTATATTCATTGTGAACGAGCCAAACTGAGCCAAGTTGTAGAATGTTTAGTGCTTGACGATTTTCTAGTCCTAAAATAATGGGTTGCCCCAAGCGTAGGGCGGAAACCGATGCAGCATAATATCTGGTAAGACCGGAGTCGAATCCACTAAGAACGGTGATGTGTGTTCAACAAAAACTTGGGTTGTTATTATTTAAACGGGCTCTTAGGTAGCCATCCCTTATCGATTTGGTTGAGATTAATAAAAACTAACAAGTTGATTGTATTCTTTCAAATAAATAAAAGGAAGGCACAGTCGTGGGGTTCATAGCACTAGCAACCAAGCCGGACTAATTTACTCCAATCGGTATTCTTAAAAACATTTGACTTTAGAGAGAAAAAGATACCCCGAAAGATACGAATCCTTATGGTCACCGTTTACCCATGCGCAGCGAAGAGTGGATTTTGGACCCCCATTCTCCCGTTCACATGGGCTCCGACAATATACGGATTCGTTTACGGGAAGTATTTTACCAATCTAAAATTATCTTTTTCATTATTTGAAAATAGGAGCAGTACTCGGACTGGCCACGGTGTGTTAATTACCTGCGACCCTACCTATACGACTACCACTACAAGAAAAATTCAATTGGGTGACGAATGAAAATCGTCACAAATTGCATGTTTTTCGTCACAAATAATATAGGTGACGAAAAAAAAATTGTCGACTAAAGGTTGTCGAGGATTCCTACCTGGCGACGAAATCTATTTTTCGTCACCTATAGTGCCTTTTGTTGACGAAATATTTCGTCACCAAAAAGTGAATAATTTGTGACAAATTTTTTTCTCACTTATTGTGCTTTTTGATGTCGAAATTTTTTGTCATCAATTATTCCTTTTGGTGATGAAAAAATTCGTTACTAATGAGTCACATCGGTGATGACATTTTTCGTTGCAAAAGATTTTTTCATATGGGAAAAAAAATTCTTCTTTCTTGCTCCTGCTGGATTTCAAACCCGAGTCACTTGAGTTTATTACACAAGTTCCTACTAACTGCACCACACACAATTTTAAGTAACTAGTTGAAATATCTAATATACAACACATATATTTAACATGAAAACATATTTTGAATGTAATTTTGAACCTTTAAACATTAAAATTAGCAATTTTGATAAATATGAAAGTTGTAAGCAATTGAGTTATTGTTCAAACCCAATTTGAATTATCTCAATTGGAGTTTTTAGTAAAGAGTTATGTCCGAAATACATTTAGTGACAAACGCAATTCATAAATTTTGTCACGAAAGGTACCCATTTGAAGACGAAATATATTTTTCGTTGCTAAAAGAGTTAAAATGGTGACGAAATTATTTTTTGTTACCAAAGTTAAGCATTTGGTGACGAAATAAATATTTCGTTACTAAATTGCTCTAATTTGGCGACAAAATATATATTTTGTCACCAAATGATAATCTTTGGCGACGAAAAATAATTTCGTCACCTTTTTTAAGCTTTCGGCGACGAAAAATGTATTTCATCGCCAAATGGGTACCTTTGGTGACAAAAAATATTTTTTTCATTGCTAAACAAGTATAATTGCTGATGAAATTTTTTTGTCATGGAAGTTGTCAAAACAGTGACGAATTTATTTTTTCGTCGCCAAATATATTCATTTAGTGACGAAATTAAATTTCGTCGCCGCTTTTTCGTCACCAATTTCCATTTTTCTTGTAGTGTACTCACTAATCATTGCGCAAGAAACAGAAGAAACCCTAGATTGAAGCATGAAAGAAAATAAACGAGAGATAATAATTAACTGAAAATCAACGAACAACTTTAATTAAGAACAAAAGTCGAAACGAATTACCGAAATGTAAGTAATTGAACAAAATTCTAAGAACTTGTTGGGGAAAAACTATGAACGAAAGAATATAAGTACGAAGCAGCAAAGTTTTTTTTTTTTTTTTCCGGAGCCCTGTTGTCGCCGGATGCGGAGTCCCTGCAGTGAGGCAAACTCACTGCACCTAGCAGCCCCACCAAAACGCCACCGTTTTGGGCAATTTAAGTAAAACACACATGGACCCCCTTCTCTCCCTCTTTGCCTGTGTTCTCTCTCACTCTCTCCGACCCATCTTCCCACTTGGTTTGCTTTCTTCTCCAAGAAATAAATACAGTGAAGGAGTACTCAGACTCGAAATTTTTCCCCCAAATCCTAATCAATTTTGGTCATCAAGTTAAAAATTTTACATTGAAGACTTCAATTTCTGAATCGGGTTGATATTGAAAAAAATAAGAGAAAGTTTTATTTTGAAAAGTTTAATTTCGAACTCAGATCTTACATATGGAAAATGCTCCTAACTAAGAACTTTAATAGAGAAGGAAACAAATTCATAATCTAGAAATTCTGGAATAAGAGAGACAACCAAGTAACCAATCCTATTTCTATGGAGCTTTGTACTGTCCACTTGATTTAAAGGTTAAAAAGTTCAGGATCCTTGATGTCCAAATCAATAGGTTCTTCTTTGGTATATTTAATTGGATCCAGAATTTTTCTAGTCCCCATTTGTTCTTCTCGTGGAGGAAGGAAAGTTGCAGCAGAAAAAAAGAGAGGAGGATGGGTCTTGAGAGAGAGAAAGGGAAAAAGTTGCATTATTAATTCCCGAGAACAAAACGGTGGCGTTTTGGTGGGGCTGCAAGGTGCAGTGAGTTAGCCTCACTGCAGGGACTCCGCATTTTGTCGCCCCGTTCTTCACTTTCTTTTTTGTCCAAAAGCTGCCGCCCCTTAAAATCAGTACTTTTCTGACTTAAATAGAAGTAGGTTTTAATCCCATAATAACATGAAAGACCCTTGAACTTCACATTATAAGATATTAGCCATTTAACTTCAAAGGACTTTGTATTTTGATCCAAAACTTTTATAAATTATTCTTTTTACCCAAAAGTCTTGGATAACGGGCTTGAGCAACCTATAAACATAAAAACACATAATAAAAATCAGTTAACAAATACAAAAGACTAATAAATATAGATTGAAGGACCAAAATATGTATATTTTGACACTTATCATTCAGGTTTGTAGACGTGCAATGAATAATAAGAGGTATACATATCTTGGGAAAGTAAAAATAGTGAATAAATTAAATATTATTATATACAAACGGTTAATTTGATATTTGAATATGAAACCTGTTAAGGAAATAAATTCCACATTGCTTAGGAGTGGAATGAGTGATCACTTAATAACATCTGGAATCTCTCCACTCATTATCAATTGGTTTTGAGATGTATATAAAGTTTCTACATGGTATCAGAGCGGGACCTATTTCACCCCATATTTTATAAAAATTCACAATCCACACCCCACGATGACAGACCAGCAAAGATGCTGCACGATGATAGGACATTAGGACCCAAAAAGTGGCCACACGTGACAGACCTCAAACGCGGCTGCACGTGAGGGAGAATGTTAAGAAAATGAATCTCACATTGCTTGGGAGTTGAATGAGTGATCACTTAATAACATCTGAGACCTCTCTACTCATTGCTAATTGATTTTGAGATAAACATAAAGTTTCTACATGGCAAAGGTTTCGTATTTGAATTTTCATTTTTGAAGAAGGGACAAATTGTACGAGGAAGCCAACATATTTTGAAACATGGGAATCAACCTATGTCCATTCAAAAGAAAAAAAAATTCAAACCAGTGAGCCGTCACTTTCTGTTCTTGACTGACTAGTGATCATAGTGATATATACTCCATCGTACCAATTAAGGAAGCCTGAATATTTATACACACGTTATACACACGGCCGGCTAGACCACGTTATACAGACGTCTAAATGCATGGGACTGGTTAGACCACGTTTATACACACGTCTAAATGCATGGGACCGGTTGAACTCCCACTAAATATACTTTTTTTCCATTTTTGGAACGGATTTAAGTAGATTACAAAAGAGCCGTTGTTTGATTAGTATTTTGACAGCTTGAGCCCGGCTGTTTGATTAGTATTCTACTTCAAATTTCTGCTTGATTATTATTTCGACAGCTTGGTTCAAGTATATCAAATGATCTAAGGAATCATTATTTACATGTAAGGATAGAGTCAGAGGGGGTTGGTAGGGCTGTCGCCTCCCCTGTAATTTTTAAAAACCATACTTTTACATTTAAAATAAAATTATCATCCATATTTTTTATTATGTATATTTGTCCTTCCTACGCAAAAAAAAAAAATCTAGCTCCGTCTCTGTTTACATGAGTCGAGTTAGAGTTAGCTCCGGGTTGGCTCATTTCCTAAATTGAGCCAAAAATTCTGTTCAAGCTTGGGTCATATGTTAAGAGAACTGTAGGTTGGGGTTCCGCTGAGGTGTACGTATGTGTAGATTTCGCGTGAACTGGAGAGGTGCGATTGGTCGATGATTAGCAAGAGAGAAGGAGGAGTAATTTTGTGGGGGTTTGCAAGAGGTATAGAAGAGATGAAGGCAATGTGCCCCTTGTTTTCTTCTGCGAGGGGGTTAACGATTGACTTTTCCTAGATTAAATAGCTGAGGTCACTTTTTTTTTGGGAAAGAATGTTCTTCTTCCTCAAATTTAGTGCTCATCACTTTCTTTTCAGAAAAAATCAGTTCTATCAAATCAAGAGGAATGTCAGTGGTATTTATAGGGCACCTGGGCCTAGGTTAGGCCCAGGACGGCGTCCCTATAAAACCCCGACACGTGTCCCTCTTGTACCTCCAGGTCTTGGGAAAAACTCGGTCTCTTGTGGAAGGTTTCCGCAAGAGAGCCCGAATTCCAGCAACGCAACCTTCTTCCCAAGCCACCAAGCCACAAGAATGTCTCCTATTCCTGCTGGAACAAGGTCGTGAACCGCGGCGATAGTACTTTTGTCGAGGAGTTCTCCCTAGACCCTGCCTTATTGCCTGGATGGAACTCCAAACTCTTCTAATCAGATCTTCTCTTGAGGTTGTGAGATCTCGGCGACTCACAGGACTTTGCCCACAGTCTTCCGCTGCTAAGGTTGTCTTGGAGCCCATTTTCTCTTCCGCGTACTTGAGCGAACTTCTGCAGGGACGGCCCCTCACGCGGAACCCTTCCGTGAGTACTTTCTTCAAAACTTGTACACGTGTTCCTTCTTGATTGGATAGTTCCTTAGATCGATGTTTGAACAAGGCTTTTCTTCCGCGCAGCCCCTACTGTCACGTGCCCATCGCTGATTGGCGGGTCAAACAGTCTACTGTAGTTAAAGTTTATAATTTTGATCGCACCTACAAGAACCAAGTTCATCAAGGCCCTTAACGAACCAAGCCTCGAATTGCTAATTGGTTCATTTTCAGCCTTATATGGATCAAGTCATTGTCAATGCACAACTCTAATGAACATCCCTAGCTATAAATAGCATGTTGGGTTCTCGTGATTCCAAACCATCCATATAATAAACATCCCCAGTTTTCTTTCTCTCCCGATACTATGGAATCCTCGCCATTTTCCATTGAAACTCTAGTTAAGAAGGTCAGGGAAGAGATTTTCTCAACCTTCGATGTTTACAACTCATTCGTTTCCGCGTCTGTGTATGATACTGCATGGCTGGCCATGATTCCAGCTGAAAACCCTAATAAGTTCGAGCAATGCTGCGGCCCTATGTTCAAGGGTTGCTTGGAATGGGTTTTGAATAACCAGAAAGAAGAAGGGTTTTGGGGGGAGAGATATATGAATGGTCTTCCTACCATTGATAGCCTTCCTTCGACTCTAGCTTGTATTGTTGCACTCAAAAAGTGGAACCTTGGAGATACAAATATAAACAAAGGTACAATATCAATTAATGAAGTACAAAGAAAATTTTAGCCTAGCTAGAATTGTCATGCATGCAAAATAAAGCAATTTTTCAAAAAAATAATACTCCCTTTGATAGACACTTCGAGTATTAGTAGAAATAAAATTTCTTTACCAATTAAAAAAATAATACTCCCTCTGTCCCAAATTTAATAGTCTCTTTCTACATGAACATGTCCTTGTTTTTCTCATGCTAGGGTTAGCGTTTGTTCGTGAAAATTCAGAGACGCTTCTGAAAGAAAGACATCACGGTCTTCCTCGTTGGTTTACAATTGTTTTCCCTGCAATGGTTGAATTAGCCCAAGCTACAGGTTTAGGTGTTGCCGACGAGGTAAAAGGAGTACTTGCAGATGTTCTACTCAAAAGGGAACAATTTCTTGAAACGTAAGTTTTATTCACAAGTAGATAATTTCTTATTTTGTGCATTAGTAAAATAAATATGGCTAAGGAAAAACTATAATCCTACTTATTCATCTTACCGTGTGCACCACAAAAATAATGAATAAATAGTAAGGCGTTGTTTTATCAGATACTAATACAGACAAACTTGAAGTCTATTATTTTATCTTATTATTATAGACTATACTTGGGATAAAATGAGCTTCCTATTTTCATCCACTACATTTATTGACAAAATTCGTTCTTTTTGTCTTCATGACCACATTGATCGATTAATCACGCATTTGCAGGGAAGGAGACGTAAATGATTACCAGTGCTATCCTCCATTACTGTCGTTCCTAGAAGCTTTACCATCCACACGCAACATCGATAGAGAAATCATACTAAAAAGCTTGAACAAGGATGGCTCTTTGTTACACTCGCCCTCTGCAACAGCTTATGCTTTCATGGCTACAGGAGAGAGAAAGTGCAAAGAATACCTCGAGAGACTTGTTCGAAGATGTCCAAACGGAGGTTGGTTTTTTATAATTTGAAGAAGAAAATGATAAAATTAAAGGAGTATAAATGTTCGAAGAGAACAGGGGTGGAGTCAGAATTTCTGTCAACCGGTGTCATTTTTTTTTTAAACGGCAAATAAATTCAAACTCGACAATGAATACATCGAAGAAAAAGACAGAGAAAGATGAAAACCCAAGCTCCATGAAATAACACAAGAGCAAAAGGAATCCCAAAAAAGAGAAAATCCAATGAATAATTGGATAATGAAACAAAAACCTGGATTGATTTTTTTCCTCTCAATGATGCTTTCTCTCCCCTTCTCGATGTACCTATTATCGAGTTTTTAATAAAAAAATAAAATTTCCTATCAAAAAAAAATCCGGATAAGCTTATGAGTGACAAAAACCGGTGTACGTAGGGTTTGGGGTTGTAGTTTTGGTGCTGATATATGTAGGGTGGTTGGGTTGAAAAGTCGTTTGATTTTGCGTACATATATGTGGCCTTAAAATGACACATACACACACATATATATGACGGTGTAAATAATTTAATCTCATATATATATTTTGATTGCAGTTCCACCCATGTATCCAATGGATGAAGAGCTCATAAAGCTTAGTTTGGTAAATCCAGTTACGAGGTTAGGATTGGCTGAGCATTTTAGTGGAGAGATTGAAGTGATTTTGTCAGAGGCTAACAGGTAATTAAAAAATAATACTTACTTTTTACTCTTTGGAGTGAAAATTCCTATTAAGAATCTTCCAAATTGATTATTGTCATGAACTGACATTGCTTGCTCTCTCTTCTTCTTTTTTTCAAAAAATTGTGGTTGAAATATTTTAGGAGTTACAAGAGGCCACAAACAAGAGTTGGTAATTTGAAACCAGCAAAGTTATACAAAGACTCTTTAGCCTTCCGGCTCTTGCGGATGCATGGCTACGATATAACTCCATGTACTCTCTCACTCTTTCTCTCAATTTTTTTTTGTCAGTAAAAGAAAATTTTATTAAAATCAATCGAGGAGCAAAATATAAGCAATAAACTGCTATATAAATCCCTCAAAGATCCAACCAAAAAACAAGGGGATCCAAAAATATAATATATATATATATATATATATATATATATATATATATTTATTTATTTATTTATTTATTTAGACAACGTGGTGAGTGGCATATAACGTGAATTTTATAAAGATAGTACTTGCATAAATATGGTCACGACGGTAGTGCTTTATTTTCTCTATGATATAGGTATACGATATTTCTATACGTATTTATGTAGTAAGGGTAATGCTTTTGCAGGGAGCTTCTGTTGGTTTGTGCATTATGAAGACATCTTGGCTCATATAGAAAGAAACAGTGGATATTTCACGAGTGCAATGCTCAACATTTACAGAGCTACAGATCTTATGTTTTCAGGAGCAAATGAACTGAAGGAGGCAAGATCATTTGCAAGGAAATTGCTTGAAAAAAACATGAGAAGGAGATGTGAAGAAGATGGTCTTCTAGAGATGCCAAGCTTTCATGAAGTGGTAATTATTCGTTCGCCCTTCCTGTTTTGACCCAAACTATTTTCAGATTAAACAACAAACCATGCACATGATAGAAAGAAAAAATTAATTAATTAATTAAATGCAAGGCTTTCAATATCTTTTACTGCCTTTTTCTTCATCTTATATGAACTTTTTTCATTTTTTTATCCAAATTTTTATATGCTTGATTTTTAATACTTTTTGTTGAAACAACTGATTAATCCAAATTTTTTTGAGAAAAGACAAATAATTTTTTGACACTCTAATCACAACCCCTGGTGTTTGCATTATTGACATAACATGTGATAGGTAGTATTATCCAAAAGTGTCCTATATTAACAAACTAGAAATTGCTCGTGCCTGAAGGCACAACGTAACACATTTTCGAACACAACTAAGATGAATTATCGAGGAGAGTGTAATTTTTTTCTTGATCGAGGAGTGTATTTGAATTCTGAAAATGGTCCAACTTTCGAAGAATATTCTCATGATTAATATGTAATCCTCATGCACCGATCCACCTCCATTGCCATATTTTCCCTTAGGTCTCTCATAATCCGCAACACCAGCCTCCCAGCCGCTTCATATAGCCCTGATAGAAAAAGCTTAGAATATTAATAAACACAATTGACAAAGGAGTCATAACTTTATCCAACTCTATACATTTAAATTTGTGACGGATCTCATAATCTGATAAATAAAGCTCTCATCAAATTCAACACACCACATAATCAGTTGCTCATCACCCTATCACTGACATTAGTTTGTCCACCATGCCAAACAACAGAGAACAAATGGACACAAAAAAAAAAAAAAAAGTACAGAGAAGGGAGACAGGGGAGTCCGTTACCTTAGAAGGAAGAAAATTGCATAAAAATTACATTACGTAATTCCTCGCTTACATCATGGTTGCTCACGATTTTGACGTCGCAGAACCGGAATAGAGCAGCAACGGGTGTGTGTTTACTTGGGCGTGCTACGGTCGGGTTTGAGGTTCAGGAATTGAACCCATATAATCCTACCTATCAGCCGGACAAACTCAAAACGGCAAAGAGAAAAGAAAAAAACTTGAATCAATTCAAGTCTTTCCGATGAAAGTCGGTGCTTGTAAAATTAGTGCCGTGATGGTCCCTAGCCAAAATGACATCTCTCCTTGCGCCGCTGATAAATAGAACATAATTTTCTTAACGAAAACTGCCATAAAACAAAGTGTTTGACAATCAACCCTGTTCTTTGAGTTCAATGCATAATGTCATAGAAAATAGAAAACGCTATAATTCGGAATGAGAGAGCAGTGGTATTTTACACATTCATAACAGACATGCTCAATCATGAACATGTCGAAAAGAAAAATGGATACCTTCGATTCAAGGTTTTGAATACCGTACCGGCAAGGGTACCGATTTTTCTACTGGTAAGGTACGTATCGGTACCGGTCAAATACTGGGTACCGTTTCAGATTTAGTGCAATTACCCATATATATGTTTATAAATTCATTATTTTTCTCAAGACATCCAATTCATGATAACATAAACTTTATTTATTTATTTATTACCTCATAAACTTTCATTAGACAACAAAAAATTTAAACCTGTCATTATATAACTCTCGTCCTGTCACGACCCTGACCCGCCCCTTGAGGTCGTAATCATGACAAATGCCAGTGATTTCTCACTAAGGCCAAATCACAAATCAAATATCATTTAAGCAAGCGATGATCAAAAGGGGCTAAACATAACAGCGGAAGCAAAAGTTAACTTTTATTGATAATAAACCAAAGTCTTACATAGGTTTACAAACCAAAAGGATAAACCTCTCAGAGCTGTGCTTACCTACAAATTTACAAACTAAACAAATCATACACAAAGCTAAGTGATCATGAAGTATAACTTTCTTTTCCAAATATACAACACATCTCAAAAGTAAACACTCTGCCACACTACGCGTCGCTTCCTGAAAGGTGGAAAAGAAAATACATAAGCCAAAGCTCGTGTGAATGATTAATATTTAACTCACATGCCTTCCATGGACAATGCAAAATAATTTGATAATTTTTCAAAACAAGGAACTCAAAACCATAAGCCAAATATAATGCACATTCCGCTATTCAAAATTCAAAAGCTACCAGGCGTCCCCGGTAGTGGATAAGCCAGCCGTCTACGCATTATCCCAAAACACATACCAACCTCAAACACCCTTGCTAGCCATTAAGCCGTCCCCTAGCAAGACCGGACGTTGGGAATGCCATTAAATAGATTCGCAAATATTTTACAAATAGGTCCACCTTTCATTGGTATCCATGGAGTACACAATTTATAAAACATGTTCAAATAAGTACGATAAGGAAAACAAGTTCAAAACCATGTGATTTAGGTATTAAATCACTCACCTCGATCCACGTGACGACTCGAACTTCCTAAAACATTCAATCAAATGGAAACATGTTTAGACAATACTCAATGATTCTATTTATGCTCATTACAATGCCCTAATAGTGTTTAAGTTCAATTCAATCCAAATAAATCATACTCCCTTTCATTTTAAACCCAAAAATATTGAAACCAACGCCAAAAGATCACAAACTTACCAATCTTTAAAACCCATAAGGACCCATAACCAATAGCGTCATTTAGCTATAACAATTGATGAAAAACCCGCAGCCCTATACGCTGCCCAAATTTCCAGATTACAGTTCAATCTTCTAAAAATCACCATAAATCGAGTTCTTAATATTTTTGAGTGATTCTAGTCCCAATAGTTGGGCAATTGAATGACCTTTGAAAGATGTAAAGGAACCCTAGTCAAATCTGCACTCCAAGGGTGGTTAACCAGGGGTTTACCGAGGCTACACGAATCTGCCCGACAGATTGACATACCTCCACTCAATCGATCATAACTTTTTGTGTAGTTAGAGTTTCAAGACGATTCCAGTGGCAAACGAAAGCTAATTTCAAGACCTTCAAACCGAGATAAAGTTTACGTAAAAAGAACATTGGATGAGAAAGTTATGGCCATTCGAAGTGGGCTGAAACCCAGAAAACGAGACAGATTGCAGACCAGTATTCTAGATATTACCATAAATTCAATTCTCAACGGTTTCAAGTGATTCCAGCGGCATTAGAACGGGCTCTAAGTCTACTCTATTTCATACGAAGGAACCAAAATTCAATCATGAGTTTAAGAAGGCGTAAAACCCCAAAAACAAAGACCCTGTTTCTGCAGAATTTCGGAAATGGAACAAACAACCTCAAACAACGAAACAAAGCACGATCTAGGTACGTAAACACCGTATAAATGCATAACAAGAGTAAGAGATCCCTACCTCATGGGTTTTGAGCAAAACCCGAACCTTTGACCAAGTCAACCAAGCTCCCACGCGGTCCGATCATGATTTTTCTTGGATATTCGGAAAGCCCATGCGCCGTATAACGACTTTAATTCTTGGGCTTTGTTCGGAATCACGCTCTAAGTAGATGAAATCGAGGAGAGAAGTGGAGGGAGAGTTTCGGAGGGAGAGTTTCGGAGGGAGAGAGCCGAGAGAAAGAAAGAAAAAAAAAGAAAAAGGGGAAAAAATGGTTTTTTTTTGGGCGCCGCTATTCGCAGCCCTCTATTTACTCCCGTAGCCCACTAAATTTCGGTAAATGATTGTTGAAAATCATAAATAATATTTCGGTAAATTGCTGTTGAAAACAAGATTATATTTCGGTAACTACATGTTAAAAATATGTTCAACTTTCGGTAAACAACTGCCGAACATGCATTTTCGGTAAACATCTGTTGAAAAAAATATTATATTTCGATAATTGGACACTGAAAATATATCTCAATTTCGGTAATTAACTGTCGAGTATAATTGGAAATTTTTAACGGGCTATGGGAGTAAATAGAGGGCTGCGAATAGCAGCGCCCTTTTTTTTTCCTTGTACGCCCATATACATATACATATATACTTATCACACTTTCACCCCTGCACTTGCAATTATGTCACATTGATCCCCTAATCTTATAACCATGCCTTTATTCAAATTTCCACAATTTACGACATTACTCGATAATTTTAATATTTCTTAAAAAAAAAATACGGCCCTAAAATACGGGTCTCTACACGTCCAGTCATCCAATCCAAAAAAAAAAAAAGGGGAAAAATACTTGCATTAAAAAAAAAAAGTACTCGAGAGTGTAAAGTAAGGGGCAGATAAAAAAAGATAATAGAGTAAAGGGGTAATAAAGTAATTGTGTGGTCTAGGGCTTCACACATCAATTCCCCTTCCTGCTGCTGCGTGACTGCTGCCCCTTTCTCTCTCTCTCTCTCTCTCTCTCTCTCTCTCATACACACACACACTCAGTCATGGCAAAAGCCGCAAAACAGGTAGCTCTCTCTCTCTCATCCGGATCGGGCCGGATTTGCTGGACGTGAAACCCATGTACACGCACAGTCCGTTCAAAAATGGTACTGGCTGGAATTGCCGGAACCTTCATCTCATCCGAGATCGGCCAGAAATTCTGGTACTCGCCGGTATTATAGCCGGAACGGTATTTAATGTGTAAGTCACTGGTTATCCTCAAATCCGATACGTACCAGCCGGTATGGTACGAAATTGACAACCTTGCTTTGATTATAACAAGAACCTGAAAACTGATGACATATCTCGAAGAAAAAATAAAATAAAATATCATAGTCTCAGAAGAACCTAGGGATGTGCACTGAAGTAGCAAAAAGACCTCTACACCTAAACACCGAAGAACCCGACTTATGAACGTGATCAAATAAAGAGGAATAAATAGAAAGATGCAAAGTAAACTATCAACATTATGCTCCCAATTATGATCTCACATTGGCATGTCCAAACCAATTAAGAACACAGTACCTTTTTAGCCAACAATACTCTAACCTCCTCTTACTTTAACCCGCACAATTATTTTCGTCTTTCAATTCAATACCAAATCCCTGTACAATAACACTCACTAACATCCCAACGCCCTTGCAAAGAAAAAATAGGCACCAGTTTTCAAGTTAGTGATCCCTGATTTTTCTACGGTTTGCACCTCCCATTTTTTGATCGAATTGCGACGATCCGTGCTGCTCAATTTGATCAGAACATGATTTTAAGGATACTCTCGAGAAATCGGCAAAAAAAATAATCGGAAAGGGCTCGGTACAAGAAAAAACTGCTCAAACCCAACCCTTCCCGAATTTTTTTTTTTGCCGATTTCTTGCGGGTACCCTTAAAATCACGTTTCGAACATATTGAGCGAGCCGAGCAGCTTAGATTGTCGCAATTTGATCGGAAAAGGAACGGTGCAGATGATAAGAGGGTGTGGATAGAAAGAGAACTGTACGTGTAGGTTTACCATAAAATTAAAAAATAAAAAGCGTAAAATTATGTATAGGTTTACCATAATTACAAACACGCAATGCACATAGAGAAAGAATATAATTATATTGCTTTGACTTGCCGTTTCAATACCCATATATATTGCTTTGCCGATTCAATAACCATAAGGATTATATATTGCGTCACTGTTTTATATATTAGCGTATGCCCGTGCCAAAATGCACGGCTCCAAATTAATGGTCAAAAAATTATTCTTGAATATCCCTCTAATCTTTTTAACACAATGGCAAACTAAAATCAACATGGCATCTTCCTTCACTCATTAATAGTATTCAAAAAAAAAAAAAAAACTCAAAATAGTGTAATTTTTCTTTCCCGACGTAGAAGAATTGTGTGTATTCTTATAAAAAAAAGGTTGTTTCCTTTTCGCGTATGAATCTAAAAATGATTGTTTACTTTTTTTATTGTAGAAAAATCAACCTTAAAGAAATCAATTTAAAAGCAAATATTGAATTATGTAAGAAAATCAACTTTAGAGAAATCAATTGAAAATGGAAGGGGTGTGTATATTTCTCTATATCAAGGAAACGTGTAACTTCTTTTTTTACATTAGCATGTATATAATAGAAAATATTCATTTAATCCGATGGCTATAATCTTATCAGAAAGTACAATTAAACGGCTATAGATGCTACTTTGTTTGTATGCCTAGATATTTGTTAAAGAAAAACCGCTCTGTTTTATAAAATAGATTCCTGTTTCAATATATATATATATACACACACACAGTCAGTCTCAAATGAGGGAGTCTTTATTTTAGTTAAAATGCGGACCTCTTCATTTCTCCCATTTTCCGATCGAATTTCGATGATTCGAGCCGCTCAACGTGTTCAAAACGTGATTTTATGAGTAAGTGAGAGAAATCAGCAAAAAAAATGACCGGGAAGGGCTTCATCCGAGCAGTTTTTGTTTGTGGTTCGATAAAAAACAAACAAAAACTGCTCGGATGAAGCCCTTCCCGGTCATTTTTTTTGCTGATTTCTCGCGGGTACTCTTAAAATCATGTTCTGAACACATTGAGCGGCTCGGATCATCAAAATTCAATTGAAAAAGGGAGGTCCGCATTTTATTAAAATGAGGTGGTCCTTACGGAAGACGGACTGATATATATATATATATATATATATCTTTCCAAAATCCCATTTGCTTTGTTGTTTCGATTAATTTCTGGGGTCCTAAAAAGGAAATGAATAAATGGTTGAGATTTATGCAGAGAAATGATAATAATATATTTAGGTTTCCAAATATATTTTTAGTTCTACTATCCATAAATCTCAGCTGTAGAAAAAATATGTATCAATCCAAGAGTTGAAAATATAAGGGATTCAAAAACAGTTCTTCCATATTATATAGATTTACCTTTTTATTATAGAATAAATAATAAAAAACTTTCACTTCTGACCACAAAAAAAAAATTTATTTTGAGTTGTAAAAATAAATTTTTTTTTTATAAATTTTACAATATTTCTTTTATCAAAACAGCTCCTACGCTGGATAAAAAAAGTCATTTTGATTCACACTATATAAGACTTGGTAGTTTTTTTTTTTACTTTATATTATCATCAATGGTGAATTTTTAGACATAAGTTACTTTCGGCTGCTTGCATGACATATTTGGACAAATAATTTTTTCTTGGGATGTCGTATTGTAGAATGCCCTAGCAAATATTCCACTGACAAGCAAATCAAATCTTTGTTGTCCCGGGCTTGAAAAAATTTCCAAGTCAATGAATTTCAAAAAAAAAAACAATTCATGTAAAAACACTGCGCCTATCAAATGGAAATCACGACCCACCACAGACTTTGAATTATTTTCCAAGTCAATGAATTTCAAAAAAAAAAAAAAACAATCATGTAAGACAGATTGTGCCCATTCGAAGGAATGACGAAGCAAAAAGGCCTTTTGCACCTTAGGGCCCGTTTGGATACGGGATTAAATTGGGGGGCATTGAATAGTAGAAGGTATTGATTAATAAGAGATGATCCACATTTGTGAAGGGAGTATTAAATAGTACTCCCTCCATCTCATATTCTTAGTCCTCTATGGTTTTACGTATAATTTTCAAAGGCCCATATCTCTCAATATATATTGTTTAAAATATCCAATATTGATCTTATTTAATAGATTTCAATTATTTTCATAAAACAATATTTTTGAAAACATAAAAAATAAATATAAACAATTAAAAATTACACGTAAAACCGTATAGGACTAAGAATTTGGGACGGATGGAATACTTGGTTTGGATGAGGTATTAGAAAGGAGAGATAAATTAGTACTTGGTTTGATTGGAGGATTAATTGGGGTATAAGAAAGGGAGATTGATGTAAAAAGCTGTTGTAACCACCCTAATTTGGGCATCCGAATAATCTTTAAGTTCCCCGATGATGAAATAAAGAAAAAATATACCTTCAAGGCTTAGATTGCTGCTCATTTGCTATTCCTTCTCTAAACCTCAAGAAATCCTTTTTTAAACATGTAGGGTGGCCCTCGATTCAATTGCAAGGAGAAAAACGCTTTTGTTTTGTCAAAAACAACTTTTTCTATAACACACTGATGGTAAAATGGTCACACATTTCAATGTATAAAACGTCTTTGAGTGAAATCAATTGGGTTAGAAAGAGGACTCGACAAACTTTCCAATGATTCGAACCACGCCCAGATCCGAGTTCAGGAGTATCCGGAGCGCCCCGCGAAGTTCAGTGTGCTAAGCTATCTCGAAAAACCGCACGACATTTCAAAAAATCACTCCGCCGCATGAGATTTCAAAATACAACACGGCATTTCTCATTGTGTCGCGAGGTGTTTCGGAAAAAGTTCTGACAGTTGCAGAAAGTTGTCGCCCATGCCTACAGGTGCAATAATCCGGCCTAGAAGCCACCTCTCATCTTTGTATTGATCATCCTTGGCCCTCTTGCCTATAAATATACCCCTTATAGTTGAGAAGCACCCCTTCAACTCTAAATAAAGTTACTTTGCCATTTTCTAGACTCTCACTCTCTAAAAATACCCCCATTCTTCTTCTCCTCTTAAGTTCAGTAAACTACTGACTTAGGAGAATCTCCACCTCAAAACATCCAAACAACCTCATATCCTTCAATCCCCATTTAAGCATTTCAAGTACAAATCACCTTCAAGCACATCCAAGTTTCGATCAAAAGATATAAAAAAATTCCTTGGGCTAAACCACGTTTAGCTTTGAAGGGAGCCGATCGAGGCCCTTCTCGGTCTAGATTGAGTTTGGGTTTCAAACGAGCTTTATATTCAAAACGAACAAAAAAATAATTTGTGCACTCGATACGCTATATCATGCAGCGTTTTACAACACTGTATGACGTAGTGTATTATACCGTGCATTATTTTGTTTCTTGTACATACTTCTTATGTTATTCTGTTTAGTCTGTTTATTACTTTTTTGTGTGAGTACATTCCATAATCAAGTTTTATGTTAAAAGTCATTTATTTTATTTTATTAAATCTTTTAATATTTAATCTTTTATTATTTCAAAGAGCTTTTAACATTGCTTTACATGAGGATGTAAATAAAAGGGTTTCGTAAATCATTTTTCAAAGATTCGGGAAATCTAAAAAACTATTTTGCGGACCTATGGTTTGTTTTGTCATGTAAAAGCGAACTGATACTGGAATGTGTAAACAGATGTACCGCACAGTGATTTAGTTACACCGTGGAATGTATCCGAGTCGTCGTGCGGTGTTTCACATGATATCGGTGGACTACTGTAATGCTGTTATTTTATTTTCTGTACATTGCTCATCAATTTCATACTGTTTAGTTGGCATCACAAGAAAGCCAATGTGTTATATTTAATCCCGTGTCCCTTTTCCATACATGTTTTAAAGTTAAGTTTTTAAAATGATACTAAATTCTCCATTTAAAATGCTTAGTAGAGATCGATTTTTACCGGGCGAGCGGGGTGCTTTTTCAACAAAGCCTTCCCCACTCATAACGTGGCTTCCGGATCCAAAATCTCAACGTTTTCACTAGACCTAGAGCCTCTCTTTTCAAAACAACATCTCGGTTTTTCGAATCATCCATCTTAAAAATCTGGGTGGCGACTCTTCGATCGCGCCGAGCAGGGAGCCCACAGCTGTTAAATGATTTTTTTGCCCTTATGCAGTGTTTTATAACAAAATTTGTTAGTTTCATTATATAATTAGAATAAATACGTGTTGAGCAAAAAAAATTAAGGGTTTCAAATTTTAATCCGTTTAAATGAGTGAGAAGATTTTATTTTTCTAATCATTTAATTCTAAAAGGTCATAATTAAATTTTTAACTATAGGGCTCTCGTTAATTGACCCTAAGAAAATCGTATAACCAAATATCTTTTAAGGCTAACTAACGAGAGCTCTTGAGCCAAAAATTAATTATGACCCTTTAGGATAAAATGATCAGAGAAATAGGATCTTTGTATAGGTTCAAATAGATTGAAAATTAGAGCAATTAATTTTTTAACCATATTTTTTAATATATAAAATGTACGTTGAAAAATTAAGTGTTTCAATTTTCAATTTGTTTGAATGGGTGAGAAGATTTTATTTTTCTGTTCATTTAATTCTAAACGGACATAATTAAAGTTTGACTATAGAGCTCTCGTTGATTAGCCCTAAGAAAGTCGTTGAACCAAGTATCTTTTAGGGCTAACTAATGAGAGGCCTGGAGCCAAAAGTTAATTATGACCCTTTAGGATAAAATGATAAGAGAAATAGGATCTTCATACCGGTTCAAATAGATTGAAAATTAGAGCAATTAAATTTTTTAACCATATTTTTTTAATATATAAATCGTAGGTTGAAAAATTAAGTGTTCCAATTTTCAATCGGTTTGAATCAGTGCAAAGATACTATTTCTCTGATCATTTTATCCTAAAGAATTATAATTAATTTTTGGCTTTAGGGCTCTCGTTGGTTTGCCTTAAGAGATATTTGGTTGTATGACTTTCTTAGGGCTAATCAACGAGAGTCTTAAAGTCAAAATTTAACTATGACCATTTAGGATAAAATGATTAAAAAACTAAATTTTTTTCACCGGTTCAAACAAATTGAAATTTGGAACACTTAAATTTTTTTTTTTAAACAACTAGACCGAGAAGAGTGCGACAGAAATGGTGCCTGGGGGTGGGAGAAAGGGGATAAACAGGGGTGGATTCGTCCATTTTTTAGGGGGATTAGGGGTATAAGCGATGAATACCTCAAACCCTAGCTGTCGGTACTAGGTAAGACCCTCGAATACCCCTGTCTCAGATATTATAGAAGAACGGAGGATTGTGAATACCCAGCCGAAATTGCTTCCCAAACCAGGCGTTAAGCAGTGGGCCCAGGCTTAACCCAGGGGTATTGTTAACACCCCTTCATAACACTGCATCCAAACGGGCCATTTGTGTGAAGTGATCCGAAAACGAGTTTCGGCTGTACGTTTCGGCTCTATTCTCCTTATACCACTCACTTTCGTCCCCATCCCTATCAATATTAATGATCCAAAAAACGAAACGGAAGCAGATGATGCAACGAAAATGAAGCAAATAATCAGCCGTCAATAATGACTCGTACGTTCAAGTTTATTACGTACACGGTACATCAATAAAATTTTCTTTATTTCGTCGGGAAAAAAACAACATTACGAACACTTATATGCACATATATACACAAACACTTATGTGCACACATCTAATCCTCACTCAAGTATATTGTCTCCTCTGATACCAACTATATATATTCAACCAATGAAACCGTGTGTGGCCATTGAACAGGTTGAGTATGAATTAAGTCTTCCATGGATTGCTCGATTGGATCATCTTGACCATAGATTTTGGATTGACGTAAATGATCATGTCGATGCTCTCTGGATTGCAAAGGCCTCCTTCTATAGGTATTTTTCAATTGAAATTCACTCAAGCTCATTAATTATCAGGAGAGATTACTCAATGCTCCGAGAGGCATGCTCCAAGAATACTTGATAATCATATTATTGTGTGGGGTCTATTCAAGAGTTCTACACAAATTTGTCACTATCGAGTACTTTTTTGGGCACTAGAAAACTTGATCGCTGAACTATGTCCTTTAAAGAGCCATTCATTCCTAAATAAGTGTCTGGCCTGTAAACCTAAGCCTTTAAAATAATACATTTGTTTCGTTAAAAAAATCAAATTTTTTTCCATAAATCAATGGATAGTAATGAGTTCTTTTAAGTTACGAAAAAATATTGATATTGTATTTAGATGAGTTTTTGAGAATTTTTTATGAGTAATGATTGGAAGTAGAGAGAGAAATGAGAATAATGATTGGAGATAGGGATAAGAGTGAAGAATAATGATTGAAAGTTGGAGTAACGAGTGTTTTTTTGAGTTTGAATTTTTTTTTCCAAATCTTGATCCAATCAAGGCATGAATCTTTTAATGGAAAAAATGCATATTTTGTAAGGCCTATATTTGCAGGCCAAACACTTATTAAGGACGGAGAGAGTATTAAGGAAAATATGCTTTATAGCTGAAGCTTACTGTTGTGCCTGTTCTTGAGTCATGGTTCAAGAGCAGTTAATAATTTTTCCTGTTGTTATGGTAAAATGTCATAAAAAATACTCTTCTAACATCCAATGAAAACATATAAAAAAAATAATAGGTTATCATGTCTTCATAATGACAAGCTAATGAAACTAGCTGTGGAGAACTACAAGCTTCGGCAATCGATCTATCAAAGAGAACTCGAAGAAGTGACAAGGTATGCATGTTTTCTAAATATTAATTATGTAGCATTCACAATGATATGGAAACCAAAAAAAAAAATATTACACCGGATCATATCAAATCCATCTTGACGTTCCACACAAATAATCGGAGCCGTTTAATTTATTGAAAATATGTTTTTAAAAATCAACTCATTAGGGTACCGGCAGAACTTGATCAATTTTCATCCTTGAATTCGCATGGATAAAATTGAATGAATCGATGAAGCTCTTATGCTCTTACCGATATTCGAATGAGCTGATTTTTTGTCCAAACCTTTAAATGAATTTTGCAAAACAAATTGAATGGCTCATATCATTAGTGTGGAACCCTGAATTGGATCCAACGCAATCTGGTGTACATTTTATATACACCCAATTTTGTATTCATAGAATTGGGTTCGTGTGAAAAATAGATATAAGCAATCACCTAACATCCATATAAATTGATTTAAGCCAAATGTGATTTACCATCAGAAAATAAAGAACCTACCAAACATACATGTGTGGCCCGTGATTCTGGTTCTGAACTCCTCTTCAATGGGTCTTGCGGGTGCCTAGCCTTCTTGCCTGCCCTTACCTGCACAGTGAACGCATGACTAAGACCTGGCCGGGGGTTTTCCCAACAAGGCCCTCCGGTGAGAGGATGAGAATGTGCAAAGAGAAAAGCAAGAGACTAAGGTTTGAGTATGAGTTTAGGTGTACCTTTTTTGGGGCTGCATCACTTGGTATTTATAGGATCTGCTTTTTGCTCACCAAGTACAGGCACATTGTCAACACTCACGAATTTCAACATAATTAATAATACTTTTTTTCAATATTAACATGTCATCCGAACAGACATACATACTCAAAATGTTATGCCAAACATCATCTCATAGACTAATACCCTTACATATTAATGCCCAGAAGAGAAGAAGTTATACATCTTTTACAATCCTCCATAATTGAACATGTTATAACGACATTACATATTTCTTAAGCTCAATACATATTTTACATTAGACGATAACATAACTAAATACAAGGCTTTACGAATGACACCCGACTTGTCCTCCAAACTCTCCAAGCTATATGCTTTGGTGGGTACCTAAAAATAAAGGGTTGAGCATACACTTACCGAGTAAAAAAATCTCTAACCAACTCTATATGCTTATAAGAAGATGAGTGCCAAAAAAAATATTTTAATAAAACAATAGCAATTTGACTAGAAGCAGAATGTGACTCAATCCCAACTTTTAAACAAGACATACATAGAAACTTTATCTCACATACCAACCTTCTTAACCTCGCATGTCAACCTTTCACCTAAAACCTCTATTTGCCAACGCCAATATCATATCTCGTTATTACATTCCTCTTCTGATGATTTAGAAGCATTTCAGGTTCTTTAACGACCATTTTCTCTTTCTTATCTCACTTCACCAATCCACGCACGTCTCGTCTAAGTATACATACCACATATAAATAGAGAAATATAAAGCAACATGGACACTTTGAACCCAACCTCAATACGACATCAAAGAACGCACTCGACTACCCAGTTTAATCCTCTAAGTATCAGGTTAACACTTGTCGTATCCTTCCTTGTGTTCCCTTTTCATATTTTCATGTTAACGGCGACATATCATGAATTCACTCACTTTCACACACACATGCTCATATTTTAGTCTCAAGTTATCATCTACCAGAATCCCATTACATTAAGCTTTCCGTTACAAGTTTAACATGGACAATAAGTTTGCATTCATACCAAGCATGTTATCGACGTTCCAAAAGATCTGCGATGCCACTCATGTTCTAGGTTCACTATTTCTCATGCAAATACTCTATTCTACATCCTCTTTCCCATTACCTGCTATTAAAACTATTTTCATATAAACCCATCCCTTTTTAATAGCAAAGTAGTGTAGGGTAACACAAAACTAGTACAAGTCAAGCTCTATTGATTCGAGTTTGAATACTGGAGTCTGTTGATTAGCTCAAGAATACCAGAGAATTTTGTTTTCAAAATCCTTTTCCAAAACATCGAGTGGATTCAACCATTTTCTAAATACCAAGTAATACATAGCCTGACCAAGATTATCAGAGTTCCACACTTATCATCATTTCATCGTCATGCACCCTGAGCAATTGCTCCTACCGGGCCAATTAAAGGATCCCGATATTCTCTGCCTAGCATCTCACTCGTCAGTGCTAGAATAAGTTATGAGCGATTGCTCCTGCCAAGCCAATTAAAGGATTCCGATATCCTCTGCCGGGCTAGTTATAGGATCCCGACATCCTTCACGTAGTAAATCAACCATTAGTTCTCATCAATCAAATGACTTCAACATCAACTCATCTTGATGCATATCAATACCACAACAATACATATTCTTTATACTACGCAAGTTCTTACATGATTAGTTATCCCCATTTCTTGTTTCAATGTATATATGTACATAGCTAACCGTTTCACATCACGTTTTCCATCAATCTCATCATTAATCTCGTCACCAAACCATTTATTCTACTACTAAGTATCTACCAATTGATCTCAAACTCAACTTCATACCTGTAGCTAGAAACAACTTCACCTTCTAATTTATAGTTCAAGAGAAAATTAATAGTTGCAACTCAAATTTTCATTTCATAAATATAATCAATCATCATTATTCAAGTACCCCCGTTCCATCTTTAATTTACAATCAACCATCTAAACCCATATTTTCTCTAGGTGTCAACAAAACATCTCCCAAGCATGCTACCCTACCACTAAGGCTCGTTAGACCATTCAAATAATTAAATGCACCTAGAAACATCCGTGTCTCACTCAAATAATTCTAAGGGTAAAGGATGCCCAATACATATATACTATATGTTCACCTCGAACACTTAGAATTGTACCAAATCACGTGTAAAATTCGAGTATGACATAACCTCCAAAATCGATAGAGATTCTAATAACCAACCTACTGTATTTTAGCTATAACTTCTTATTGGTTTAGAATTTGATCATGAGACCACCACAATTAGAAAGTAGATTTTTTCGTACATCAATTTCGATATATAGCATGCCCCAAACAAAGTCCGAATGATAAAGTTATGCTCATTCGAAGTTTTTCTAGAAATTTAGATTTTTCTGTTCCTACTGGTAGAGAAATATAGTTCTACAAGTAGAGAACCAAAATTTCAATTTCTACCGGTAGAAAACCAAAACAGACCCGCCACAAGACTATTCCTACTGCTAGGACTCAATCTCTACCAGTAGAACTTAGGTTTTCCAGCACCCGATTCCTAACTTCGATAGATTTATCCCAACAACAAATACGGAAGTTTAAACACCCTTAAACACATCAAACCAACACATAAACACATAAAGGAGAAGAGAAATCCCTACCGAAAGGATTTTGAGCAAAACCCTTAAATTCCAAGCAAGCCTTAGCTTTTGAGCCTGAAATTGGCCAAGAACACTTCCTCCGAGCTCTTCCCACGCAAATCGAGAACCGAGGATGCTTGTACAAGGCATAATATGCTTGGGTTTTCAAGGATCTATGGAGGAGAAGCAAGAAAAATTAGAGAGAGAGCGAGGGAGGGAGTCGGACGGAGCGAGAGAGAGATGAGAGTGGGAGTGTGGTGGAAAAAATGATTCTCTACTACACATTCCCCCTATTTATACAACTACACATTTCAATAACACTTGCACTCCGAATTTTCAAATCCTATCACATAAATCCCAAAGACAAATTCACATCACCTTTCACATTATTTCATAATTCTAACTTTTATTTGAACATTAGAATTATTGAAATTAAACACGGGTCTCTGCATTCTACCCTCCTTAAAGAAATTTTGTTCCGAAATTTGGTAAACCACGGTTCAACATGATCTGCTTCAATTAATAAACGCAAAACCACTGTGATCAAAGTTACGCAACCATTCAATAAACACGAAGTCATAACTTGAGAAATTTTCTTTGATTATACCAAAAATATAGCAAGATTTCTTTCTAACATTGTCTTCCCTTTCCTACGTCGATTCTTCCTTACTCTAACTACTCCACAAAACTTTTCGCTACAGATATCACATTAACCCTAAACACTTGATCATGAAAATATAGGACACGTATTAGTTTTCCCTAGAAAAGATCCACCGACTTTTAACTCTGGACCTGTCCATTTTATGATGCGACGCTAACAATCTCAATTTAAATTGAACAAACATGACTTACTAAACAAGCCAAACAACCCTTCCTGAATGCTACCATCTCCATCTTTCTTTTTGCTCGAGTTCAATTCGAAAAAAATAATCCAGCCATACGTTTGCTTATTGTCGTTCAGTCCACTACCTACAATTCATTTCTAACTCTATACACTAATATTTCAATCATAGTCATGCCACAACTCGGATATGCAGCAGACACATCAATCAAGATAACACAAATAAGATGAGTCTGAATACTTCTTTCTATTTCATCTTTCCTTCCCCACGCGGATTCCTTATTTCGTTTCTTTTGAAACTAAAACTCTCCCTTTGAAACTAAAACTCTCCCATTAGAATAACCCCATCACAATACGATATATACAGGGATTCCTTTCAAGGCTTAGCCCTTTATTCCAACACTTTCTACAGTATAGTATCAACATAACATTAGACTCTATCGTAGTCTCACACAAGTTCTTATTAATCACATAACATCATCCAATCATATCATTACATCCCCAAGTATCAAGAACTCACATGCCAATTTAATCTCATAAAAGTAATTAAAAAAACATTCCAATTCCAAAAAGGTTTAACCATTTCACTTTGTAGTCCTCAATTCTTATTAGGATACAAAAACACGTACTTACAAAAGACAAAGCAAGTTGAGAGCTACTTAGACATGCATACCCTTCACAACAGAATATATAATTCCATGTTTAAAAGCATAAAATCGACAAAGAGATACAAATCTTTAACTATAGCATCACATGGTCTATCCTTATCTAGTTCAATAGCAGAAGGTAAATCCTTTCCTTTTATCTTGTTTAAAGAGTTTTTATTCAAGGCATTCAGTCCCGAAGTTGCGGTGGCCGGCCGTACTTCAAACTGAATATTCAGAAGTAAACGCCATTGTTTTAAAAAAAATAAACGAGTTTCACATATGCCAAATACCATCACTGTTAACAATCAACATATTACTTAACATAAACATATTACATGCACTGTACATTCAAGATTGACCATGTAAGTTAATCACATTAAAATCGATCATCACACTTTTAATTCAATCCCTTAGCACTTCCAACAATCATTATTTACTCACAGAATACAGATCAATATATGACTTTCCACAAATACCTGTATTCGCGAAGCATGTAATTTTTCAACTGCTACAAAAAGGTCAAAGAAGGGAAATTATCAACAATAACAACACAACTAGGAGGTCAAACCTCCAATTTTTCCAACACGGGTCAACAACAACACGTCACCCCACATAAACATAAATGCAATGTCATGTAGACAAATGAAAGCCATTCACATAAGCATACACAATTCATGCCCCAAATGCAACTGCTAGACCTATGTGACTAAGTGTCTACCCACGATCCTAAGGTATTCTAAACCTATGCTTTAATACCAAGTTGTAACGCTCTCGAATTAAAACATAATTAATAATACTTTTCAATATTAACATATCATCCTCACAAACATACATACCCAAAATGTTATGCCAAACATCATCTCATAGACTAATACCCTCATATATTAATGCCCAAAAGAGAAGAAGTTATACATCTTTTACAATCCTCCATAATTGAATATGTTATAACGAAATTACATATTTCTTTAGCTCAATACACATTTGACATTAGACGATAACATAACTAAATACAAGGCTTTACGAATGACACCCGACTTGTCCTCCAAGCTCTCCAAGCTATATGCCTTGGTGGGTACCTAAAAATGAAGGGTTCAGCATACACTTGCCAAGTAAAAAAATCTCTAACCAACTCTATATGCTTATAAGAAGACGAGTGCCAAGGAAAATATTTTAATAAAACAATAACAATTTGACTAGAAGCAGAATATGTGACTCAATCAAAACTTTTAAACAAGGCATACATAGATACTTTATCTCACATACCAACCTGCTTAACCTCGCACGTATACCTTTCATCTAAAACCTATATTTTGCCAACCCCAATATCATATCTCATTATTACATTCCTCTTTTGATGACTTAGAAGTATTTTAGGTTCATTAACGATCATTTTCTCTTTCTTATCTCCCTTCACCAATCCACGTACGTCTCGTCTAAGTATACATACCATGTATAAAGTGAGAAATATAAAGCAACATGGACACTTTGAACCCAACCTCAATACAACATCAAAGAATGCACTCGATCGACTACCCATTTTAATCTTCTAAGTATCAGGTTAACACTTGTCATATCATTCCTTGTGTTCCCTTTCCATATTTTCAAGTTAACGGTAGCATATCATGAATTCACTCACTTTCACACGCACGCGCTCATGTTTTAGTCTCAAGTTATCATTTACCAAAATCCAATTACATTAAGCTTTCCTTTATAAGTTTAACATGGACAATAAGTTTGCATTCATACCAAGCATGTTATCGACGTTCCAAAAGATCTGCGATGCCACTCATGTTTTAGGTTCACTATTTCTCATGCAAATACTCTATTCTACATCCTCTTTCCCATTACCAGTTGTCAAAACCATTTTCGTATAAAACCATCCCCTTTTAATAGCAAAGTAGTGTAGGGTCACACAAAACTAGTACAAGTTAAGCTCTGTTGATTCGAACTTGAATACCAGAGTCCGTTGATTTGTGCCCAAATACTGAAGTCCGTTGATTCACTCAAGAATACCAGAGGATTTTGTTTTCAAAATCCTTTTCCAAAACATCGAGTGAATCCAACCATTTTCTAAATACCAAGTAATACATAGCCTAACCAAGATTATCAGAGTTCCACACTTATCATCATTTCATCGTCATGTTCCTTGAGCAATTGCTCTTGCTGGGCCAATTATAGGATCCTGATATCCTTTGCCTAGCACCTCAATCGTTAGTGGGTCTAGAATAAGTTATGAGCGATTGCTCCTACCAGGCCAATTAAAGGATCCCGATATCCTCTGTCGGTCCAGCTACAGGATCCCGACATCCTTCACGTTGTAAATCAACCATTAGTTCTCAACAATCAAATGACTTCAACATCAACTCATCTTAATGCATATCAACACCGCAACAATACATATCCTTTATACTATGCAAGTTCTTACATGATTAATTATCCCCATTTCTCGTTTCAATATATATACACACACACACACACATAGCCAACCGTTTCACATCACTTTTTTCATCAATCTCATCATTAATCTCGTCACCAACCCATTTATTCTACTACTAAGTATCTACTAATTGATCACAAACTCAACTTCATTCAAGTAGCTAGAAACTGCTTCACCTTCCAATTTATAGTTCAAGAGAAAATTAATAGTTGTAACCCACATTTTCAATTCATAAATATAATCAATCATCGTCATTGAAGTATCCCCGTTCAATCTTTAATATACAATCAACCATCTCGACCCATATTTTCTCTAGGTGTCAACAAACATCTCCTAAGCATGCTAGCCTTCCACCTAAGACTTGTTAGACCATTCAAATAATTAAACGCACCTCGAAACATCCGTGTCTCACTCAAATAATTCTAAGGGTAAAGGATGCCTAATGCATATATACTATATGTTCACCTGGAACACTCAGAAGTGTACCAAATCACGCGTAAAATTCGAGTATGACATAATCTCCAAAATTCGTATAGATTCTATTAACCAGCCTACTGTATTTCAGCTATAACTTCTAATTGGTTTAGAATTTGATCATGAGACCACCACGATTAGAAAATAGATTTTTCGTACATCAATTTCGATATATAACATGCCCCAAATGGAGTTCGGATGATAAAGTAATGCTCGCTCGAAGTTTTTCCAGAAATTCAAAATTTTCTGTTCCTACCAGTAGAGAAATAGTTCTACCGGTAGAGAACCAAATTTTCAGTTTCTATCGTTAGAAAACCAAAACAGAACCACCTCAAGACTGTTCCTACCTGTAGGACTTAATCTCTACAGATAGAACTTAGGTTTTTCAGCGCGCGATTTCTAGCTTCGACAAATTTCTCCCAACAACAAATACAGATGTTTAAACACCCCTAAACACATCTAACCAACACATAAACACATAAAAGAGAAGAGAAATCCCTACCGAAAGTGTTTTGAGCAAAACTCTCAAATTCCAAGCAAGTCCTAGCTTCCGAGCTTAAAATCGACCATGAACACTTCCTCCGAGCTCTTTCCATGCAAACTGAGAACTGGGGATGCTAGTACAAGGCTTAATTTGCATGGGTTTTCAAGAATCCATGGAGGAGAAGCAATAAAAACTAGAGAGAGAAAGAGAGAGAGAGAGAGAGAGAGAGAGAGAGAGAGGGAGGGAGTCAAACGGAGATAGAGAGACGAGGGTGGGAGTGTGGTCAAAAAAAAATGATTCCCCACCACACACCCCCCGCCGCGATTTATACCACTACACATTTCAATCACACTTGCACCCCAAATTTTCAAATCCTATCACATAAATTCCAAACACACATTCACATCACCTTTCACATTATTTCATAATTCTAACTTTTATTTGAACATTAAAATTATTGAAATTAAACACGGGTCTCTACACACGTGCCTTGTACGGGTTGGCTGGTGTCATTGTGGCATCAGTGGTTTGGGTTTTGTAATCGTTTACAGGGTAAGCTGGTACTCCCATGTGCGCCAATCATTATCTCTTGGCGTATCCATTTTTCGCGCGCGGGGGGGGGGAAGGGCGCGTGGCTCTGAGTGTGGCCAAACCCTGACTTTGCCCGAGCTAAGAGATGGTCGGCTTGGAGAGAGTGGGACGTGATGGAGTCATCTATCCAAGGTGTTGAGCAGTTAAGATGGGATCCTCATCCGAGCCTCAGACATCGCCGAGCTTGGGCTTCAACAACGCTAGGCTTGGTTATGGCTTAGCTCTGGTCCGTCTCTATCGAATACGTGGTCCGATGGAGAGAGTGAGACGTGATGGAGTCATCTATCCAAGGTGTTGAGCAGTTAAGATGGGATCCTCATCCGAGCCTCAGACATCGCCGAGCTTGGGCTCCAACAACGCTAGGCTTGGTTATGGCTTAGCTCTGGTCCGTCTCTATCGAATACATGGTCCGAGCTGTTTGGTTCGGCCTAGTACAATACTCTTAACATCACCTACACTTGATGAGACCTTAGCTTCAGTCCCAACAAATGTGCAGTGAAATTCGCTACAGGCTATAGGCAGTGGTATGGTATGATGAAAAAATACCCTTTGATGAAGCAACATTCCTACACTTCCATTTCCAGCACCCAAAAATAAAAGAACCTACAAAAGGCACTTTAACTTCAATTTTTCCAAATGGGCTTATAACCCATTGGTAACTTTTGGTCCTCCATTGTGGGAGACTAGGATTTGAGCCCCATCGTGAACGGTGATGGGTTCAAGATTATGAATAGTCTTTGAACTTTCGGTGAACCAATTCACTACCTTCCCTTAATTCCCGCTGACTATAAAATATGCCTCCAAAAAAATTCAATTTTCCCTTGGTAATCTCATTCTAATATTCTAATTTCTATGGGTCATGGGTATGTACGCATAGGTGGTCCAAGGAGTGGGGGCTCAGTGAGATGGGATTTGGTAGGGAGAAAACGACATATTGTTACTTTGCTGTAGCCGCCAGCAGTTCTCTGCCACGTGGTTCAGCTGTTCGATTGATTGTTGCAAAAAGTGCCATACTTATTACGATTGCAGATGATTTTTTTGACATGAAAGGTTCACTTGACGACTTGCAAAGCTTGAACGAGGCAGTTCAAAGGTACAATACAATCACTTTCCAAAAAATAGAAGAAAAAGACTTCTTTTTGTTGAGTTTTCAGAATGAGCTCCGTTTCACTAACGATCTTATTTTTTAAGTATTTACTTTTTATTTTACGAGATAGATTATTTTTTCATAATACATCATTATTACTAATTCAAAAAATAAGTATTTATTTCTTATTTTAGTTAGTGGAACGGGGCCATGTTTTAAAAAAATTGATTTTTAAGAGGGGTTTAGATTCTTTTTTGTCGAAGTTCTGAACAAGTCGAGACCATCTAAATTTGGGCTTATACATTGGTATAATCAATGATTCTTATTTTCTTAGACATTTTTAAGAGGGGTTCGGATTATTTTTTGTCCAAGTTTTGACCTCTAAATTTGGATCATACATTCATATAATCAATGATTCAGATTTTCTCAGACACTTTTGTTGGTAAGAATTGAGACTCTTCTGAAAAAATATCGAATCATTAAGTACAGTAATGAACAATTTAGACTGTCCTTTCCAGTCCAAATTCCAATTTCTTTTAAGATAAAAAAAATCCAGCCTTTTCCTCTGTTATTCAATTTTGTGCGGCTATAATCCGATCGAGTTTAAATTTAAAATAGTATCTTCATCTCTCTGAATAATTGTAATCCTCTTTCTAAAACAATTCAAAGAAATGTTAAGTTTTTACGATCCCCTCAATCAAGCAAGTTTAAGGCCTCATTCGGCTTAATAAGGTAAATGACTTATTTTTTATTGTTCTTATTCAAAAAAAATCGAACATGTTAGTTTTCTGTCAATTTTTTGAGGATTATTACTTCATTATGACGAGAGGAATCCAAAAATTAAAAAATTACGACCGAAATCCAATTTTAAAAGTAACTTATGGAATTTTCATTTTGAAAACTTTGACAGAACAGAGTCGAAACCTTAATTAGCTAATTTTGACTACTTCATTCTGGTGGCCATCAACTCAACTTCAGATCTCGACAAAGAAATCTTATAATGGCACTCTGCCTATACAATTTTTCAGAAGTTGCAATTTTGGTTGGGGTAAAATTAAAAGTAGCACATTTCACCCCAAACTTTTGATGAACAGATGGGATGGAAAAGGTTTGTGCGGGCATGGTAGGATTATCTTTGAAGCTCTTGATGGCCTTGTCACTGATATTGCTAAGAAACACCACCGTCAACAAGGAAGTGACATTACCGACAATCTTCGAGATATTGTAAGTACTTGTGCATACGATTTTACTTTACATGCAATAAGTTGATCTGTAGTATTAGTCTTCAAATTTATAATGAAATAATCACTTAAATGTTACGATTTTCATAGAGATGTTATGTACTCTCTTTTTTTTTTTGCGTACAAAGTAATTTTTCAAAAAATATTTCGTGTTTGGCAGTGGCAGGAAACGTTTGGCTCGTGGCTGGTGGAAACTACATGGAGCAACAACGGATACATACCATCCATGGAGGAATACCTTGAGACTGGCATGATTTCTATTGCCAACCACACAATAGTTCTTCCAGCTTCGTGTTTTCTCAACCTGAATTTACCGAACCACAAACTCAAACCTTCCCAGTACGAACCCATCACCAAATTGCTAATGGCTTCATCGCGATTATTGAACGACATTCAAAGCTACCAGGTATTCAAACGAGTCGGTCTCCCGGATAATTGTTTAGTACTCTTGGAGAAATTCTTCTCCTCTATTCACATAACTAATGGATTTCACGAATGAAACGTATTCGAACTCCACTACTTATGAGACATAGGAGCACTACTCCCGGAGTGTTAAATGTAGAAGTAGTCCTTTTCTATATAAATTCGGGTTGAATAACTAAATTTTGAAAATAATACTAAATCCCATGCATGGCCTAAATTGAGTGTCTGCTTTGTGGGGAGTGATTATTTAGTGCTCTTAGAGCACTGCTGGATTGGGAGATGTTGCTAAGCAGTGCTTGACATTGGTGGCGGCCAATATGGTTGTTCATCTTGGAACTGATGGCTCGGATATAATCCGAGCGCATAAAAATCTAAATAATCTGTTGCTCGGATATTGAGATCTAAACCGTCGATTGCCTAGATGAACGGCCAGATTGACAGCTTGGCAGCATCCCCGGGTCCAGCACCGTCACGTGTTTCAGTAACAGTAACTTTGAATCTCCACCATATACCACACTTTATGAAGTATTTATTTTGTTTTGCCTAAAAAGATCACGCCATTTGTGCATTGGCAGAAGGAGCAACTAGATGGGAAAACAAACCTTGTTTTGCTCCACCTAAAAGGCAATCCAAAGGCAGAGATTGAAGACTCAATTTCCTATGTCAAAGGGATGCTAGATGAGAAGAAAACAGAGTTATTGGAGCATGCTTTGATGGATTATGGCTCCAATGATTTGCCCAAACCATGCAAGCTTCTCCACTTATCATGCCTGAAAGTCTTTCAGATGTTTTTCAACTCTTCCAATCGATTCGACTCGGATACAGAACTATTTCACGACATTAAAAGAGGGATTTACATTCCTCCGGAGAATTCAGTCCCTAAACGAATTCCATCTCCTTCCAAAACGGAAATAAAATGTTCAAAAGTTAAGGCTCGCTTGATCGGCGAATCCGGATATCAAGGAGGCAGGAATTTCAATACTGGACAGAACTTCGCACGGAGCGCTACTCCAATACCAGTTGGGCGTGACAAAGTCATTATCCCACCAAAGTTTGGATTGTGCTTTCCGGCGACAAAGGGTTTCCAATGGGGCAGGGGTTAGAGGTAACTTCGGCAGAGCGTTTCTCTTGGGAAGGGGCTATTAGTCTCTGCAATGGGGGTTGAAGTTAGTACATCTTAGCAGCATTTACGTTTCGGTTATTTTTGTTGGCGTCTTGTCAACAATATTGTGTTTTTGATGTATCGTTTGAATAAGCCTTTGCAAGTAACAGGTAGAAGAGTCGTCTTGTCAACAATATTGTGTTTTTGATTTTTCTTCGCGGTTCAAAAAAATGAATCAATCCACCATTGAACTGTTCCACGCCATACATATACTTATCTATTGCTGCTTGAATGTTCCGAGCAAGCTTATTGTTGTACTTGTATTGCTTAATTTTGAATGAGTTGATTGTATAATTTATAAGCTACAAAACTTTTGAAAAACTCGTTATTCAATTTGTAACCCGCTCAACCAGATTCCTTTTTTTTTCTTCTGATAACCAGGTTTCAAGACCAATTTACACATAACTCGCTTAATCTCAAGATCCTAAAGTTAATGAGCGGTCAAAGCTTCAGCAACCCAAGAGGTTTTTTGCAAACAGTAGAAGCCGAACCTGCATGTTTGGGGTGGCTGCTCAACCTGTTCAGTAATGGACTGATTCATATGAACCATGTAGAAAATGTCAATAGGCGCGACCGTTGACCGTTCGACTATCTAATGAGCATGTGACACGTGCACTCGTCCTCGCGGGGTTGACGATTTGACCAACGACCCCTAGCTTGCCACATGGCGCCTCAGTCGCGCGACACGTGGCCCCGCGCGTGGGAGCCGCACGCTACCCATAGCTTTGTAGCGTCCATGTAAGGGTCACGAGCCTACATTCCTCCCTTAAGGAGAGAGTTATATTTATTCAGGTGGATGCTTGGCACGGTCCCGATCTAATGGAGATGATAACGTGGTTTAACCAAGACACCAATAATTTGCCTAGACTCTTATGTCTGCTCTGGCCTTTAGGCAGGACCCGAGGGGCCCCTTGAGGCTTGGCAGGGTATTGGTGCGACCGAGTAGGTCACGACCTTGCCCTACGGGAATGAAGGGGATCTAGTGGCTTGGTGGCTGTAAAAGAAGAAGAGGTTCTCTGCAAATAAGAGTTTACACCTACCATCATACTCGCGGTCATCGCGAGGGTAGCAACACCTCGGCAGTCAGGGGGTACAGAAGGGACATGTGTCATTTTATCAGCGCGCCACTTGGCGCCCGAGCATTAGCTCGTGTGGTCTATAAATATGAACGTCTCTTCATTGAATCCCAAGAGCAAGAGCCAGAGATAGAGCTCATTGTGAACAATCCCTAGAGAGAGAAAGTTGGCGAGCATTGATTTTAAAGAAGGTCTTATTCTCTTTCAGGGGCTCTATTGTCTTTCTTCCTTGGGATTTCTGGGTTTGGATCTCCACTGCCTATCCTCTCTGTTTACCCCTGCTCTCTTCTTCACCTTTCTAGATCACTCCTCTCATTCTTTTTCATAGACTATTCTAACCTCTCCGGCACATTTATTCTTTAGAGGGTATTTGTCCACTTAGAAATCGGATGTATCCTACATTGGCGACTCTACTGGGGAGGTTACTTAGTTTATGGTTAGCTTAAGAAGTGGTCTAGAAACTCCAGCTGTTCAACAACCTGCAGATCATACAGCGGCGGCCATGGCAGAAAATCTGCCCAATACTGGGCCGATCTTAGCCGAGGGCGACGGATCCTCTACTCAAGGAGGAGGCGCTACTATGGAGGTCCTCCAGGCTGTTCGAGATGGCCAAAATCAGATGATCGCTGCCATGACTGCTCTCACGGAGGCTATTACTGTAGCTCTGCCTACAGCACCGGCGGTACCACCAGCAGTGCCGCTCGTCGTAGAACAGCCGCCTCCCACTGTAGCAACAGCAAACGTAGCAGCACCAACAGATCCAGCAAACCCTGTCCAAAATCCCAAAAACCCCCAAATCGGTGGATCAGCCCTGTTACGGGTACTGGTTCAGTCCACCAACAGCCTCTCCAGGCCGAGATCAACGCCAGTCTTAAAATCAGTTCCTCACTGCAGCTGATGTTCAAGCCTTCTTACTCAAAGAGAAAACCAAAGCTACACTTCCCTCCCTACCCAACCCCCATATCCTATAACCATTCTCTCTCTACCTTATCCAAATGGATATACCCCACCCAAATTCATTAAATTTGACGGAAAAAAGGGAAGCACCGAAGAGCATGTGGTTCGCTTCATCGAAACACTTGGGGCCCATTCCGGTGACCATAACCTTCGCCTTCGCGAGTTCTTAAAATCCCTCACCTAACGAGCATACACTTGGTATGTGAATCTCAAGCCTTATTCGATCGAAACTTGGGAACAATCTACCTTATCCAAAAGGATATACCCCACCCAAGTTCATTAAATTTGACGGAAAAGAGGGAAGCGCCCAAGAGCATGTGGTTCGCTTCATCGAAACACTTGGGGCCCATTTCGGTGACCATAACCTTCACCTTCGCGAGTTCTCAAAATCCCTCTCCTAACGAGCATACACTTGGTATGTGAATCTCAAGCCTTATTCGATCGAAACTTGGGAACAAATGGTAAATAAGTTTTACACTAAGTTTTTCCAAGTCCGCGAGAAGGTCACTACCTTGTCCCTCGTGAAGGAAACTTAGCGCAGTGGCAAAGTGCTTGACCGATTCCTAGACCTAAAATAATGGGTTGGCCCAAGCGTAGAGCTGAGGCCGACGAAGCACAATATCCGGTAAGACCGGAGTTGAATCCACTAAGGACGGTGAAGTGTGTGCTCTGGAACCTCAGGTTGTAATATTAAAATGAGCTCTTAGGTAGCCACCCCTTGTAGTCTTGATTGAGAGATTGACTAAATCAAGAAATTTGTTTGTTTCTTTTAAATAATTAAAAAGTGGTACGGTTGTAAGGTTCTTAGCACTCGCAACCAGTCTGAATTAACCTGCTCCATTCGATGTCCTTAAAACGTTCAATTTTGGATTGAAAAAGATACCCCGCAAGATGCGAGACCCTATGGTCGCCGTATACCCATGCGCAACGAAGAATGAGTTTTGGACCCCCATTCTCTCATTCACATGGACTCCGAAAATACCCGGATTTGTCCGCGAGAAGTATTTTTCCAATCTTAAATCGTTTTTCATTGTTTGAAATTAGGAACAATGTTCGAACTGATCACGGCGTGATAATCAACCCGCAACCCTACCGATACAACTACTCACTCATTAATAAACGAGACACAAAAGAAACCCTAACTTGCATCATGCTTGAAATGAAAATTAAACAAAAGATTAAAACTAAGATAAGATCCACGAGCAACTTTAATTAAGAACGAAACATAATACGAGTTACCGGAAGATGAGTTCTTGAATAAAACTTGAAAACTTCAAAGGAAAGAGTTCTGGAAAGAAAAGAACGTAAAAAGAAATCTGCTACGTAATGTTCGAACCCTAAAAACAAAGTTCAGGGAGGTATTTATATTAATCCCCCGAAGTCTGGAATTGAAAATATCAATTTAACTCTGTTGTTCCCTTCGGTAGAGCTACAGCCAAGAGCTGTAGCCCTATGCATTTCCCTGATCCGCGGCTAGTGCCATCCGTAAGGCTACAGCCCTGAGTTGTAGCCCTACCGATATACATTAGGGAGATTAATTTTTGTGCCTTGCATGCAATATTGGCAACCGATGTCCTCATCACATCATCCGACGCCTCACGCCTCCGTCACGACTTTCCACGGCGACGTCCAACACGGCCTCACTCGCAATCCAAACTTGGTGCAAAAACCGCCTTATTTTCTGCGAAATTAACAAAAACACAAAACAAGACAAAGCACGACATCAAGTGGAAAATGGAATAAACCACATCTCTAATGTGCTAATATGCCCTACTTAGGCGCTTATATCTACGATATTACGCGCCTATCACACCCCCCAACTTAAGCGTTGCTGGTCCCTAGTAACGAACAAAAAGAAAAATAACGAAACAAAGACTAACAAGACACGAATGGGGATACGAAGGTTATGCTTACTATACAATAGTTAGGCAAGGCAAAAGATTTTCGCCTTCTTACTCACCTGCAACTCAACTACATGCATGCTTTGGCAAAAATGAACAAAATTAGGGCCGAAACAAAAGTAGAGATAAAATGCCCCCACGAAGGCAACAATGCTGCACTCACTCACCAGAACACTCAAACATCCCATGAAAAAGCGTTTGGCAAACTATGTGGGACCGAAACAAAGGCCTCCACGCGCCAATCAAAGACAACGCTCACAAAGAATAAAAGCACAATATAACAATCACGATTCCACAAATGAGCAACATTAATATAAAACATACATGAACGAGAGTTTAACAACGTGCACAAAATCCACTAAGTACTTAATTAGGCTTATAATGACTATGGTTCCAAACGAAAGGGAAACTGCAAAATTAGATGGCGGCCTATAATAGCGCAAGGTCATCTACCTAGACTAACCGCCACCTTACCCTTAGCTACCAACCATGCACCCACTGGTGCCAACCATACCATGCCTAACACGAAATAAAAACAACATCCACGATAATTCTTACAGACCCACATAAAATAACAAAAATAAAGTAGTTCACCATCACTAAAGACTTGAAATGACATATAAAATAACGATAACACCACCACCCTAACTCCATGCATCATAGAAGTCTAAAATCAATCCGAACCACTCTCGACAAAGTCATCGCTAACCTCCAACTCCTGAAACTCGGGATTCTGATAGGGGGCCGAAGACTGTCCTGTACTACGACCATGCAACCACCTGTTCTGATGTGCCAATATGTGTTGTGCCCGACCAACTTGCCTCATCTCTTTTTCTGTTCCATTTTTTTTTCTTTTGTTTTTTTCTTTTTTTTTTTTTGACTTAGTTTTATGGCTTGAAGATTGGGTTCGGTTCCAAAACATGATACCAATCAAGACTTCTTCACTTTCACTTTCGACGACAACGGTGTTCCAAATCCAATGCAACAAGACACCCATGATGCGCAAAGCTAGACCCCCCAACTACAATCCAACCCATACACTGGTTTCCTAGGCTAGACTCAGGAACTGACTTGGACTGGTTTAAGATTGGACAAAAGGACACATATTTGGTATAATCATGCAAAAATGCCTTGTCTCGCCCCCTATGCACGTTACCAACTCTCACAAATGCATGCAAGATATCTAGCTACTCAATTGTGAAACAAAAGCCTACTATTTTTCGCAAATGCGAAAAAAAGAAAACAAAGAATATGGGAATGTTTAAAGGATGCACTATTAACTACGTGGGGACACATACTCAACGTCATCTACGACACAAGCATGTTTACAAAAGGGCGCCAAATATATGCATGAACTTGAATTAAACAGGTACAATAACTCAGCTAATTCTAACATGCTCGCCTAGCCATACAACCAAGCATAACAACCGTATGCCCGAAAAATAAAACTTAAAAATTACCCTAGCAACGCACAAAAACATGTACAAAGTACACTCTCCCCTCAATTAGAAACATGCTATGTCCCCAGAGCATGGAGACACAACAAAAGAAAGCACAAGGGAGGAAATGGACGTACGGGTGGCAGCCAACCACCATGACCTCGGCCGATGTTTGAGGAATTTGCTGTCATCGCTCCTGCTGCCGTGTGTAGCCCCGCCCCCTGCAAAAGAATAAGGGACCAACTACCGAAAAACACCAATGATATTAGTACCGCCTGGTTCGTGTTATCCGGGCTCCCAAAACAAAAAGAAAAAGAAAAATACTTCACCAAATCTTCACGTGATCAACGTGTTATACTTTTCTCCCAATCCTTCGCCGGTGGGTAAAAAACAGGTGGCTATACAAGACCATTATGCTAATTCGTTTTCTTTTTACCAATTTCCAATTTTTTGCCTTTTTTTTTTTTTAATGAGAAAAACAAGGACAACTAAATAGAAGACAAAAGAACAACAAAATAAAAGACAACTATAAATAGATTGTGCCAAAAACAAAAGAACTTAGGAAAATTCAATGTCACCGACACAAAATTACCCTTACTAACCGGAGCTGGGCACACGATCCTTATTTTAATAGTGGCGTGTGAAGCTATAAAATCCAAGTCAATGATGGGTACTCTTATTGCTAGGAGCCGGGTCCACTTCTTAATGAAGAGAGTGGTACGCAAAAGCTACCAGTCGGAACTTAAGACAATGGGGCCCCCAGCGACTCAAGAACGTACCGGGTCCCAAGCGGCACCAGACACATCTTCTACTGCAAGTACCTACATCAAACTCCCTAATTCTGGAGAATTTAAGAATGACGTCTCATTGGCTGTTAAGGCTATCTCCAGAAGATCTTCATACAAAATATTATCGACATGCTCTTGTACCAGCGTGTCGATTAAACTCACCTCATACACTTCCTCATCATCCTTGACTTGGCTATCCGCATTAAACACTTTCACCTCCATTTTCAAGTCCCCAAATGACAATTCGACTTGTCCAGTTTTGCAATTCATGACAGCACTGGAGGTGGCTAGAAAAGGACGGCCAAGGATGATGAGAGTCTTTGCAAAAACCTCCGGCATTGGGCAAGTATCCAGGATAATAAAGTCAACAGGAAAAAGAAACTCGCCCACTTGAATAAAAGCATCCTCCACCACCCCCTTTGAAATTGTCACACTCCGGTCAGCCAACTGTAGCGTGACTGATGTGGCTCTCAGATCGCTTAAGCCAAGCTTCAAGTATACCGAATATTGGAGCAAGTTGACACTTGCTCCTAAATCCAGCAAAGCCTTATCGAACTTTTGACCTGCGATCGCTATAGGGATGGTGGGACAACCAAGGTCCTACACTTGGTGGGAATCTTAGCCTGGAGAATGGAGCTCACTTGCTCCGTCAGCAGCACTTTGTTCTGACTCTTGGTTCTCCATTTTGACATGCACAAATCCTTCAAGACCTTTGCAAATTGAGGAATTGCATCAATGGCTTCCATCAAAGAGATAGGAAACTGAACTTTCTTAAATAATTCAAGCATTTGAAAGTTCACATTGACCTTAGGTCTCGCCACCAAGTGATTTGGATAAGGAGCAACGAGTGGGCATTGGAGGTGTGGAGGCTGCATGAGCAGGCACCACCACTTTAGGAGACTCCGCCTCTTTTTCCTCATCGGGAACACTTTCCAAGTCTAGAACGACTACTGGTGCAGCTATCGGCATCGGGAGTGGCACCGATTTTTGCTTGGGAGGTAAGTCCTTGTCGATCACCTTCCCACTTCTGAGAGGGGTGATCGCATTAGCCTCTTCCAGCCTGTGGTTCAAATTACTTGGGCCAGAAGAGTCGCCCAAAAAATGAGTAGCAGCGGCATTGACTAGAAGTTGAGAAGGAAACTTTCCCTTCTCCTGCTGGACTTGTCTAACTACCACCAATAACTGGGTCAATTGGGTCATAATGTCACCAATTGCCTGCTTGGTCTATTCAGTAAAGCTAATTTGAGACTGCATGAGAGCCTTCATCATCTCATCAGTCTGTTTATCCTGCGGGGGATGGTTAATGCCAAAGGGTGGTCCAAAAGATGAAGGACCAAACCCATGCAGCTGTTGAGGGGGGTAACAGAACTGGGTCATTTGGCCTTAAGAAGGCCGGAATTGTTGGATTGACTGTTGAGGTGGTGCCTGGGGTTGTACCGGGGTTTTCTGATCCTTTCAACTCAAAAGTGGGTTTTGGACCCACCCTGGATTGTAAGTATTTGAATATGGGTCCCAACGCTAGTTAATTGCGTTCACCTCAGCTTGATTACTTTGGTAGGCCTCTTTCACCATAGGAAAAGCGGGGCAAGCGGTAACTAGATGACCCAGACACTCACATAAGGCACAAACCTCCTCGACTCTCACCTCATTTGCCTGATGAACTTGCTTAAGCTTCAAGTCCTCTAATTGCCTAGCCATTCTGTCCTGTTGAGACTGGACATTATGCTCTCGCAAGCTCGATGGGAAAATGCCAAATCCATTGGGCCCCTGTGCAGCCATGGCCCTATCACCGAGTTCGGAAAGTTCCCAACTTTGGTGTTTTTTAGCCAACTCGTCAAGAAAGTCCCACGCTTCGTCCGGGGACTTGTCTAGAAAATCATTCTCCCTACAAAGATACTCAATCTGTTGGGCCATCGCAACATTCAGACCCAAATAGAAAAATGACACCAACTTGTGTTTCACAAAACTATGATGCAGCAAGGACAATAGCAAGTCCTTGAACCGCTCCCAGCACCTTAAAAATGACTCGCCCTTTTTCTGCCTATATGACTGAACTTGGCGAGTCAGGTACTTCGATTTACTCTCTGAGAAATACTTCTTGTAAAATAAATATCGAACAGCAGCCCACATCCTGAGAGACGGTGGCTTCTACATTCGCAGCCACTTATCCGCATTGTCCTTGAGTGAGGCTGGGAAAAGTTTAAGACAAGCATTCTCCCACTGAGGAGTGGTGGCAAGGGTGCGCATCAACCCCTCGAAATAATGGACATGCTCATACGGATCCTCATTCTCCTTCCCATAAAACAGGGGAAGGGCATTATGAGTACCAGGCTTTATGGTGAAAGCATTATGTGCTTCCACCGTCTCGGTCGGCAGAACTATTGGACCGAGAGGAGCAGTCCTCTCAGGATGCATGTGTTCACACATCGACATCAGTGGTTCAATTATTAAATCAACGAAAAGCCACCTATATCAAACGAATCACCACTAAAAGACTCTTCCTCAATGATTACTCTCGGAACTCTCTCAATGGCTATGAGACGCCTGATATTGTCTCGATAGTACTTAGGGTTTAGGGGTGATTGCTTTCCTACGATGGAGGATGGCTTACCTCTACCTATGTTGACTTGAAACAACTAAGAAAACTAAAAAGAAAACAAAATAAAAATAATTACCCGAATTCTTAACACACGTAACCGTCCCCCGGCAACAGCGCCAAAAATACTTGATCGATTCCTAAACCTAAAATAATGGGTTGCCCCAAGCGTAGGGCTGAGACCGACGTAGCACAATATCCGGTAAGACCAGAGTCAAATCTACTAAGGACGGTGAAGTGTGTGCTCTTGAACCTCGGGTTGTAGTATTTAAATGGGCTTTTAGGTAGCCACCCCTTGTAGTCTTGATTGAGAGATTGACTAAAATAAAGAAATTTGTTTGTTTCTTTTAAATAATTAAAAAGTGGTGTGGTTGTAAGGTTCTTAGCACTCGCAACCAGTCCGAATTAACCTGCTCCATTCGATGTCCTTAAAACGTTCAATTTTAGATTGAAAAAGATACCCTAAAAGATGCGAGACCCTATGGTCGCCGTATACCCATGCGCAGCGAAGAATGAGTTTTGGACCCTCATTTTCCCGTTCACATGGGCTCCGAAAATGCCCGGATTCGTTCGCGGGAAGTATTTTTCCAATCTTAAATCGTTTTTCATTGTTTGAAATTAGGAACAGTGTCCGAACTGAACACGACGTGCTAATCACCCTGCAACCCTACTGATACGACTACTCACACATTAATAAACGAGACGCAAAAGAAACCCTAACTTACATCATGCTTGGAATGAAAATTAAACAAAAGATTAAAACTAAGATAAGATCTACGAGCAACTTTAATTAAGAACGAAACATAATACGAGTTACCAGAAGATGAGTTCTTGAATAAAACTTGAAAATTTCAAAGGAAAGAGCTCTGGAAAGAAAAAAACGTAAAAAGAAAGCTGCTATGTAATGTTCGAATCCTAAAAACAAAGTTTGGGGGGGTATTTATATTAATCTCCTGAAGTCTGGAATTGAAAATATCAATTTAACTCCGTTGTTCCTTTCGGTAGAGTTACAGCTGAGAGCTGTAGCCCTACGCGTTTCCCTGATCTGGGGCTAGTACCATTCGTAGAGCTACAGCCCTGAGTTGTAGCCCTACCGCTATACATCAGGGAGATTTTTGTGCCTTGCACGCAATATTGGCACCCGATGTCCTCATCACATCACCCGACGCCTCACGCCTCCGTCATGACTTTCCACGGCAACGTCTAACACGGCCTCACTCGCACGACATCAAGTGGAAAATGGAATAAACCACACCTCTAACGCGCTAATATGCCTTACTTGGGCGCTTATATCTACGATATTACGCACCTATCATGAAGATATCATTGACTACATCAAGCTCTTTCAAGACAAAGCTATGGATTGCCACGAGCCAGTGGGCAAGTCACACTTAGTCGAAATATGCATTGACGAAATCCTGCGCGACTATCGCGTATTCATGGTGAACATTAAGATCCCAACCTTCTCAGCTCTCCTTGAGGTAGCTTACAACCTGTGCCATACAGTGAAACCACCTCCCAACGACAACTGGAAGTCCAACCGCTCTCTCACAGTCACTACTGTCTCTTCCGCGCTACAGTCGTACAAGAGGCAGGGGTGGTAGCGACGGTAGCGGTCACAAAAAGTGAAAGGATAGAGAACCAGCGGCCCCAGAAAATCCATGCAGTTTAGAAGAAGTGAAGGTGTTGGTAGAACAATGGGTTGCCGACGGTGTACTCACGCTGCCTGAGGTTGAGCACGAACCATCGTGGCACGATCGCGAGAGTTTGAGATACTGTGTTTACCACAGGCACATGAAGCACCCGACGAGCGATTGTTGGACCCTAAGGAGGATCTTCAAGAGAAAGCAGGAAACCAATCAACTGAGGGTTGGGACCGGCCGCCCTAATGACGTGCGCGAACATTCCTACCTTAAGCACGAGCGGGCTGTCCATATGGCTGCTTGTTATAACTTCTTTGTTGGAGAAGACGAGTACACAGACGAGGAGATCTGTATGACTTCCTATTATGATTACTTGGATGAAATTAACTCTCACGAGCAGCCAAGGGTCATCCGTAACCCTGATGTTGCAGTCAATGTGTTGTAAGGAAGTACTAAGTTCAAGGCGTTCTACGATGCGTTGGGCTTCACAGTCGCGGCCAGAACAGAAATCACCAAGTCTATCGTGAACATCGCAAAAGCGCACCAGCAGGCGTGCATGGCTATGGATGGCTCAGTGTCGCGAACCATCCGAGAAGGAGCCAACTCCATCACCTTTTTCGATGCGGACATCACGTCACATTCTCCCATAACAACCCACGTCAAGGGGGTCGAGTTGAAGTGGGCCTTCCTAGACGGAGGGGCGTCCATCAACACCATGCCACTCGCTACCTTCAAGAAGCTCGGAATACAAGATAACCGAATCGTAAAATCCTCTGTCGCGATCATGGGATTTGGAGGAGATAGGAAAGGATCTATGGGTGTCGGGAGATGAAAACAATTGATGCTTCGGATCAATTGGATTGCAACGGCTTATTCGTGCTTTCTCACCGGAACCCTAATTCGTCGTCGGAACCCTAATCTGCAAAATAGACAAGGGGTGAGCGCACCTTTGCCTCTC